>NC_081410.1:39899111-40234111 GCF_030272615.1 Cryptomeria japonica | reverse complement strand
ATGTCTTTTTGTGTCGAAACTTGAAAATAGTCTTTAAATTCAATGAATTCATTTTTTTCAAGAGCCAATCCAAAATGATGTATCATCTTTTGTATTTACTAATTGTATGTCTCAAATCTCATGGCTTTCCAGCAGTATGACAATTGACCCTATGACATGATTCTCCATTATATTTCATTTTTCCTTATAAACTATGTCAACTCTCAATAGTTGTGATGCTTCACCTTATGAAAATTTTAACATGTGGATGTTTTCAACTCAATTATATTTAGCATATATCTCTTTATTATATTGTGCAACTTAGCCATAAAAATGATCACATTTTTCTTCCTAATCATAAATTGTACATAATAAATATATTGCTAATAGTGACCTAGATTCACCAAGGTTGTGAAGAAACCATGTGATGGGTAATCAACTTTAATGAATCAATTGGAATCATCACAAATGCCCAACCACAAGAAGCTAGAGACCTATGCTTTCTTAAGGAATGGAATGATGATAATGATCAATAATATAGTTTGTCAAAGTAATTTCTGAAGAAACGTTAATCAATTAGGTGCAAATCTTCAAAATTAGCTTATAAAGATGGTAGATCACCAGCCTTCATGTGATAAATCAATGATATTTCCACCATATTTGATTAATGGGTAACTTGATCTTCGTGCATTGATTTCTTTTAAAAAAAACTTTCAAACATCAATTATCCCATTCATTCTTAACCCTTATTGAGCCGTCCCAACCTACAAGCATGATTAATCTGCACTAATTGAGATAAAGCCATTAAGAAAGACTCTTCAATAGACAATGATACAGTGATGGAGGAGATACATGCCAAAATGAAGTATCTTTGTTCTTGAAATTGTGCTTCGCTTCTTAACAATAAGCTATTAAGAACTTTTGAGGTGGGTGGAATCCTATTCACTTTATTGAATGTTTATGCCCTTAACTCTCCTGCCCAGAAAAGATAATGTCGGCTCTCTATTTTCTCCTTCATTGAGGAACAGAAACTTTGTAATCTCATTTTGGCAGGTAATTTTACTCTTGTTCTCTTTCCATCAGAAAGAGGAGGTAGCTCAAGAATAAAGATCCTTGCAGACAGCACATTGAAGACATTAATTCCTTGGCTGGGCTTCAAGATTTCAAGCTCTCTAGAGGGAAATACACTTCATCAATAGGAGAGCTGGAGACAACTTCATTGATGAGAGACTTGACAGGCTGCTAATTCAAGAAGATATTCTTAACCTCTTCCCCACTGTCACTAGCAAAATTATCCAAAGCATAGTTTTTGACCATAACCAATTCTTATGGACAGTAGTAGCAATAAAAACAAGGGCCATATTCCCTTTAACTACAATGGTGATTGGATTCACC
This sequence comes from Cryptomeria japonica, assembly GCF_030272615.1. Taxonomy (NCBI): domain Eukaryota; kingdom Viridiplantae; phylum Streptophyta; class Pinopsida; order Cupressales; family Cupressaceae; genus Cryptomeria; species Cryptomeria japonica. Next base: position 40,232,737 of record NC_081410.1, on the reverse strand, counting down.
TGATTGATTTCTCCTTCAAAGTTGAGTGCAGCTGGAATTCTTGGTGCCCCTCCAGAAATGCCCAAGACATCTGGAAGTTCACAATCTCCAAATTAAAATTTCATTTGAGAAAATGGATAAAATCTTATTTTATCTTTGATGTGCCTAAGCACTCCCTTTTGCTCAGCCTCGAGAAAAACTGAAGAGCTTTCTAAAACAGAGCCCCTCACTGAAGCTCTTAAATCAAAGAAATATTTTATCCTTGCTCAGTTGCATAAAATAGTCAGGCATGAAGAACATTAGAGGCTCAAATCCTACATGACTTGATTTTTTTGAAGGAGATGCTAATACAAGATTCTTTCACCTCGAAACCCATCAATGGTGCCAAAGGAACATGATCAGAAAAATTGTGTTGGACAATAGCAATATAAATTTTGGCAGCGAAGAAAATAAAGAGGCCACTCATGACCACTACAAAGATATTTATCAGAAGTCGAATGGAGAACCCTGTTGTCCAAGCTTCTCTCCTTAACAACATTCCTAATGTCATCACTAACAATAAAAATCTCCTTTGTCAAGTGGTCACCATGGAGGAGCTCAAGGATGATGTTTTTAGCATGGCTAAAGACAAGACCCCTGGATCTGATGGGTTCTCAGGCTCTTTCTGCCATTAGTTTTTTTACCTCATTGTGGCTGACCTCCTCCAGCTGGTTGAAGATATTAGCAAAAAGTTAGGCCCATTGGTGCCATCAACTCCACTTTTTTAGCTTTGGTACCTAAATAAGAAAATGCTGTCTCCTTTAATAGGTTCAGGCCTATTTCTCTTTGTAATTCATTCTATAAATTCATAACTAAATCTTAGCCAACAGAATCAAAAAACCTTTTGAGTTTTATCATCCTTCAAGAGAAAGGAAGATTCATTCTAGGTAAGCAAATATATGACAATATTGTGATTGTTTTATGAAGCAATACATACCAACAGCAAGGTGACTGAGAAAAGGATCGCCATTGAACTTGACATGGCAAATGCCTTTGACAGAGTTGATCTTAACTTCTTGGCACAAATCTTGCAAGCTTTTGGGTTCCATCTTTGAAATGGATCTTTGGATGCATCATTGACCCTTGGGTAGGCCCAATCATCAACAGATCTCCAGCTAGATTTCTTAAGGCCACTGGAGGTTTAGGTCACAGCTGTTCTTTCTTTCCCTACCTATATATTATTTTAGCAGAAGCTTTGGGTAAGTTTCTATCAGCTGAAAAGAGAGCTTCAACCATTATTGGGATCGAGGTTATCAACGGGGTCAGGAAGATTACTCATGCCCAGTTCTTGGATGACAATCTTGTGGGGAAGCCACTAAGGTCAATGTTAGACAGCTAAAGAGTTGTCATGACAACTTCTTGCTCACTTTGGGAGATGCCATCAATGCTAACAAATGCAGATTTTACACTATAAACACCTTTAGTGCTGATAACGAAGCTTTTCCCAGATTCCTCAATTAGTGCATGATGGTATTGTCTCTTTAAATAGTTGAGTGTTCCTATGAAATTCAATCTGAAGAGCTCTAACTGCTGGGTTAATTTCTTGGAAAAACTTGACAAGCACATTCAAAGCTTCAACAATGGACAGCTAAAGCTCACAGGTAGCTTGGTTTGATAAAATCAATCATCTCTAGCCTTCCTATCTATGAACTCATGACATATCATGCTGCCATTTCCATTCTTCATGTTTTAGACAAAAAATCAAATTTTATGGCAAGTGGCTAATCAAATCTATCAGAAGAAATTTCATTTTGTTAGCTGACATAAAGTTAACAAAGAAAAGTTGCAAGGCAGTTTGCAAATTGGATCTCACTCGCAATGAACACTATCCCAGGAACTAAGCTTGTTTGGACCTTCTTAAATCCTCCAAAAAGTCTTTGGTGACAAAAAAAAATTTCTCAAATATGGTGGTGATGGCAAAGAAGGCATGTGCTTACTAAATTCCATACTTCAAAAGTCAGGCACCTCTAAAATATGGACTCTAGCTGTTAGAGCTGCTGATTTAATCAAGCATCCTAAAAATAGTCAGAGGATCATATCTTAGGATTGCCCTACTCTTGGCAACAAACTCTTAAGCTCTTTCATGCTGAGGGGCCTTCTTTTGTCCATTAAACAACTTGGTGTAGAAAGCCTGAATACTGCATTTGACTGGGAAGGATGTTTTCCTAAGTGGTCTCATCTTAATGCGCTTTCTAAGTAACTTCAAAATGAGTGGATAATTAGGAAGAAATTTATGGGCATTATTCCTACAAGTTCATATAGTGCTGACAGTTTAACATGGAGCAAGACTAGTTCTACAAGAATGTATTCAGTTGGTGTGGTGCTCATCTTCTCCAAGAAGGATAGCCTCTTGATAATTCTCTAAAGTTAAAATGAGCATTACTTCCCAAGTTAAATGTTTCAATGGCTTGTCAAGCAGTACAATATTCTCACCAGTGAAAACCTCATTAAGAAGAGCATGTTGGGACCTCATATTTGCTTCAGATGCTATAATGCCTGCAAAACCCAGACTCGCCTTCTCTTTGACTGCGAAGAAGCTTTTTCCAGTTGGATTTCTCTCTCAACTTTGGTTCAACTTTCAAAACAAATTGAACTTAGAAATCTGCACTCATCATTAGAATTCATGATAGTACAGAGGCAAGCCTCAAATTAAATTTTCATAGTCTTTCATACCTTTCTTTTGGTTCATTTGGATTGACAAGAACAAAAAAAAATGTAAAGACACAGCTATGATGGCAAATGTCAAAACTCGCTTCAAGAAAAAACAAACTCTGAATGCGGAACTTCATTTTCTCAAAGAATGAAACCTTACTAATTTCATCTGCTACTCTTCAGCTGGTTTCCCTTGTCTGAAAATTCATCTCAAATACCCTGCTTTATTGTAATGGTGCCTTGAAAGCAAAACACATTATTGCTGCTACTAACGGTGTGCTTTGGCCTGAACCTCAACTTAAGCTATTTGACATCAACATAAATCTTGAGCAGGCCTCCAACAACATTCCTGAATTTATGATCTGAAAATTTGGCTTTCCTTTCGCAATGAAAAAGCTAAAGAATCTTACCATTTATGGAGATTCTAAGTTGATAATCCAATGTCTATTGGGTAAGGTGTAAACAAGTGGTCAAATTTGTCCAGCTTCATCTTTTGCTTAATCTGATCTCTAAGATTATTCAAAATTTTGACCAGATTAGCCAGCAGCATATTCCCAAAAAATTTGAACTCTTGATGACAGAAAGGCCAATGAAGGCACGGTTGCATTACCTTTCAGCCTGCATAAGACATTTTCAAATCTGAGGAGCTGTCAAACCTGATGGTCCCTAAGCACTCCACTGGCTCTGCCGGACCATCCTTAGTACAGTTTTTTTGTCTCTTTTGTCAGACGTCTATTGTATTTTTTGTAGCATATTCTTTTGCTTAAATAAAGCCTGCCCTTTTACGAAAAAAATAGGTATTAAGGCATTGATTTAAGAACGAGAATTAGAAAGCAAACATCTTTCTTTTTTTGAACTATATTATTTTCAATGTAATGCAAGTTAGTTACCAGACGTATTTGAACTGAAACCTTAGTAGTCTACCTTAACAAATTTCATGTACCATATTTTCTGTGTATCAAAGGAAGCTCAACTACTCCTTTCTTCGATATGTGATCTTATTTTTGTCTTTTTTTATTTTCTATATGTGTGGGTTCAAAATAGCAAAAAGAATAAAGATCTCCGTATGTAGGAAAAGCTAAAATTACCCTACACGAGGTTAAAATGATACATGGCCGATTCCAATTTTTTGCAATCTATCTCCTTTGAGTATTCTTTTGTGTAAGTCCAAGCAAAGGCCCCTCTTGATCCTTTGGATATCTAAGCATGGTAAATGAAGATGGCATTATAGGGTGGCTTCTTGAAATGCAAAAACAAGACTATAATGGGAAACTTTGGTTTTGACAAGTGCATTTACCAGAAGCCGCAACATACTTCTGCTATATTGCACATTTAGATATCAGAGCATCTCTTTTGAGGAGAAAAAATTCACAATATTTTCTAAACTTCATAACCACTGACAGCTGGTATTGAAAGGTGTAAAAGGAATTAAATCATTCGAAGTGGGAAGGGTACCTCTGAAATGTCTATCCTTTGGCATTCCTCAATTTATTTGCAGGTGATCAATAACTTCATTTTGTGGTCTATGAGCTAGGTTTATGGTGTGCAAAGGATGTATTGGGAACTAGTGCTCCGTATACTCCCGATCTATTGCACTTACATTTCAAGGTATGTGCATGAGAAAAATGTAGAAAATACTTTGAAGCTGTCCAATAATGAGGAAATAGCATATAAATAAGTGTAACATATTTTTTAACTTAAAGAGTGTCTAGAATTTTTTCTATATTGATATAGTGGGGCTCCAGCCCAAATGTTAACCCACACTTATCAGAAGGCTGAAGTTCAAACCTCAGCTATGGAAAAATTCTCCAGCAGGGAATGCACACCGGTTACCAGAGGCTATTCACATGAACTGGATCGTAAAGAGCCTCAAGATTTGAAGGTAAAAGTTTGGAAATAATGATTAGAATGGTGTGCTTGTCTACAGAATAGCACCAACGAAAGCTAGGGAGAGAGGCAGCCTATCTATAGCTCCGGGTTACACCAAACAATAGTAGCATTCCATTTACACGGCACTGACACAGTATGACAAAAGCGTAAATGGAATTCAATGGCTTGAGTTTAACACACAGAAATATGTCAAAAATTTAGGAGCTAAAAAATGTACTAATTGTAAAAGTTGAGGAAAAAAACTAATTTTGCTTTATCATGTCAAATATAATGTCCAGAGATAATATTAGACATAATACCTTCTAAAAATGCTAATTATAAAAAATTGTGTAGGCCATAATAGAGTTAGATAAATTATTTTATTCACCTATGTAGGTTCATATAAAATAATTGGCTGGTCCTAATATAATAGGTTGTTCAGTCAGAATATGGCCTACCATTTTAGGGGCAGCCCTATATTTTTCAACTAAAATTTTTAAGGTATAACTTAGAGAAAACCCTCGTTATGGTTTATAATTTGAATTGAACAGATAGATTTATTTAAAATGAATCTTATAGAAATTTTGATATAGCATGATGCCTAAAAAAAATGTTCAGTCTATCGCCTGCATTGTTAGGCCTCTTATGTGTAAAAGTGAACAAAGGAAAAAGATAGGTATGTTATAGAAGAATATTAGAACCATTTTTTTTTAAACTCAGAAGAACTCAGAAACGGCACAGCAAATGTGGCAGGTCATGAGCGAACGGTATTATCCGGAAATTTTCAAGTGTTATGCTACTACGCACCGAACCAAGTTCCAGGCTTGGCTGTGGAGAAATTCTCCAGCAAGTGGAGGTGCACCAATTTCCAGAGGCACGCAATCTGGATGGCCCAGGACTGACATCAAATCAGCCCAGCTCGCACATGGAAAAGCCATAAAACTAGTCTTTGAGTACGCGGCAACTGGATTAACCCTAACCAGTTAGACAATGTGTAAGCCTACAAACAACCGCGCAATGCTGCTGTTAAGGGCTTAAAACAAAGGTCTGAATTCAAAGTTACAGTGGACAAAAAATAGTAGTAAATGAATTGAACAGAAGCCATGATGAAAGTAATAAATCACAACCATTAGAGAGACCATACCTGCGTTCAAATTCTTTGATTTGAGCTAGTTCCTGCCCATGTGCATCAGTCCACTGCACTTTTCGCTTAGTATTCACATTGGACTCCCCCTTCTCCGCCTCTGCTAGATGTTCCTTACCCACAGTATTCTCACTTGAGCCTGTCTTTTTCTGTGCGTCTCCAGCGATAGGATCGTCTGAAGTCCCAGATGGCCTTTTTAGATTGCTTTTGAGAGGCATACCATTACTGCACTTGTTCATTCTGGCATCCCCCTTCCCATTTACATTCTCATTCGTATTCCCATTGGGCAGCATCTGCCCTTCACCATGCCAATTAGAGGGATGAACTGCTTCCACCTTGATTGCAGTAGAGGCTTCTGATTCCCTAGGAGGGCAGCAATAGCAAGCACACCCAATTACCCCATCCCTATCGGATCTTGCCATGAAATCTCCAGCTGCTAATTTTTCAGAACCTCTCTCAACTCACCCTGGTCTTTTGTTAGATCCATACTATGTCACTCACATTATGGTATGCCTTAGGCCTGAGAACGTCAGCACCGCATGCTCCACCTACACTCTCCGGCGTTCACTGTATATTCAATCGAGCTTCAACTTTGTAATACAAAAATATCTTATCAGCATAAAATCTGAAGGAGACCCAAAGCAGAGATCACACTTGCAGACTGAATTCTGTATTTCCCCTGAATTCATTCATACGCACATCTCAAGCAGCCCCATTAACTGTAATATTTGTCAACAAGGCCAATCAGGGAGGAAAAATGCAAGGAGATGCACCAGAATTAAGTATGGTTAACTTCATCTAGCCAACATAGAGATCCCACTTCTAGAATGAATTCTATTTTGTCTCTGAACCCATTCATATTCTCTTGAAACCCAAGCAATCGCATGAAACCAACATGGCCTACTAAATAAAAGGAGACTACAGCATATAATGTACACCTCTAAAAACGGGTGCCACAGCAAACAATCTTCCTTCCAACTGTTGGCACAAAGTAACAGAATTTCAGCTTTTTGCATGTGGGTTATCTTTCTTCAGAGCTAAATGATGTTCTGCGAGCATTTCTGCTGGCTTCCACTTGGAAGCCTAGGAGATAATTCCATCCCCTGTACATTGCCAAGTTTTTGAGGGTGATCTCATGATCCTCTGCAGAGTCATCAGAGCAACTTTTACTGATACCTCCCTGAAGATTTGGAAAAAAAATAGAGGCAAATCCACCCTGAAATGTATAAAGTATGACATCCAGAGTCTGTTGTGCATACATACAAAAAAGAGCTTTAGAGCTTTACCAAATATCATTAATTTAGTCCTTTGAGTAAGAATCTTAGTTTATGTACAGCAATCCTGATCAAAGTGCACTGTTCTTTCATACCACAAACGTATGTCTCGCTCTTGGTGTATAATATAATCCATTCATGTTGATGCAGGTGGTGATGATGTTGAAACTTGAAAGCAGCGGCAACACTTCACCTTTCATGACAAGTGATAGGATTCCATTTTAAAAGCATACAAGTCATGTAAATTTGTTGGGATTTGATTCTTATTAAATTGTTTGATGCTGCAGCTGCAAGCGAAACTCACATTCGCTATATTTAATAATAATAATAACCAAAGTTGGTCCAAATGAAAGAGAATATGAAAGGTCATCCAAATCCCACTTAGAAGCAATACAATACATTACATTAAAAGTGTTATATGACATAAAGCTACATAATTTATAATGGACCACTTTGATCTTATCAAAAGATTCAAGAACCAATCAAACCATGGAAATATCATTTAATAAAAGTCAAAAGTAGTGTGTTTTATTTGAACTTTGGATTTTAAACAATGACAATGGGGAGGAGCTGATTGAAAGCTTAGCTTCTCCTCATTATGCAAAGCATCTTACTTCATCACTAGTTAGGGTGAGTCATGATTGTAATGGATTGTGAGGGGATTGCGTTATAATAGGACAAAGGAATGTATGGGAGAGGAATAGGTTGGATAAGAAAGAACTGTGTGTAAAGCACCGAAAGCATTACAAGTTCAAATTGGCAAAGGAATGGCTGTGATAAGAAATATAAAGGTCTGCAAAGCACCGAAAGCATTACCAGTTCAAATTGGCAAATGACCCTCTACCACCCATTTCAAACCCAAAAAATAAAAAAAATAAAAAAACATGTGAATGCATATGCTCTTGTGAATTAGAGTGAATGCATATGCTCTTGTGAATTAGAGTGAATAGTGGTGTATGTACTTTTTTTTGGTAAAATAATTTATTGCATGATGTATTTATCGATTCAATATTTATTTTATTATTTTAAATTTGATTGATTTGTTTTTTAATTTATTTTATTATTTTGAATGGTATTATTATTTTGATCTTGTTTTTATATAAAATTTAAGTTTGATTTTTAATCAAAATTTATATTTTTGTATTTTAAAGTTAATAATCTTGAAGTCTTGTTGTTTTCTATTTTTTAATCTGGAAGAATATTGTGGATATGGGATCCACTCTCGTATGTAGGATTATTAAAAGCAAGAATCACGTCAACCTTCTAATAGGGGTGCATCCAAATAGTCCTTGGTTCGGGACAAAAGGGTCCTTCTAGGCCTAAACAAAAGGTTATTGTTGCCACTTATAGTAACAAAATGTAAGGTAAGCTAGAGGCAAGTTGAAATGCTTACGAATACACACAATCTTTAATTCAAGATGGTATTAAAGCATGGATTCAATGAACCCCTTCACAAACTTTGAGGGTTTCTTTTCTCAAAAGTGTTGCAAGGTCACCAAGTTTGCCTTATTGTGTGGATCTAGAAGTGGGCAATTTTTTATCAACTTTTGGAGCAAAATAAGCATAAAATTTTTTGAAATTTTTCTCTCTTTTGAATTTTTTTTTTTTTGAAAAAAATTATTTTCATAAATTTTCTATTTTTAGAAGAAAAAAAATTGTTTTCTGAAATTTTCTATTTTCGAAAAGTTTATGTTTTTGAAAACTTTCTTTTTTTTGAAAACTTTCTATTTTCATAAAGTTTCTATTTTTTAAAAGTTTCCATTTTCATAAAGTTTCTATTTTTGGAAACCCTTCAAACCTTCTAACCCATAATTGACATGAAGTTGGTTTTTTAGCCCTAACTTAGTCATACAGAGTCAAACTAACACAAACAACATATCATTGGAAAGTTGGTTCCAATGTCAGTTCGATCGTGTAGATGGTTTTATCAGATGCTACTCCAATTTTTTATATCAGGCCTTCAAAGTCAACCTTTTTTTTTTGCACTTTTGGGGCCATAAATTGCACATTTGAACTCCATTTTTCAAAAACCGAATATCATTAGAAAGTTGGTGGAGTCCTCTATCCAAATCTGCTACTATTTTTTCTAGATCTCACCCCCAAGTAGTTTTTATTTAGCCATTTGTGTTTTCACTTTATGGTTAATTACTTGGTCATTTTTGCTTTTGAAATTTTTCTAGTTTGCATTAGATGACTTCACTTGGGTTGTTATAAATGTCGTCCATCACTTTGCCCTATTTGGGTATTTTGAGCGTCATTTTCATGTACTTCTTTGTTTGTAGACGCATTGTGATAAAAGTACCACTTTTGTGTATGGCTTTGGGGGATTTTGCACATTTTGTTGTGTCTTATTTTGTACATGCACTATATTATAAATTTCTATGGGGAGTTGTGTAGTGTTTTTTATTTTTCCATCACACCTTTGTCTAGCGAATGTCTCTCCACAACAACATCAAATCTTAGAGATTTGTGTCCCATGTGTGTGTGCATTGGTTGCATACCCTTTTTTAGTTGTAGGTACTTTCTTATGCACATCCAGATGTTTATTCTCTTTCATGCACTTCATGGTGATACATAGTTTCAGTGGACCTGTCATCTCTCTCCATTATCAGCATTATGAGGGGGTTTCTAATGTTATTGTTAATGCTTCCTTGGTTTCACTTTGGAGTTAGACACTCTTGCATTCTAGTTTTGTGAAGACAGTGTATCTTCTATTGATTAGTTTTCTTCAAACTATTGGCACTTGTATTTTTAACAAGCATATTACTCTTGCATGGTTGAGTATTGTCATTTGGGTCACTCGTGCACGTGTGCCATATGTATCTTCGGTTGCTAAATGTTTTGCCTTTATTTTCCATTAAATTCTTCGATCAGTGTCATTGGGAGCACTCATGCAAATTCTTGTCTTCTTGATACTAATCATCATCTCTGTTTTAGAGGAGGTTCTTCAGTCAACACTATAGAAGTCTCTTTCGTTGACAATTGTCTGCAGCTTCTTCATGCTTCAGAGGATGTTCTTTATATTCCTTTTCTTTTGGGACATTTTCTTGGAGGCTTCTTAGTCCTTCATTCTCTTTTTCTCTCTTTTGGAGAGGATTTTTCTCTCATTGGATTTTCTCCTTTTCTTCATTTGTGAAAGATTTCATTGAATTGGTTTGTACATTGGTACTTCATTGGTTTGCATTCATGCATTTAGAGGTTTTTTACTTCACCCCAAGTTTCACTTAAGGGGGGGTGTTAGAGCATTTTAACAACTAGTTATGCTTTGTTTTGCTTAAGTTGACTTAGTTGTGCTTATGTTTCTAGTTTTTTTAGTTGTGCATCTATTTTAGCTAGAGTTGAGCTTTTCTTAGCTCCCTGTGCTTACACTTTAGTTCTCCTAAATTTAGTTTAGGGTATTTTTGTGCTATCTATATAAGCATATCATTGTGCATTGTAATTTTATCTTGTGATGTCTACTTTTGAGGAATATGACATATTTTTCTTGCTACTCTAAATTGTGAAAGGTATTCTAATTTGTTGTTTGATCTTGTAGACTTGTGTTGCAAACTTTTATGTAGCAAAATTCGACAACGTCAACCCACCAGAAACCTTGATGATCAACTTTGACCTAAGGCCTACAATAATTTTGAGTTGTATGACCTATTTCAAAATATCTTCTGCAGTCAAAGGGAAGGCCTTCATAATCCAGAGGTCGATACCAAATGTGATCGATAATCTTCAGGGTGATGTTGATAAGAAGATCCATAGAACTATCCATGTCTACAAGAATACATGCAAAGGTAGTGTGGGTGAAGTTGGAAGTGTCTATATCCACTACAACAAAACCCCTCAAAGAATCTCCAATGGCTTCAAAACAAGCATCAAACTATAACTATAAAGGAAGGTTCGAGATTTAGATCTAAATAGGTTTTGTTGTGAATGTTTTGAAGAGAGGGTTGAACCCTGAATACCAAGGTCTAAGGAGGAGCAATATTTTCCCCCAACACCATCGCTCATGAAGAATGGCATCCTGGTCCTGCTTACAATCAAAATCGATAATGAAGAAGCCTCATGCACAAGGATAAGCATCCAAATTACCTTTCAGCATTGGTTTCCAAGCAACATTAATCCAATTGTGCAAATTAGGGAGTTTGGGCCAAAATTGATTAAATTGGCCAATCCAACCATTGGCAACGAAGAATTTCCAACCATCAATAACCTCTTTTTGCAAATCCTTTGAGAACACCAAGACCGGTGGAGAGAATTTTTTTGAGAGGAGTAACATTCTCGTCACCACCCTTAGAAGATAATGGATCAACCATCATGAATTGGTGTTTTTGGGGTCATGCGTCTCATGCTAAGGGTTTTGACCTCTTGCTTTTGTTGCTATCAAAAGACACTTCCCTAAGAAGAGGATCCGGTTCTGCACAAAAACCATAAATATTTCCTGACCGATTTGCAACATTAGTCGGAGTTAGCAAAAGGGATGGATGCCCTAAATCACACCTAGCACCAAGGGAGGGCATAAATTATTGAACATGGTAGGCAATGGTAGTGGGAAAAGTGGAACAAAGCACAAAAGCCCTAGTCTAATTTGACTCAGAAGAACAGTTAAGTTGCAAATAAATTCCAAACAACGATGGTGTCGGAAGTGCAAAGTTTGTAGAGGCATGCACGATCATTTTTTTAGAGAAAATAAAAATGGAATATTTAATTAGGGGCTCCAATCTTTAAATCTTGTTGTTATTTCTTAATTATGGTATCAAAAAAATGAATTATGTATTTAGGTTCATGTATATAAAAGATATCTCAAGATGTTATTTTGATCGCTTAAAATTATATTTTATGATGAAATGGATCTATATATGACTTATTGTTGGTGTGAATATAAGTATTGCCTAACAAGATCCACTATTGGGTCCCTTTCACATTTTATCACATAAGGTTACTTATAATACATGGGTATCTTTCTAGAAATATTTACATGTCGTGTGATCTTGTCTTATTTTATTACTTTGTGTCTCATATTTTAAGATTAAGACACTTGTCGTAATATTATGTTATGCCATGTCTCATATTGGCCTATATAACCAAGGGGACCCCTTTGTAATCTCATTCTAGTGCATACATTCATTTTATTTGTATTCTTTGATAGGAATACAATATATTCTTGTCATATTGATCTGCTAAGTATCTTATAGTTTTCATTAGGCCTTTAGATCTTGTGTGGCTATCTCTATAGTCAAATTTTACATGGTATCAAAGTAAGATGAGCGCCTTTGTATAGTATTTCGAGACATCTTGAATGCAAATCTTGTATTCTATTAAGGCTCGAGTATGCTCTTCTCTTGCATCCTTAGATGATTTGGAGAATCAAAAAGTTGTAATAGAAATATCGAATATTGGAGGCTTTTATTTTGGATTTGTATTGTAGGTGTGTTTTGCAGTTTATTGGGTTATATTTGAGCTCACCATTGCATCTAGAGTACCTGACAAAGTTAGGTCTACCTTCTTTTTCATCCCAATTGGACATTGGAGGTCAAATCTATAAAGGTTTGAATATTGGAGGTGGTTGTTAGATTCAAAAGGTAGTTGTAATGGTTGGAAAATTAGGGTTTCCACCATGAAAGGGATGAAAACCGCTAATTTGCCATTACATTCAAAACAGTGGCGAATCCAATAGATTTAGTCACAAAACCAATATTGATAACGATTGAAATACTAATTGGATTCAAGGGAATTTTGTTGATTTGCCCTCTTTTTTTAGTTGAAATGCTAAAATTAGGGGAAAGTGTTGAAAATGAAGGTAAAAATGCGAAAATAGTGAGCTACAGTCGTCAAATTGAGGCACGCACCTAGATTTGAGCAATATATGCAAATTCAAACATGATCCCCAAAAAAACTCCAAAATTGTTGGGACCGAAGCGCTCGTCACTCTGGTCCTCCTAACTTTTCACACACCAAAAGGGGTTGATTCATCTATGCAAATAATGCCTATTTTAAATATTGCAACGCTGTACCTATTTCCTGCACATAGAAAGAAAGGGGAAAAGTTTGGGAATAGGGGCTTGCCTAAGTCAAACCCCAGTTTAGGAATTAACCTTGATTGAAATATTGCAGATACTGAAATAAATAATGGAAAGATATACCTTAGATCTGCAATGACTGATAATGATGCTTTGCTTCTTGAATGTAATCACGTATGTTGTATGAAATGGCATGAACACGACAAAACCCTAATCACACACACATGCTTGCAAATGAAAGATGTAGTGATGCTCCACATTAGATGAATGAAGAATGCAACCTTAATAACCTCTAGAAATGCTTGATGATGAATGCTTTGATGGTTGAATGATTGATGATGATAATTTTTCCCCTCTTGTGATGTTTGTATATCCTCTATATGAAAATGAGAGGGAAAATCCTCCTTATATACTTGCCCATCAAAAAATGTATTAATTTTTCGACATAGGCCGAAACGGGGAGAGATTTCCTGCTCATTTTTTAGAATACAAGAGGGTGCCAAGATAGGGCCCAATTAAGGGGGACTAGAGCATGGTGCTTTGGTCCCAATGAGGACCAAAGTGCAACGCTCTAGTCCTACCCTATTTTGGGGTTGGAAAAAGGGGTTATGTGATGTTTGGAATGAAGACAAGGCCAAATTTGCATGATATAAGCATAATCAGGCCTTAATTAGGCATTGGGAGACACACACTAAGGTGAGGGCCCAAAATGTAGACTAAATTGTAATGGGGTACAATTTAGGATGCTACATTTAGCCCCCACTTTAGTGGGAGTATGAGCTCACGCAAATACTCATAGTAAAACAGATGAAAGATAGATGAATTAGAGCAAGAATGTGAAGCAAAATCACAAGGATTATAAGGCATCATTAATTTTGAGGAACCAAGACCCCAATCTTAGGATCTTAACTCACTCAAACATATGCAAGGACACACAAATACAAAAACAAATTGGCAAGCAAAGATGAAAAGGAAAACAAAGACAAAAACACAAAAAGACACACAATACACAGAAGCCAAGAACTAAGACAAGACCTCAAGTCAACTAGCCGAAGAGACCTCAATATTAAAAAGTCTCAACCACTAGTATCATTCTTTAAAAATGTCATCTCATAAACACAAGCGATCACATAAAAGAGAAAAGCAAGCATCATCCATGAACTATCGATAGCAAAGTTAGAAGTTCATGAGAGGAAGGAGAGAGAGCATGAATACACAATAGATGTGTTTTTCCAAGTGATATATGAGAAGAATGATGAGAGAGAACATAGATACCATGCCCCTAGATGTTTTTATCTAGGTGATCCATGTTAAGGAGTAGAGTAGGAATAGTTTATCCCTATTCTGCTAGTTCCCCTCATCCTCATGTGTGTGTAAGCGATGTCTAGTTTCAAGTATATAGCACCCCATATAAGAGTTTGTTTCCTCTAGTTTCGAGCGTGTATCAACCTGTTTAAGACATCTAATATAAATGCAAATGCCAAGAGGTGACTGTGTGAGCAAATGCCAAGGGCCGAATGTGTGTGCAAATTCCAAGAGGCGAATGACAAATACATGCCTATTTTCGAGGACATCCCATGTAAGAGTTTGATCTGGTTTTGGTGACGTGTAACCCCATCCAAGACATATATCAATGTTGTGTCTGGTTTTGGGTGTAAAGCATCTTGTGTAAGAGGTTGTTTCCTCTAGTCTCAAGAATGAACACCCTGTTTAAAACATGCAAGAATGATATGCAAAAAAAATATAGTATAATATGGTACAAAGGGAGCGATATGGTTGCCCTCCCCCACCTTAAGATGTCAACATATATTTATGTTGATGTCTTGAGGAAGATAGAAACAAGGATACCAACCTTCAAACCTCCAACACCAAGGAGATATCCTTTACGCAAAAATGATATAAATCCAAGCTAAAGAGGAAATACTCTTCAAGCGAGGATAAGATAGTTGAAAAGGAGATATCTTGCAATAAGTGTAAAGGAGATCCTCGGAGGAGAAGAGATCTTTGATCAAAATACATCTACCTCCAAGAGGAGTTTCTTGAACAAATATAGCATCTTCCACCAAAAGAAAGGAAGGGGAACCAGAATTCATACCTTCCTCCTATTGCCAAGTGAAAGAGATTCTTAATGAAGGATGACACACTTTTGACCCAATGAGAGGGAGTAAATTTTTAATAGATATATATTTCCAAGTGAAGAAGAGGTTGTAGCCAAGGACTTGCACCTCTTTCATAAGAGAGAATCCTCGAGGAAACAACTTCGCACAAGGAATGACATCAAATCATAAGCAAACACCACTCAACAAAGGAAAAGTAGATCCTTAGAAAGGAGAAAAAGATAAATCATTGCCCCCCGAGTGTAAGGACAATGAGAAGAATTACACAACCTCTAAGGGGAAATAAAAAAATAAGCAAATGCACAATGTACTCACATGGATAAAGATTCAATGTAAGAAAAGACACTTGTAGATGTAAAATGCAACTCTAAAGAAGTAGTGATCTTCAAAAAGAGAGAGAGAAAGATATAAAGATCACAAATTCCCCTAAGGAGGGATTATTCATGCGGGAAAGGATATAAATACATAAAAAATGCATCCCCCAAGTGGAATAGTGATACTTTAGAAAGAGAGAGAACGAAAAATCCATCCTTGCCCCCCCAAGCAAAAGGACAAGGAAAAATTAGAGGGAAGAATCACACATTTCCTTAGGAGATTATTCATAAGAGACATGTTATTTCAAACAAATAATAGGTCCTAACAAGGGACACATATGTACTCGCATGAAGATAATTCTATGCAAGAAAGGACATCAAGTTACAAATAATGCAATCCATAAAGGAAATGGTGAAAATTTAAAGATCAGAGAGAGGATAGGGAAGAATCATGTTGCTATGCCAAGATATTTGAATTTGAAAAATCACCACCTCTAATGACAAAGAACCCCCAATTAAGTTAACTACTTGTGTAATAGGGCAAGGAGCACCATGAGGGTGAGAGGAGTGCTAAGGTACTACCTTTTCACCAAGAAAGAGAGCAATAATTGTTGAAAGACATATACGAGCACAATCATATTATTCTTAAACAAATTCCTTAAAGGCTTTACACTTTCCAAGAGAATGAGAACCACCATGATTGAAAAAAGGCAACGTTCAGTACCTTATTTATGCTTAGTGCTAAACTTCACAAAAGGAAAAACCACATTCGTGTCATACTTCAATTTCCAGAAGATTCTAGTAGCCAATTTTTCATAATCATCAATATGTGTAGGCTTATTCTTTTGAGATTGAGGGTAGGAGTTATTATTAGAAGAAGGATTGTCATCAATGGTTTTAACTTTTCCACTATCAATAAGTTCTTTCGTTACATTTAAAAAATCGGAACAATCATTAGCGTGATGAAATGAACAAAAAGGAGTTTTTGAAGAAGAAGCACTATTATGGGAACGAATGGCTTGTTGTCTCGCAAGATGATCTTTGAAATCTTGAATCCTGAGGAGGTAATCCATAGGGGATTTATTATCATTTCCTAGACCTTATGTGGTAATTTGTGTAGGAGGGGTTATAGGGACTCAAATTCCTTGTTCAAATTTTCCAAGTCCTCATCCTCTAAAACCTTGCGTTTTATATTATGTTAAAGCCACTCCTATAAGAATCCTTTAATTCAGAAGGCATAGGAACATTATAATAAATCTTTTAAGTTTGTAGTTCAAGGATATTTATAAGGAATGAAGGAATTAGTAGATGAAGAAGGAATATCTTATGGAGGAGGATTTTCCTTCCTTTCAACACGCATATCCTCTTTGGTAGATTGGGAAGGAAGATCCTTATCATCTAAGACCTCATCTTTGCTTAATGTTATGTGGGGAGAGAGATCATGAATGAAATTCATAACATCATCTTCTCTACAAATATTTTGATGTTTAAGATAGGCTCTAAGAGAATAAGGAGGATCTAGAGAGATGGAAACACCATTATTTTGATTTTGCCCCCCTTGCGCACGGGTATGAGTATGAGAAGAAGATGGGGCCATTTTTCTCTTCAATGCTTTCTCTCCATTAGGGAGATCATTGATAGGAGAATTATCTCTTTCTTCATTCACATTAGATACCTTAGGAGAGGTACAAGTATTAAGTTTCCCATTAGCGTCTCTATGATTGGTGTCTACTCCAACAATACTAATAATAACTCTAATTGAAGTCTCAACCCGAAGTTTGGAAATTCATCTAGTAAAGTTGCTATTTTCATGGCTAGTGCTCATTTAGTTATCAACCCAGGGACGTAGTACTTGAAATGGGTCTGCACTATATATGCACTAAGTTCCTTCAATGGCTATTCTCCATTACTGCAGCAACTAACATTATGCGAAAAGGAAAGGAAAGAATGGAAATTATGAAAGGCTACAGGAAAAACTTATGAAAACAATGTTGGAAAGATTTAATATAGATAACAGAAATTACTCTGTTCTGGCTTGGCTGTAGGAACAGTCAGTGGATCTGTTTCCAGTGGTTGCAGGAACAGTTAAAGCAAGAACTTCTACTGGAACTAAAAAAAAACTAATTTCAATGAGCACACACAGGATCACTCACCAAGTGGGCCCCCTTGGATGAAAGATATCAAGCTTCCAGAAAACTACTTTAACGGATCAGAACAACATGATTTTTATTCATTGCTTCTGGAAAGTGATTACATGCTTTTGAAAAGAAACTTAAAAAAGCTTATTAAAAATCCTCTGCTCTATTCCTTTCTCTTCTGTCCAACCTCTGAGAAAAAAGGAAGAGCTTATTAATAAAGAGAAGATCAACTACAATAGACAACTCAAATCATGCCCAGAAGAAGAGGCGGATGATTGACTGATAAAGAAGATAACTAGAGCTTGGCTGCAGGAAACGTGGATCCAAACTGAACCATGGTCTTTGCATGTCGTGCTGATATTTTGCAAATTCAATGCCTATTAAAGTTAAACTTCAATAGTGTTGCTTGGCTGCTCCGCCTATGCCGTACCTTGCGCTCGCTCAACTCCTCTTCAGTTTGATCTTTAGTTATCTCTTGTGTGATCTTTCCTTCTTCAGGTGCAAAAGGAGAATATCCACTGCGACACATTTTATTACTTGCACTACAACAAAAACAACATATAAGGACATACATATGCATTTTATTTAATTAACACATCTATTAATTCACATATGATATTACCCTAAATAATCCGCATAGCAACAGGAACAAATCACATGGTTGCAGGAATAAATGGCATGGCTACAGAAATAGACTGGCAAAGTTCAAATATGATTTCATAAGTTCAGGTTTAACACATGGAATACATATAATCAATTTACAATACATCACTACTACTATGCAAACCAAAAAGATGTAAAAAACCTGAGAGTTTTGATGATAAAAACATGACAAAATCTCAACTTATCATGCCCCCCAACTTTAAGAGCTTGTTGATCCTACAGCAAAAGGAAAATTTATGACTCTTGCAATAACTCTCAAATCACCAATGGTGCCCTGACCTGTCCCCCCTGAAGCCAAGTTCCAATAAAATCCTTTCATTTTTTCCAGCCTGGACCATCTAGCTGATTCTTCTGTGACTGCATCATAGTTCTGTTCCGTAGGATGACATGCCAAAAGTGACCACATAAGGATTGGGGGTTGAAAGATCAATGGTAGCCAATTGTTGGCTTTCTCCCTGCCTAACTGTATATATCTGGGGGCTCTTTGCATGGCTGCTTGAAAATTTTGTAGTGAATAAGGTTCTCCTTGTTTTAACTATTCTGGTAGATTATTCCAGCGCTGAGTTAACCCTTCTATTGCAGTTGTCTTGTCACTCTGAACCAAATGCTCATATGCTTGATAGATTCTTCTCTCATTGGAAGCACTGATTTTATAACATCATCTCTTACTCATAAGAAAGAACTCTTGGTGCTTTTGATTCTCTCCTTAATGGTAATGGACAGTCAAACTCTAATTTTTCATATTCCTTGGCTTGTGCCCCCATGGTGATCTCATTTTGGATCCATGACATTAAAGTTTTAATATGGATATCCCCAATATACAATAAAGGGTTCCACTCATTGTCTGAGGGTACAACATAGTTATGTAAGTACAATTCACATAGCAAATTCTTCACAGTCGGTGGAGAGGTTTGGTAAGCATAAAATAATTCTTTAGGTGTTTCTAAGGAAGGGCTAAGGTCCCTAATAATGCAGTTTAGTCTGAAGTTCAAATAATGTTCCTTCAAGTGCACTGCATAAACCCTTGGAGGTGACCTACACTGCATCAACTCAGGAACCATACCAGCAATTATTTCTACCTTAGCCTCTAATTCCTCAATTTATTTTTGTTTTTTATCAATAATCCCTTGCAACCTAGCCCTCTCTATTTCCCACTATCTATAAAATGTTAAAGCAATAGATAAACTACTTAGGGATGAAGGAGGTCTAATAGGTGTTGTAGTCACACAAATCTGTCCACTTAATTAAACGAATACTTAGTATTTATTTGATTATTTAACCATCAATTAATAATTAATTAAATTAATATTTAATTAATTCATCTTAACCCTATTCTCCTATTAATTAAATAAATTATTCAATTTATTTGATTTAATTCACTTAACCAAATTCAGACCATTAATTAAATAAATAAATCATATTTATTTAATTAAATCTTCTCTCACATTTAAATAAATTAATATTTATTTAAAACCCCCAAAATCCCACCTCTCGCATTTAAATAAATAAATCATTTATTTAAATCACCTTTATCCTCCACCCACTTGTATTTTCCTACAAAAGCAAGTTGCACAATTATTTTAAATAAATAATTTATTTAAAACACCTTTATCCTCACCCACTTGAAACCTTTAATGGTTTCCCTTAAAGTATTCAAACTTGATGGCTTCCTTCTATAGTCTTCTTAAGACTTTAATGGTTTTCCTTAAAGTCTTCAAGCCTTTAATGGTTCCCCTCAAAGTCTTCAAGCATTTTAATGCTTTATCTTCCTTTTTCTCATTTAAATAAATTAATATTTATTTGAATATTTATCCAAATACAACTTGCACACATTTATTGAAATAAATGAATTTTTATTTTAATAAAATCCTATTTTCCCTCACCCACCAAATCCACTTGCAAAATCTAATCCCCTTCTAGATTCTTCTAACCCCTTCCTAATTAGCTTAATCCATCCCCTAATTATTGTCACATTCCTAAGCAAAATGGAGTCACTTCTCAAAGCCTAAAAGTCTTGGATAACCTTTGAAAGCTTCCAACCTTCAACCACTAAATGGCTCAAAGTCTTTGATAACCATTGAAGGCTTTCGACCTTCAACCACTTAATCCCCAAAGTCTCCAATAACCATTAATGGTTACCTCAAACCCTCCCACATGGTTAAAACATTTGTTTTGACTCAACCTCTACCCAACCCAAGGGTCTCATCAAGCCTTTAATGCTTTGACCATGATTATCTCTTAATCATTTGCACAAAGGTTTATCCTTGCATTAACTCCTAATCCAATGGGTAATCTTAATTTAGACTTGACCCTTACCTTCTAGATAACCATGAGGTCTTCTCAGGCCTTTAATGCCTCCAACCTCTTCTCTCAACCCAATCCTATGTTGACACTTGTCACCATTTTATTGGTGCCAATTGCGCACATGGATCCCCAACTTTCAAACTTGGCCCTTGATTAAACCATTCAATCTTAACCCTTCATTTCCCCATTTCTTCTATAAATAGAACCCTTCTCCTCAAGCAAAAGGAAGCATTTTAGAGTATTGTTGTTATACTGGCATTAGCATAGAGTTTTTTCATAGCATCACTATCTACTCTTGCATAGTATTTGCTTATCATATTCAACCATCTTGAATCTCCATATGGCATCCATGGCTAGTGCTAAAAGCTGAGAGCTACACTCATTTGGGACTTGGAGAGGAGAGAAACAAGGGAGAAGCATCAAAAGACATCATGGAAGCATCTTAGGGAGGCTCTTCTCCTTTCTTTTATTTTGTTAAACTTCTTTCATGCTTTTTGAAATCTCTCTTGATATGTTTGGAATGGTTTTTAGTTCTTTGTTTTGTTTTTATGGTTGAAACTAACTTATTAACATTGAACTTTGTTGTTGCCTTGTCCCCATTTCCATGACATCATTTGGTGAACCCGACGTGAATCCAAACACCAAAAAGATCAACTTTTTTTTTTTTTTTTTTTAACCAATAACATGTTTGAATGTTGAAAATGTCACACAGGTTGCGCTTTTGACACTGTTTTGGTGCGTTTGACATTATTTTGGCGCTATTCACCCTGTTTCAGTGCTTTTTCCTTCTCTGTCTTTCCCTTTCTTTTAGTGCGTTTGTGTTAAATAGTGTCTCTGTTCAAACGCAGACTAGCGCTCTTGTAACAAAACGTTGTACAAATCACCTTGTAACAAAAAAAAAAAAAAATTAGGCTTGTAGAAGCCCACCAAATAGGCCGATTTTACTAACTATTTTTCTCTTTTGTGCAGATTTAAATTAGATTAAAAAGTAGATTTATATTTTTTTACTAACTTGTTTTTTGAAGTTGGTTTTAAAAATGAATTCACTTTTTATTTTGGTTTAAAATTAACTTCACATTTCAACTTTGGGCTTTTAAAAAAAGAATCACACATTTGTTTGGGGCTCTTAAAAAGAATTTCATTGTTCCAAGGTAAAAAGAACCACAAACTTATACAAAAACAACTTTATTTATTTTTTGCAAGTTAGGAAACAAACTTCGTTTTGGTGCTTAAAATAAACAAGGCAAATTTTATTTCTTGCATCAAGATAAAACTCACAATCCACACTTCCATTTTTGGTGCAAATAAAATTCACAATCAACTTGTCTCATTTTTAAAGCAATTTTACTTCATGCAAACGTATTTTTCATTAAGTTGACCAGGATTTTCAAATTCTAGTTTACTCAAACAATTGCCTTTGAAAATTAAAAAGAACACCATGATTGTTGGAGCAACGTCTCCAAATAGTTAGATCACATTGCAATGATAGATTAAAAAGAACAAGTGTTTTTCGTGCTTGGCACACTTGTGCAAAGAGTTGGTCGAGTGGTCCTACTTCTAACACACACTATCCTCTCCCTTGGCTTTTGTGGTCCTAGGTGCAAGAGAAAAGTGTTAGTAACACTCAAAATTTTATCTTTTTAAGAGAGGCCTGCCAAGAGACACATCACTCTTGGGAACGACCTCGAGCGGTAAATCCTTCGAGCCGCTATAGAAATCAGGTGTGAGCGAAAGTTGTAGCCTTGGGTATAGCTGTTCCTACAGTGTAACTGGCCGAAAGGACAAATGGGCCCCACCACTAGTTACAAGGCTCTTAAGTGAGTCACTGCAGAATGAACTTATGTCCAAAAACATCGAACATGACTAACCACCTTTAAGTAGTAGCCCACCCGTTCTATTGATTGAGGATATTTGAGATATAATTTAGTGCAAGAGCATAGATGGTTTTGCTCCCAAGATACTCACCATACATATTTCCTTGAGTAGAAACATAGCTTTTTGAAAAGTCACTTGTGGCTTGATAAAAGTGGTGACTCCCCCATCATAGGGATCATCTATTTGTTATGCTCATGCAAGACTTAGTATATCACATCCTTACCTGCCAAGGCGGGATTCATAAGGTATGTAGTACCAAAGTCAAAGAAATATCAAGATGTGGGCTAAATTTATCACAACTGACCATTTGACCTTAGGGATAAAAAGTGTTTGAAGTGTGTTCGTTTTAAAGACCTAGTGCAAATTGAGCCGACTTCAGGCTTTGGAAATACACTTTAAAATAAATCTAAAGGAAGGGTCATATACAAGTCCAAAGATTGGGTTGATCTAGACCCATACTCATTTGTGCCTTTGGGGGCAACATTCTTGTGTTTGTGTGCTTGCTTTGTTTTCTTGTCAAAGAAAAATCAGCAAATCACTTTCAAAAACAAAGTACTCATCCAACATTTCTCAAAAACAACCAAACACATCAAAAACAAAGTACAAACAACAAAGAGTCAAATTTTATGACCATTCTTCACATCTTGTGAAAGAAGAAGTGTCATCAGAATATCAACTTAAGAAGGAGACCATTAAGCTCAAAGGCTTTGATCAAAAGGAGGAAATTCTTCTATCTCAATAGACAAATCTTTGTCTCACATAGAGTCTTTCTACATCGCATGCGTCTCTATCTTCAAGGTAAAACAAACGAATTTGATTCCGAATCATTGAACCGCAGAGCTTTTATGCAATATAGAGCTCTGAGTTATCACAAAAATCAAGGAGGAAAGATTAATTCCAACTTCTTCCCAAACATCTGTATCACCTACAACACAGCTCGAGAAGTGCCACCAACGCCTGAAAGGGAAGAAGTAGAGTTTGTTCCATTTGTAACACAAAGTTTTTATTGAAGTTGAAAACAAAACATCCATCATCTCATTCATACATCATTTTTCCATCATCAATTCATCCCAAAACTCTCAAAACATTAAGAGGTTCTTGTCCCAAGTTCTCTTTTAGATATTGTTTGAAATCAAACACATCACATCACTTTTAGATTGTTTCTACATCTAGGATAAGCTCATCCTAAGAGACACATCTACACAGGTTAAAACTAGTTCATGAGTGAATCCTCTCATTGCTAGGTAGTCAAAATCTGTAACACATCTCAGATTTCTCTACACCTTATCACATCCAAACTCCTCAAAACAAACAAGCAATTCAAAGAAGGAATTTCGGTTACATCTACCTTAAAGTGCTAGAGATCCCCATACAATACAAATCACCAATCATCAATCTTTCATCAATAACTCATCATCATCTTCAATCAACTTCAACACAAACTTACAAACAAAATGGCTCAAACCCGATCGCGATCAAGGCAACGAGAAATAGAAATTGAGGAAGAAGAAGACAACCTCAATGAATTTCAAGAAGCACTTGGAGGAACTGTAACTGATGAAAACCCAAGTACTCCCACTCCTTCAACAATCGAAAGGGCTCAGCATAACCCTCACTTCAACAGATTATTTGATGAAATATTAAGGAGCAATGCGGATGCTCACTTCTTAAAACTCGCTCAAGAAGGAGCCAAACTCCCCTCGGACTTTGATCTTGCCCAATTAAGACAAGCATCAGAAAGACAAAGTCACCATGAGGAGGAAAGGGGTAGAAATCACATCAGATATAACATTCCTCGAGGTAACCCACCACCTCCTCCTCCAAATGAAATAGAGATGTTGCGGCAACAAGTCGAGAATCTCGCCCAACAACTTCATAGTGGTGTTAAGACCAATCAATTCTCACTTAACGACATCTGTCCCTATCCTTTTGATAGGAATCTTTATATGCCACCCTTTCCACGCGGGTTCGAAACACCCAAATTTGAAAAATATAGAGGAAAGGGGGATCCCCGTGATCATGTCCGAGAATTTCATTCCGCTTGTCTTGAAGTGGCTTATGAGGACACATACCTAATGCGCCTTTTTCCCCAAAGCTTGGGAGGAACCACCACATCATGGTTTTCCCGACTACCAGGTGGCATTAGAACATTTGAGGAACTCATCCAGAAGTTCCTATCTCATTACTCTCATAACATTGAACGCGACATCACCATGGCTGATCTATGCAACACCAAACAAAAACCAGGTGAATTATTCTCAGTATTCCTGCAACGATGGCGCCAAATGTCTAGCAGACGTTCTCTTCAGTTACCTGAACAAGAACTAGTGGAAATTTTCATTTCCAACTTAAACGAAGAAATGGAATTTCACCTGGATGTCAAAGACACAGACTCCTTTAACGATATGATCACCAAGGGTATAAAATGTGAAAGGGCACTCATCAAGAAAGGACTCATCAAAATCTTTAATGAACCAAAAGATGGTCCTCGCCCGCGCTTCAATAGTGATAAACCAAACTTCTGGAACAAGAATAAAAATATCGTCAACGATGGGGTTGTGGATGCTCGAACTATCCAAAATGCACAACCTGTGGTTCGGTTTGCAGGACAAAATCCTCCACCTCAAAATAACACAAATGTTCCTCCTAATCAAGGTCGCATCACATCTCATGATGAACCAAGACCTCGTCCACAAAAACAAAAACGCACATACACTCCCTTAGGGGAACCCATTGAAACAGTGTTGCGACAACTCCTTTCTCAGAATTTGGTCACTCTACCTAAACTATCCAACTATGAGCCTCAGGTCAAACCAGCATGGTGGAGAGATACTGAACACTGTGAGTTCCATCAAGGACGAGGACACAAGACAAGTAATTGTCACCGATTGAAGGATCTCATTCAGGATCTTATTGATCGAGGAGAAATTGAAATTGAAGGACATGACCCAAAAACGACCAATAATGATCATCTCATGTTCAAGGATCCACTTCCATCACAAGATCAAAGGGGTCCTTCCACTTCCCGGCGAGGCACTGATACCACTGATTATATGCAGGCTGCGTATAACTACACTGTAAATCACCTGTATGATGCCAGTGAACAAATTGCAACTATAACCTTCAAAAATCCCACCTCAAATTGCAATGTTGTTACACGTCGTGGCAAGGTCACCATCAAGGCAGCTCCACAGGGCACCACCTCCGTCCCAAAGCAATATAATCTTGTGGAACAATTAGATAAAACGCCTGCGCTCATATCCATTTTAGAACTATTGCGCCTATCGCCATCTCATAAAACAATCTTGGATCAAGCACTCCAAGAGGCGTTAGTCCCTGCAAACCTGAACACAGACCAATTTCAAGCCATGGTTGGAAATCTAAAGTCATCACCTTGTCTCACTTTTTCTGAAAGTGACAACTCTTCCTTCCAACAACCTCATAACGCTTCACTACACATTGAAGGCTTTATCAACCAACACAGGATCAAGCGAGTCTTGATAGATAATGGAGCAGGCCTAAACATTTGTACACTACAGTTGGTCACAACATTGGGATATGCAATAGAATCAGTGGATCCTCGCAAGAAGATCACCATCAAGGCCTATGATGATGCAGAGCGTTCATCCAAAGGAGCAGTGGTGCTACCAATCCGAGTGGGCCCTGTGGTAAAACACATAATTTGTCAGGTTCTGGACCTTCCTCTGCTATATAATCTATTATTAGGAAGACCTTGGATACATGCCATGCAAGCTGTTCCATCTACCTACCATCAATGTATCAAGTTCCCACATAATGGTGCAGAGATCACAATCCTGGGTGATGCAAATCCCTTTGCATTTTGCCATAATATCAGCCATCAACCAGAAATTACTGTTCCTAATAATAGGGAAGCCATTTCCTCTACATCATATGTAAGTCCCACCTCTCTTGCCAGTTCGAACACCCCTATACCCAAGCAAGAAAAGCTTAAAATGAAAGTTGCAGAGGAAGGTCCCGGGGAATATAACTTAAGTCAACTCTTTTGTGTGGGACAAATGCCCACTTCTCCTAAAACACATGGTAAACCACAGCAGTTACTCCAGCAACGACTAATCACGCCAGCATGTGCTTGGATGCCTTTCGTCCTTGGAAGGAGTCAAGAGGAAGAAACACAAGATGAGGACCTGGCGGACTGGATCTATAAAGATCCCATCACCACTGACATACCGCGAGTTACACTTCCTCCAGAACAGTATGGCAAAGGCCTCCTCATTATGCAAAGAATGGGATATGATGGTCAGAGTGCTTTGGGATACTGCAAACAAGGACGACATGAACCGCTGCTGCAAGAGTTCAAGCCCAAAGGTAATACAGGCCTAGGCTTTGAAAAAGAGATCCTTCCTAAACTCAGATTTAAAGGAAAACCTAGCAAACCATTTTGCCCACCTACTGTAAAGAGGACACCTTTCATAATCAAAGCACCATCAAGCAATATTGTCACTGCCCCATCGAGGCTCACAAACCCACCGCAACCGTCATCAGTGCCAAAAATCCCACCAATCGAACTAGTAATCCCATCCACAGCAGTCATCACATCAATAAAACCATTCATAGCAGCAACTATATTGGAACCCGTAGCAGCATCTATGGCACCAGCCGTTCCAATAGAAGCCACTAAATCAACACTGTCGATACTTCCAGCGACAAAACCTTTAAACCCCATCACAGTTCCTGCAGCACCGATCACCTCAAAGGTACATAAACCAATCACACCTGCAGTATTCAACTCCAGCGACATCCCAGTATGGTATAGCAATCGGATGCTGGAAAGTGATTCAGAGACCGACTCACATGAGTGGGAATTTGATTCTGTACAGCTTAACACTTCAGATGAGGAAGACACGTCACCACCTCCGCCATGCAAAGACATTCTTGTTTACGGAGCAGCACAGATAAAGACCACTTGGGTACCTGAGCTGGAAACATCTTCCACAGACCCTACGTCTCATCCTACGCCGGATTCTGATAGGGAGAGTACCATCAATGACCTTCACCACACTGTCTTAACCCTCACTGATACATCTCCCGCACTTAACTTAATCGATGAAGTAATGCCCATTATCCACCCTGAACTCATCGAATGGAACCAACCAAATCCCCCATGTCTTGACCTCTTCCAAAACGATGAGGCTATCATTGACTTTTTGGAATTAAGGGATAATCTACCAAGCAGGGATCACAAAGTTGGATTCGCCATTGAACTTAATAGCGCAACATACTTCGGGGTGGATGCCAAACCCTTCAGCTGCAAAAATATAACATTAAAACATGGATCTTCCAGTGAAAACCACACTGTGGCACTGTTTGATCCAACAAAAGTAAAAAGAAAGAGTGTATCCAACGGTGAAAACCTCTCTGAGGCACTTGAGGATGAAGGGTTTGACATTCTCCCTGCTAGTACACAACAGGAACGATCGACGATTCTCATTGAGGAGACTAAAGAATACAATGTGGGGACTCCTGAAAACCCTCATATCATACATCTGGCATCTCTTCTCACTCCAGAGGAACAGCCTCAATTTATAGAGTTCTTCCAATAGCGTCAGATCAACTTTGCATGGTCATATGCAGACATGCCTAGGCTTGATCCTGATTTAGTTATGCATCATCTCACAGTAGCAAAAGGAGCCAAACCTATCAAGCAGAAGCTTCGTAAGATGCATCCTTAGATTGCCGTGCTAGTCAAAACAGAACTCAAGAAACTCCTGGATGTTGGTTTCATTAGACCAATTGATTATGCAGAATGGATCTCCAACATTGTACCAGTTGGCAAACCAAAAGGGGGCATCCGCATTTGTACAGACTTCAGAGATCTGAATAAGGCATGTCCTAAGGATGACTTCCCTCTACCAAATATCGACATCATAGTAGATTTGACAGCAGGACATGCGATGCTTTCACTCATGGATGGCTTTTCAGGATACAATCAAATAAAGATCGCACCAGAGGACCAACATAAGACAGCCTTCACATGTCCATGGGGCACATACTGCTGGAATGTAATGCCTTTTGGTCTAAAGAATGCAGGAGCAACCTATCAAAGAGCAATGGCCACCATCTTCCATGACATGATGCATACCATGATGGAAGACTATGTGGATGACTTACTAGCAAAATCACTCACCAGAAAAGGACATCTTCATATCTTAGATAAAATCTTTGATAGACTGGAACAATATCATGTTCGACTCAACCCAAAGAAATGCGTCTTTGGAGTAACCTCCGGGAAGCTTATAGGATACATTGTCTCAAGCAAAGGCATTGAGGTCGATCCAGCAAAGGTTAAGGCAATCATGGACATGCCACCTCCAAAGAATATCAGTCAGCTAAGGACACTACAAGGACGGCTTCAATCCATCCGAAGATTCATTGCACAATTGGCTGATAAGTGTCACCCATTCACACACTTGCTACACAAGAACATCCGCTTTCAGTGGGATGACAAATGCCAGCAAGCATTTCAGGCACTTAAAGACTATCTCATGAATCCACCCTTGTTGATGCCACCAGATCCAAGTAGACCGTTGTTACTTTATATTTCAGCAACAAGTACAACATTAGGTGTATTATTGGCACAACATAATGCAGAAGGCAAAGAGTGTGCTATATACTACATCTCTCGTACACTGGTTGGCTATGAACTCAATTACACACCTATTGAGCGAGCTTGCCTAGCAGTAATCCTGGCAGCCACTAAATTGCGGCACTATCTGTTGACACACAAGGTACAACTCATCGCAAAGATTGATCCACTCAAGTACTTACTCAGCAAAGCAGCATTGACAGGTCGTTTGGCCAAATGGGTAATGATTCTAAGTGAATTCGACATCGAGTATGTGGACCGTAAAGCTATCAAAGGGCAGGTCATTGCAGATCAATTGGCCGATGCACCACTCATAGGTGATCATCCTCTCATTTCCAATTTTCCAGATGAAGAGATATTCATGATCACAGAAGCACAACCATGGAAACTATATTTTGATGGTTCATACACTAGGCACGGCTCGGGGGCAGGCATTCTGTTTATCACACCTCAAGGTGATAGCATCCCGAAGTCTTACAGGCTCACATTTCCATGCACCAACAACATAGCAGAGTATGAGGCCTTGATCACAGGACTCAGGTTAGCCGTACAGTGGAAATTACAAGAACTACAAGTATATGGTGACTCCCAACTAGTCATTCGACAAGCAACAGATGAGTATCAGACCAAAGATGATAAACTCATGCCATACAAGCAAATGGTGGACAATCTAAAGACATCATTTACTACTATCACTTTTGAGCAGATACCAAGAGATCAGAATCGAGCTGCTGACGCTATGGCTACCATCGCATCTCTACTAGATCTTCCACAGAATTCAACACGCTACGAGTTTTTGGTAGAACAACTTTGGATCCCCGCTTATGATATCCCCGAATCTGAAATGATATGTTGCCTTGTTGGTTCTGAATCCCCATGGTACGGTGAGTTCTACACCTATCTCCGCGATCACACCCTTCCTCCCAACCAATCAAATAACCAACGTAAAACCTTCATTCGCCAAACTGCTCGATATACCATTATTGCCGAAACCCTATACCGACGCGGTCTTGATGGTACTCTCCTTCGATGTCTGGAATAAGGTGAGATAACAAAGGCTTTGAAAGAGGTACATGAAGGAATTTGCGGGACTCACTCAAGTGGTCCGTCACTAGCCAAGAAACTCATGCGAGCTGGATACTATTGGCCATCTATGGAAAAGGATTCCTACTACTTTGTCAGGAAATGCAAGAAATGTCAAGTTCACGGCGACCTGATACATGCACCGGCCCAGGAACTGCAACCAATCACGACACCATGGCCTTTCTGTCAATGGGGCCTTGACCTTGTGGGTAAGATTCATCCATCTTCATCCAACGGCCATAAATTCATTATTACCGCCACCGAATATTTCACCAAGTGGATCGAAGCTGTTCCACTTACCCAAGTCACCGGCAAGCAGATCGCCTCATTCATCCTCAATTACATCATCTGCCGGTATGGTGTGCCCATGTCCATTGTCACAGATAACGGTCTTCCTTTCAAAAATCAGGATGTCCGTGAGCTTTGTGAGAAATTTCATATCCAAAACCGCTTTTCCACTCCCTATTACCCACAAGGCAATGGTCAGGCCGAAGCATCCAATAAAAACATATTGAGGATCCTAAAGAAGACAGTCAATGATGTCAGGCGTGATTGGCATGTTCAATTGAATCCAGCGCTATGGGCATATCGAACTAGCATTCGGACCCCTACAGGTGCAACTCCTTATTCATTGGTCTATGGTGCTGAAGCTATCTTACCTATTGAGGTCAAGATACCATCCTTACGAGTTTCATTGCACAATCTCATCGATGATGAAGCATACAGAGTATCCCGTCTTCAGGACTTAGAGTTACTAGATGAGAAGCGACAAGCTGCATACAATCACCTCAAAGCCTATCAGCAGCGCATGAGTAGAAGCTACAATCACCGAGTTAGATCTCGTACATTTGAGGTGGGTGATCTTGTTTTTTGAGAAAATCCTCGCAACCAACCAAACAAAGAACATCAAGGCAAGTTTGAATCAAACTGGTTGGGCCCATATGTTGTCACTGCTGTATTCGGGTCCGGGGCATATCAGTTGGCTACATCAGACGGAGAACCACTCGCAGATCCAATCAATAGCATGCACCTCAAACGGTTTTATACCTAAGGTATACAGAGCATCAGGCTCCCCTACATATCAAAAAATATCAAAAACATTCAGAAAATGTCCTAAAGAAAATACAAAAACATTCAAAAAAAGTAAAGAAAAATCATGCATCCAAACGGTGAACAACCACTCCGGTGGCACCTTGGGTAAGTGCGATGGTGAAAACCTGGCAAACAGGCGCCACTCGTAAGGGCTATGGCTCCATTATTTTTTCAGACTTGTTGCGATCACATTTACTTCATACATACATCCATCCATCCAAAGCCATGGCTTGTTATTCATCTGTCATTAAGAAAGTACTCCATGCGTCTAGCATCCCACCTTTTCATAGTTAGGTCTAAAAACTGGGGGCAATACCCTTAACCTATTGATGGAAGTGGATTCTACATTGTCTTATGTGTCATTATGCTCTTCATTCAGGCAATCATCAAAAATATCAAAAACATTCAAAAATGTCCCAGAAAATATCAAAAACATTCACAAACAATACAAAATCCAAAAACATTAAAAAATGACTCACAAAATCCACAAACATTCAAAAACTATTACACAAAATCCAAAAACATCGAAAAACCATCGAAAATCACCCAAAAACATGACAACACCTTGTACATATTCATCCGATCAGATACAAAACAAACATTGACAAAATACTCACACAAATGACCACTTATCACTCGACCAACACAATCAACATCAACAATCCAAACTGTCTTAAACAAGGATGCATCCTTCCTTATCAAAACAAAGACAAGATGACATTTTCTTTGACAAGAAAATTATGTTAAGCTATCAAATACTTGGTTGATTTATGAGTACAATCATTTGTTTATCTGTATCGGGATCTTTCAGCATTGTTTTGTATCGTTTGCACATTATTTCCGATGAAGTACTGGGGCATGTACTAATGGTGTCTACGTGGGAAGTTCACCAAGCTACGTGATCTTATGCAAAATGCAGTCATAGATCACTACGACTTGCTGACTACAGCGTATACCTCGACCATATGAGCATGAACCATTACCAAGGATCCATATTCTTTATTCTTTATGTATATACTGTTTGTTTGCAGGTACAATGCTTTTTCTTTGGTTCCTCCTACCTCATCCAAACTGGATAAAGGTTTTATCTTTTATTACGGTATGCACTTGTCTCAGGATATGATCAGCCTAAGATCAAGGAGGACGATCCAAGTCATGCATGAACGGAGATAATCCTTGTCTGTTCCGCAAGCAATACTCAGGTCAACTTGATCCATTATATCAAGTTGCTTATATTAACTTGCTATATCAAATCCATGTAAGAAATACTCTGGTCATCTTGAATCATTATGTCAAGATGCTTGTATTCTCTTGCAACATTTTAAAAGCTCAATGATGAAAACAGAGCACTATGGATCGTCATTCCATCTCATCTGTATATACTGCATTCCGTTGCATTCCAACCATCCATACATTCATAATAGCTGCATATCATGCATACATAGTCATAATAATGCATACTCTATTTTCCTCTTCTTCCATAGGAATGAGTCATAGGTCCTCCATTTCTTCTAACATCAAACCCCCCCAACCCTCCCCATCTCGATAATCAACATCGCATACCCTTCATTGTGTCCCAATCAACCTAATCAAGCCACGTTCATCACCATCCATCTCTAAATAGGAGGGATTGTGTTTCCTATCCTAAGTCATCCAATAAGTCAAAAAAGTTACTCTATCTGCATAGGTACATCAACTCACGCACACCTAGACTATCAACAGATACTCTGATCAAGTATCTTCGGGTCTCAACAGGTAATCGATTATGGCAAACCTAGACTACATCAGGCATTTATCATAATGACCTAGTCTCAACGAGGTTGCCATGATTCCCCACAACCATCCATCACACGCACACACTATCAATTGATCAACCAATCAAACACAATCCAACGGACAATTACATCAATTGTCTACGTCTCAACGAGTATTTTGCTTCATATACCTTGACTTCATCGGGCAATTACATCAATTGTCTAAGTCACCATCAGGTCACTTTGATTCACTTACTCAGACTTTATCATGTCCAAGCGACCAACTGACATCAACTGTCACGCTTTGACTTGACCGGGGCAATTCAACCGATTGCACCAGATTGTCCAAATAATTTTGATCAATTGTATAGCATCAATCCAAACCCCACACTACATTTGCTATGTATCTCTTGCATGACCTCAGGGTACTCGTTGGCTTGTTGTTTCTTCATATTCACTCCATTTTCTCCCATTCTTTCATCATTAGTTCTAATTTCTTCTATTCTACCTCCCCTCCGCTTTTCATTCTTTTTCGAGAGATCGCCCGATTTTTCAAAAAAAATTGGCCCATCCCTCGAGGGGGCATACCACCCATTAAATTTACATTTTATGGGGCATTTCTTCACACTTATTTTTCTTTCTTTGAAACGACGCGATAAACCGCACCGTCTCAAAGAGGGGCAAATGTAGTCACATAAATCTGTCCACTTAATTAAATAAATACTTAGTATTTATTTGATTATTTAACCATCAATTAATAATTAATTAAATTAATATTTAATTAATTCATCTTAACCCTATTCTCCTATTAATTAAATAAATTATTCAATTTATTTGATTTAATTCACTTAACCAAATTCAGACCATTAATTAAATAAATAAATCATATTTATTTAATTAAATCTTCTCTCACATTTAAATAAATTAATATTTATTTAAAACCCCCAAAATCCCACCTCTCGCATTTAAATAAATAAATCATTTATTTAAATCACCTTTATCCTCCACCCACTTGTATTTTCCTACAAAAGCAAGTTGCACAATTATTTTAAATAAATAATTTATTTAAAACACCTTTATCCTCACCCACTTGAAACCTTTAATGGTTTCCCTTAAAGTATTCAAACTTGATGGCTTCCTTCTATAGTCTTCTTAAGACTTTAATGGTTTTCCTTAAAGTCTTCAAGCCTTTAATGGTTCCCCTCAAAGTCTTCAAGCATTTTAATGCTTTATCTTCCTTTTTCTCATTTAAATAAATTAATATTTATTTGAATATTTATCCAAATACAACTTGCACACATTTATTGAAATAAATGAATTTTTATTTTAATAAAATCCTATTTTCCCTCACCCACCAAATCCACTTGCAAAATCTAATCCCCTTCTAGATTCTTCTAACCCCTTCCTAATTAGCTTAATCCATCCCCTAATTATTGTCACATTCCTAAGCAAAATGGAGTCACTTCTCAAAGCCTAAAAGTCTTGGATAACCTTTGAAAGCTTCCAACCTTCAACCACTAAATGGCTCAAAGTCTTTGATAACCATTGAAGGCTTTCGACCTTCAACCACTTAATCCCCAAAGTCTCCAATAACCATTAATGGTTACCTCAAACCCTCCCACATGGTTAAAACATTTGTTTTGACTCAACCTCTACCCAACCCAAGGGTCTCATCAAGCCTTTAATGCTTTGACCATGATTATCTCTTAATCATTTGCACAAAGGTTTATCCTTGCATTAACTCCTAATCCAATGGGTAATCTTAATTTAGACTTGACCCTTACCTTCTAGATAACCATGAGGTCTTCTCAGGCCTTTAATGCCTCCAACCTCTTCTCTCAACCCAATCCTATGTTGACACTTGTCACCATTTTATTGGTGCCAATTGCGCACATGGATCCCCAACTTTCAAACTTGGCCCTTGATTAAACCATTCAATCTTAACCCTTCATTTCCCCATTTCTTCTATAAATAGAACCCTTCTCCTCAAGCAAAATGAAGCATTTTAGAGTATTGTTGTTATACTGGCATTAGCATAGAGCTTTTTCATAGCATCACTATCTACTCTTGCATAGTATTTGCTTATCATATTCAACCATCTTGAATCTCCATATGGCATCCATGGCTAGTGCTAAAAGCTGAGAGCTACACTCATTTGGGACTTGGAGAGGAGAGAAACAAGGGAGAAGCATCAAAAGGCATCATGGAAGCATCTTAGGGAGGCTCTTCTCCTTTCTTTTATTTTGTTAAACTTCTTTCATGCTTTTTGAAATCTCTCTTGATATGTTTGGAATGGTTTTTAGTTCTTTGTTTTGTTTTTATGGTTGAAACTAACTTATTAACATTGAACTTTGTTGTTGCCTTGTCCCCATTTCCATGACATCAGGTGCTACCTTAGACCGTGGGATTTCCTCAATCTGTGCTGGCATCTCTCCAATATTTTCCTCAGGCTGCTGTGGAATGTCTCTAACGGTTTCTTCAAACTGCTCAGGAATACCTCCAACAATTTCTTCAAGATGCTGAGAAATATTTCCAACAGTTTCTTCAAGTTGCTATGCCACAAAAGCAAGATTTGCTTGTCTATCCTCATCAACTTTTACTTGGATTTCATCATCTCCTTCTTCTTGAATTTCAATATCTGCAGGGCTTCCTTCTTCTGAAGTTTCCACTATAATAACCTTTGTCGAATTACCCTCAGAATAAGCCTTTTGTGTCTTACTACATGTTCTTCTCGCATAAACCTTTTGAGTGGTTGTAGGAGTTGCTTCAGTTGCTATAGGAGTTTTTCTTTTTGTCCTGCGCTTCTTGGCTACAAGAGGAATCTAAGTTACCTGCGACTGGGCCATGGGTTCTTCATCTGTTTCATCCCTTTCCAACTCCTTCCCTTTTCTTTGAGGAACTGATGAATCTCTTTGAAGAGAAGTAGAGGGTTGTTCTATATTTGCTTCAGCCATCTCTTCCTCCATAATAACTACGGCTCCTTCAGCAACAAGCAAATCCTCGTCTTCAGCAACTACGGGGGAAGAGGGTTCCGCAACATTTTCTTCTTCAACCGGCGGATTCTCTGTAGCAGGGGCATCTTCAACCCTAAACTGCAGTATATCCTCAAAAACGCCCCATTCCATTTGTAAAATGTCTCTCAGGGACCGTTGTACAAGCAGCTTAACCAATCCATGATGGCTAACGGAGTGATTTCCATTTTTTCGTGTCTCCTTAGTGCTTGTAAAAATGAGGTGGTATAAGAAATTAGGAACATTCACTCACCGGCCATGTTGTAGATGACTAAGTAATTTAAAATGAGGGGAATGCAGATTTGATTATCGCCCCTCACATGTTATGTATTTCATAACATACAAAGCTACCTGAGGCCACTCTGCTGGCAGAGAAACCCTTCTAGTTCCTTGTTTGTCCACCATTAGGGGTCCATCCGTGGGAATTGTGAACTTTGCCCTGGCGCTCCTTGCATCTTTTGATTCTGGAAATAGTTCTCCTTCCTGCGGCAAACCCGTTACTTTTGCTATTCGCTGCTTCGTAGCAATAACCCTCAAGTCTTTAACTATAGCTTCTCCTTCATTAAAGGAATGCATAAATTCTGAAGCAATTTCTTCATTATAATCTCTGATTTTCAAGAAGTAATCCAGCCAGTCGTTGTGTCTAAAATAATGCTCACAAAGAGCATCCTGCAGCAACACTTCATGAACCGTTGGCTCATGGCGAATTGGATCACCACCCATCTCTTACTCTGCTATTTTTTACTCTGTAACTGAGAAATAGAAGACCGGAATATCTAACATACATATCTCAATTCTGGCAGTAGAATTTATTACTCCCTTACGTGAAATAATAGCATGATAAGCAATGCTAGAAAGAAATCAATTCAGAGTACCAAAAAGGATGGATAATCAATTACTTTGGAAACTGAACTATAAAGCACCCCCCCAACTTAACCTAGCACGTGTCCACACAAGCTGACGGGATTTTAGGGAGAAGTGGATTTAAAAAGGATATAATCATAATGAACTAATAAATGCATAATTAAAACAAAATACAATATACGCATACCTGCAGTTGTATGAAAAATGACGGCGAAATGAAGTGAAATGACAGGTAAGAATGTGGGATGGAATGACGTGGATGGAATTTTATTTATGGAGAAGAATATTCCCATAGGATATGGAAATTTTTTATTAGGAAGCGACAAATATGTTCACTGCAAAGGCTGCAGGAACTTTACCTTTATTACTTTGCTTAACTGCAGCAGGAAGCTAATGAGTTGTTGCAGGATCATTATCAATTGCTGCAGGAACCTTATATGTTTCGTCTTGTCGAGCAAATTGCTGCAGGAACTCTTGTTTAGTGGTTGGCTTATGATATAGACGCAGTCGGTGACCATTTACTAAGAGTTTGAATCAAACAGGATCAACTGTGGACAAACGAACAACTCCATTCTGAAAAACTTCTTCTATCTCATACGGACCTAACCACCTGGTTTGAAGTTTTCCCATAACATCTTTATATCTGGAATCATACAGTAGTGCCCAGTCACCAGCTTTGAATTTCTTGTCCTTGATATATTTATCATGCCACTTTGCTCTTTGATTTTGAATCAATTTTGTCTGTTGAACAACTATTTTCCTCCATTCATCCAAAGTATTTAATTGTTGAATGCATTCTTTATGTGCTTCAGATAATGTCGTATTTAATTGCAAAGTTGTCCTCAGAGTTTTATGCTCAAATTCAATAGGCATCATTGTTGTTTTGCCATAAACCATCTTAAAAGGTGTAAAACCAATTGGTGTCTTCCAAGTTGTCCTGTATGCCCAAATTACTTTTGGAAGCCTTTGAGACAAGTCTTTTTTTATGAATAGATACTGTTTTTGTAAGAATAGCCTCAAGCTCTCTATTTGTAACTTCTACTTGTCCATTTGCTTGTGGATGATATGGAGTAGATTTTCTATGCCTTATATTATATTCATTGACCAAAATTGTTATCAATGTTGAAGTAAATTGAGGTCCCTGGTCTGAGACAATTTCCCTTGGTACTCCATATCTTGTAAATATCTCTTCATAAAGAAACTCAACCACCTTATTATCTCTTGCATGTGTCATGGCACGATCTTCTACCCATTTTGTTACATAGTATGTACATACCAAAATATAAGATCCGCCATTAGAAGGTGGATCAATTGGGCCAACAAAATCTAATCCCCACTTATCAAATGGTGCAATTGATATTTGTGGATATAGTGGCATCTCAATAGATTTTTTAGGTCTTCCCATTCACTGACATCTATCACATTTTTGTGTGTACTGTGTTGCATCCTTATGTAATGTGGGCCAATAGTATCCTGTATTGAGTATTTTTAGTGTTGTTCTTTTGGCAGCAAAATGGCTTCCACATGGCTCATCATGACATGCATGTAGGATGTCATACGTTTCATCTTCTCTTACACATCTTCGTGACTTGGTCAGGTCTAGTATAAAATAGACAATCGACAATCCATGAGAAGTTAAAACTTTTTTCAACTAGCAACCTTCTTTCCTTGGGAGAGAAATAAATTGGCATCTTAGCAGCAGCTAAATAGTTGGCAATATCAGCATACCAAGGAGTGTGAGCTTGAATGAGAAATAAATGTTCATCTGGAAAAGCGTCATCTATCATTGTAGAATCTTCTTGTAATTGAAGTCTTGAAAGATAATCTGCAACCACATTAGACTTCCCTGGTTTATCAACAACTGTGATATCAAATTACTGCATCAACAATAACCAACGAGCTAATCTACCAGTAATTGATGGTTTATTCATGAGATATCTAATTGTAGTATGATTTGTATGCACAAATATGGGATATCCTATGATATAATGTCTAAATTTGTTAAGTGCATATATGATAGCTAGCATTTCTTTTCTAGTGATTGTTTAATTCAACTCAAGTCCCTGCAAGTTCTTGCTAATATAATATATTGCATTTTCCAATTTGTCAATTTTATGTCCTAACACTGCTCCTATTGCATAATTAGATGCATCTGTGTGGATTTGGAATGGTAGAGACCAATTTGTGCCTTTAAGAACTGGCGCTTAAGTCAAGGCATGCTTAAGCTTTAAGAAAGCTTCATTGCATGCTGGGGTCCATTTAAACTCCATATCTTTAGTAAGTAGTGAATATAAGGGGATTGCAATTTTACTGAAATCTTTGATAAACCGTCTGTAGTATCCAGCATGACCAAGAAAACTTCTTACATCTTTTTGCTTCACAGGGTCATTGATATGCTGAATGACTTTAATTTTTGTTGGATCCACCTGGATGCCTTCTATAGAGATATGATGACCAAGGACTATTCCTTCTTCCATCATGATGAAACATTTCTCACTATTTAATGACAAATTGTAGTCTTCACATCGCTGCAAAACATTTTTGAGATTACCCAATGCTTGCTCAAATTCAAAACCATAAGTTGTAAAGTCATCCATATAAATTTCCATAATATCTTGAGAAATATTAGAAAAGATACTGATCACTGCTCTTTGAAAAGTGGCTAGAGCATTACACAACCCAAAAGGAAGAACAAAATATGCATACGTGCCCCATGAACAAGTAAATGTTGTCTTCTCTTGATCCTCGGGGGCTATCTGGATCTGATTGTAGCCACTAAATCCATCAAGGAATGAAAAATATCTTTTACCGGCTAGAGAATCCAATACCTGATCCACAAATGGTAATGGAAAATGATCTTTTCTTGTTGCTAAATTCAGAGCTCTATAATCAACACATACCCTCCATTTTCCTCCTTTTTTAGGGACTATGACCAGAGGTGATACCCATTGGCTGTCAGAGATAAGATAGATAAACCCAGCCTTTAATAACTTCTGCAATTCTTCTTTAACTATCTCTTTGGATTGATTCTTCTTTGAGGTTGTCTGAGTGGGAAACACTCTTCCTTTATATAGATACGGTGGGTGAAAACTGTTGGATCTATCCCATGCATATCCTTGTAATCCCATGCAAAAACATTTTTATGAAGTTTCAGCAAGTCCACAAGGTCCTCTTTTTGAGTATCTGATAGATCTCTATTGATATTCAAACATTTATTCAACTCCACTTCTATCTTAATAGTAAGATCAATCTGGCTCATCTCAAAAAAATGAGAAGAAGATAATTCCTGCGGCAACAGAGTATACAGTATATCAGTGGCTGCAGGAAAGTCCAAACCTGCAACATGCGGAACCAATTCCTGCAATTCTTGGTCTTCTATTAATTCATTTATCAAAATTTTATAAATAATTGATTCCTCATTATGTAATTGCATGAATGGGCCTCGATTAATCATAAGATGATTAATAGAGTCAACTTCCTCATATTCTTCTCCCAAAATAGGCCAAACAACTTGTTGTTGTTCAAGCTGGGTTGTGCTGGAGAATACAAGGCTAATGTTTTTGTAGAACTCCCATCTAAAATAGTCATATCCCCTGATCTACATCCAATATATGCATTAGTTGTGGCAAGCCAAGGTCTACCTAAAATCACCGGATATCCTCCCAATGTTGCTTTTGGAGATAAAATCATAAAGTCTGCAGGATATTCCCATGAATCCAAAATAACTACTACATCTTCAATGATACCATCAAGTCTCACTGTAGAGCTATCAACAAGCTATAGAACTGTAGGTGTAGACCTTAAACTATTGATCTCAAGTTGTTTCATTACTTCCCTTGTCATTACATTAATGGTTGCCCCTAAATCAATCAAAACATTCTTTATTTGACTGTCATTAATGACTATACTCACAACAGGACTACCTGGATCAGAATACTTTGGAATGACAATTTCGCCTAACATAATATCTGCCAGTTGACCCATAACATGCACTGTTTGTGGATCCTTTTTCTTCTTTCCAGGTTTTTTTAGACATGCTTCTCTCAGTGCCTTACCATATATGGGAACATCTTTTATTGCTTGCAACAATGGAATTTTAACACAAATATGCTTCAGTTGATCAATAATATCAAAGCTTTGTTGTTGTTCTATGGGAACTTCCTTTTTTTGCAATCTGTGGGGAAATGGTGGCAATATTTGGTTCTGAGGTATTGTATCTATTGGATGAGAGATTTCTTACTCCTCTTGTACCTTAGTGATAACTGGATGAGAGGGATTAGGCAAAGTTGTCCCAGACCGGAGGTGCGTATCATTTAGAGATAAAGAATAGGCTGGGTATTGATTCAGATCAGCTGAATAAGCTTGTGGTTGTTGCTGAGACTTAATATTAGGATTTGGCAACGATTGAGTAGGCAATTGCGTTGGTTTAGGAGGTACAACAGTGCCTGGAGGAGGAGGCATTAGCACAGGTGGTTGTGGCTGCTGGATAGGTGGTTGATAACTAGAAGATTGGGCATTCCATGGCTGGCTCCCCCTCCATTGAGAAGTAGGTTGCCAATTCCCTTGAAATTGGTTTCCTTGGCCTTGAGGTGGGTACCAGTTCCCTTGTGGTTGTTGCCACTGTGGCATTTGATTACCAAAATGCTACCCTTGGCCTTGAGAACCACACCAATTTTGATAATTACCAAAATTTTGAGAATATGGTGATTGCCATTGGTTATTTGGTGCATAAGAATTTCCACTATAACCAGAGAAAGAAAGTGGATCTAGAGGCATACCTTGTCGTTGGAAATTTGGTCTTCTTTGAGCAACATAGAAGACTTTCTCGACCTCACCTTGAATTGGCTTGAAGTCAAGTACCTCAACATTTGCAACCATTTTACATCTGCAATCCTTCTTTCGTTGTTTACAATGAAGACAGAATTCTGCAAGAAATGCATCGACTTCCTCATGCTTCTTCTTAGCTACCAATGTATCCAATTGGGTGGCCATATTGTTTA
Source organism: Cryptomeria japonica (assembly GCF_030272615.1). Taxonomy (NCBI): domain Eukaryota; kingdom Viridiplantae; phylum Streptophyta; class Pinopsida; order Cupressales; family Cupressaceae; genus Cryptomeria; species Cryptomeria japonica. Next base: position 40,190,932 of record NC_081410.1, on the reverse strand, counting down.
TAATGTCCTCCTTAAAGTCCTTTAACAAATGACTAAGCTCCAATCTAGAAACTCCAATTCCAGATGCTGATGATGGTGCTCCTAGTTTAAAATGTCTGTTCTTTTTAGAAGAAGATCTGGAATACTTCTTGCAAATTTGTCCTATTTCAGCCCAAGTGGACTGTGTAATGTCACCTCCTCCCATAAGATCCAAGGAATCAGTGCATTCATCACTGATTCCCCTAAAAAATATCAACTTGAGGGAATCTTCATTGAGAGTACTATGCTTGGACTTTTTAACACTAAACATGAACCTTTCCAGATAATCTTCAAGACTCTCCTCTTCAGTCTGTGTCATTCTAAAGATATCATCACCATGACGATCAATACCTCTACAATAATCTTTGTATTTTGCAAGAAACAACCATTTCAACTCATCCCATTTATTGATTGTGCTACTACCCAAGCTCATAAACCATCTCAAGGATGACTCCTTCAAAGTGGCAGGAAAAATTTTGAGTCTATGGGCATCTGTAGTATAGTCAAAACTCCTACAGAGAACATCAAACTCAAATAGGAATGTGTCTGGATCCTCTGTCACCAATCCATAGAATTTAGGGAGTAAAGATGCTGGAATGTTCTTGAGATTAGCATTATCATGTTGATTAGATATGGGAAACTCAAACGTTGGACCTGGTGGTGGTGGTGGATTATTCCCACCAGGAGGTGGGTTCCCTTGCATTGGACTTGTGGGGGTTATTACTATAGAAAATTCTTCTTCTTGAAGACCAAAAAGGAACTGAAGACTACCTGCCAGAAATTCGGATTCGAGATGGGTCAAATTCTGTGAGGCTTGGTAAAGTTCAGCAAACAGATTTATATCTGGGAAATTATCTTCTACATGATTAGAATAATTGGGCAGGAATCTACCTCTGGGGTCTCTTCTTCTTCTATGCATGCAGATTCATGAAATTTGTCATATGATTAGGTATACCAAAAACAATTGACTGAAAACTGAAAAGAATAATAACCATAAGAGGTTCTTAGTTTGACACCATCCTCGACAACGATGCCAAAAATGTCTACTCCAACAATAATAATAATAACTCTAACTGAAGTCTCAACCCGAAGTTTGGAAATTCATCTAGTAAAGTTACTATTTTCATGGCTAGTGCTCATTTAGTTATCAACCCAGGGACGTAGTACTTGAAATGGGTCTGCACAATATATGCACTAAGTTCCTTCAATGGCTATTTTGCATTACTGCAACAACTAACATTATGTGAAAAGGAAAGGCAAGAATGGAAATTATGAAAGGCTATAGGAAAAACTTATGAAAACAATGCTGGAAAGATTTAATATAGATAATAGAAATTACTTTGTTCTGGCTTGGTTGTAGGAACAGTCAGTGGATCTGTTTCCAGTGGTTGCAGGAACATTCAAAGCAAGAACTTCTACTGCAACTAAAGAAAAACCAATTTCAATGAGCGCACATAGGATCACTCACCAAGTGGGCCCCCTCGGATGAGTGATATCAACCTTCCAGAAAACTACCTTGAACGGATCAAAACAACATGAATTTTATTCATTGCTTCTGGAAAGTGATTACATGCTTTTGAAAATAAACTTAAAAATGCTTATCAAAAATCCTTTGCTCTATTCCTTTCTCTTCTGTCTAATCTCTGAGAAAAAAAGGAAGAGCTTGTTAATAAAGAGAAGATCAACTACAATAGACAACACAAATCATGCCTAGAAGAAGAGGCGGATGATTGACTGATAAAGAAGATAACTAGAGCTTGGCTGCAGGAAACATGGATCTAAACCGAACCACAGTCTTTGCATGTCGTGGCGGTGTTTTGCAAATTTAATGCCTATTAAAGTTAAACTTCACTAGTGTTGCTTGGTTGCTCTGCCTATGTCGTACCTTGCACTCGCTCAACTCCTCTTCAGTTTGATCTTTAGTTATCTCTTGCGTGATCTTTCCTTCTTCAGGCGCAAAAGGAGAATATCCACTGTGACACATTTATTACCTGCACTACAACAAAAACAACATACAAGGACATACATGCGCATTTTATTTAATTATCACATCTATTAATTCACATATGATATTACCCTAAATAATCCGCATAGCAATAGGAACAAATCACATGGCTGCAGGAATAAATGGCATGGCTACAGGAATAGACCGACAAAGTTCAAACATGATTTCATAAGTTTAGGTTTAACACATGGAATACATATAGTCAATTTACAATACATCACTACTACTATGCAAACCAAAAGATGTCAAAAACCTAAGAGTTTTGATGATGAAAACATGACAAAGTCTCAACTTGTCAATTGGGATCTACAAAAGCTTTGAGGAGATCTATATATGAAAAACACTTTCCTAAAAACATCACCATAAAACAACATGCACTAAAAATAAAATCCTTAAGATCAAATTTATTGAAAGGAAGAAATTTTGAAACTCTAAGAAGACAATATGCCAAAGTGTTGTGAATGAAAAGAAGCAATGTGAAATGAAAGAAGCCATTATCCAACACATGATTTTGGTAAATATAAGTGAAAAGCAAGGTAATAATATGTGAAATAGAAAATAAATCAGATCTATTAAGTGCCATAATGAATGTTTAAAATCATATTTGAAAATTGATGTGAGAAATGAAGCAATCCACAAATCAAAATTAACCAAAATAAATTAGGTTTTTTATAATTTAAACCTCTAAATTTATATAATTTGATTAAAATGAATTTGAATTTGAATTTTGAAATGTTTCTAAATCAGATATGAGATAGTTAATTCAAATTAGGCAAATCACGAGCTCAATTTTAGAATTTAAAAATTAGGGTTTTTTGTGAAATTGACCTCCATTTTTTTTTTAAATTCAATTATAATTGAAACTCATAAATTTTAATTTTAAGTTTAAACTGCATAAACACTTATATCCGAGAACATAAATCAGAATGAAAGGTGTAAGACGTCTGGTTCACCAAAATGTAATGGGTGGAAAATTAGGGTTTCCACCATGAAAGGGATGAAAACCACTAATTTACCATTACATTCAAAAGGGGTGAATCCAATAGATTTATTCACAAAACTAGGAATGATAAGGACTAAAATACTAATTGGATTCAAGGGAATGATGTTGATTTTCCCTCTTCTATGAGTTAAAATGTTGAAATCAGGGAAAAGTGTTCAAAATGAAGGTAAAAATGCGGAAACAACGAGCTATATTCATCAAATTGAGGCACACACCTGGATCTAAGCAGTATATACAGATTCAGACTTGATCCCAAAACAAGCTCCAAAAATATTGGGACTAGAGCGCTCATCGCTCTGGTCCTCCTAACTTTTGGCGCACCAAAAAGGTTTGATTCATCTCTGCAAATAATGCCTGTGCTGAAGATCGTAGCTCTGTACCTGTTTCCTACACACAAAAAGAAAGGGAAATAGGTTGGGAATAGGGGCTTGCCTAAGTTAAACCCTGATTTAGGAATTAACCTTGATTAAAATATTGCAAAAACTGAAATAAATAATGGAAAGATATACCTTAGATCTACAATGACTGATAATGATGCTTTTATTCTTGAATGTAATCACATATGTTGCATGAAATGGCATGAACATGACAAAACCCTAATCACACACACATGCTTGCAAATGAAAGATGTAATGATGCTCCACAATTGATGAATGAAGAATGCAACCTTGAAGACCTCAAGAAATACTTGATGATGAATGCTTCAATGCTTGAATACTTGATGATGATAATTTTTCCCGTCTCTTATGATGTTCGCATATCCTCTATATGCAAATAAGAGGGTAAATCCTCCTTATACACTTGCTCATCAAAAAATGTATTGATTTTCCAGCATAGGCCAACACGAGGAGAGATTTCACACTCAATTTTTTGAATGCAAGAAGGGGCCATGATAAGGTCCAATTAAGGGGGACCAAAGCATGGCACTCTAGTCTCGATGAGGACCAAAGCACCACGCTCTGGTCCTACCCTATTTTGGGGTTGAGACTAGGGGTTATGTGATGTCTGGAATGAAGACAAGGCTAAATTTTCACGATATAAGCATAATTAGGCTCTAATTAGACATTGGGAGATGCAAACTAAGGTGAGGGCCCAAAGTGTGGACTAAATTGTAAGGGGTTACAATTTAGGACGCTACAGTAGCTATAATTTTAGAGCATTTTATCACACTCAAAAAGGTTAAAAAATGTACAAATCGATTATCAAACTATCCCTGTATGGACCAACCTACAAGGTGGCACATTTTTTTTATAAAAATCATTTTAATTTCTATGAATTATTATAAAAATCAAGAAAATATGAAATTATTCATAGTATATTTTAATTTATAAAAAAAAATCAATTGCAAGTTCCTTACCTACACAAGATACATTATAAACCCATCGTACTGCAATTATCGGTCAACTTGTCGATGTAGGCAACATGACCTCGTCTCATTCATGCATCAGTGCCCAACACCACCATCGATTGTGAAATATTTTGGAGAATAGTCCTCCATTGGTGGCATATTTTGTCCAATATTTGCCCCCAAAATCTCACCCAACAAGATTTCATAAAAAGTGTTATTTGATTCCTACCAAATATTCTTCACCTACATCAACCTATCATCTAAATAATTTTTCAATGAATATTTTGACAAAAGGCATATTTTGATGAAGCAAAAGAATATGCCCTAGCCGAGTCGTATTTACATCATCAAACACCTAAGGAAGTTTCCTCCCATCACCATTCAAAATTTGTTTTTTAGAGCTAATTTTCAAATGACCATAATTTGGGATCACAACCTTCATTTTTTTAGAAGCCTTTTAGAATTGGGCTGTTTTTTCATGCTTTACATAGTGGTGCAAACAATTTCTGATTTTGATGCATGGTTTTTTTTAAATTTTCAATTTGTCATAGGTGTTGCTAAATTGTTTCCATTTTGGAAACTTTTGGGGCTCCATTTAAACTCATACATACTCTTCTTCAAGTACATTTTTTTTGAAGTGCATAATTTTTTATGTACTTCATAGTGGTGCTATCAGTTTATAGTCATTGCGAGCAAACACTATACTTATAGCATATAGCCTTATTTGGCAAGTTTTGGAAATCATATTGCATTGATCATTGTTTGTTCAAATAACATTTGTGGAAATTGTAAGCATTAAAATCAAAGACCACTTAACTTTTTCTTGCAAGTGGAATGTTATGTTGTGGAGTCTGATCAGTCTCCAAGTGGGAGATTTTTGTTATATGGAGCCTAATTAGACTTGGAGGTTAAATTTTCCCTATTTCTATATGTGTAGTTTTCCCCCTAATTTTTTGACGAGGGTTTGGAGACAACACCCACGAGATGGTGTCAAGGGGCAGCGCCCCTTCTAGGGCCTAAGGACAACGCCCCGTGAGGCTTATTTTATAAAGGCACCAAGTGTTATTTTTTCTATTGGATGACATGTTGTAACCCTAATTTTGCAATCAACATAAGTCTTGATAAAAGGCTAAGGGTTACGGCTTTCCATAGTGAATTTTGTAGCATATTGCAGCGATATTAAGTTGCAAGGGGGTCGCTGGTTGTAATCGATTTGATTTACTGGACAATAATATTGGACTCTCTATTTTGTGGATGTAGCCCGAGATTGGGTAAGCCACGTTAAATATTGTCTCTTCATTGTTATTTATTCTATGTTTTTTCATTCCCATGTTTAATATTTATTTGCATATAATTGATATTTTCTGCACGCAATTCCTAACAAGTGGTATCAGAGTGGGTTGTGTTCGATTATCGTTTGTAGGAAGATCTCACGGTTGAGTGGGAGTCTCATGGTTAAGTGGGAGCGATGGCGAACGAGGGTAAATTGAAGGTAGATAAATTCAATGGGCAAAACTATCAGTTATGGAAGACGTAGATGGAGGATTATCTCTATTAGAAGGATTTATGGAGGCCATTGAAAGGAAAATCCAAGAAACCGTCAATAATAAGTGATGAGGATTGGAATATTTTGGATAGAAAGGCATTGGGAACCATTCGGTTGTGCCTGCCACCATCTGTGGCATTCAATATAAAAAAAGTGAAGACAACATAAGATTTGATGAAAGCTTTATCTAAATTGTATGAACAACCCTCAGCCTCGAATGAGGTATTTCTTATGAAGAGTTTTTTAATCTAAAAATGATTGAAGGTGGATTTGTGACGGATCATATAAATGAGTTTAATTCGATTACCAGTTAATTGACTTTTGTAAAGATAAATTTTGATGAAGAAGTTAGGGCTCTCCTGTTATTATGTTCTTTGCCTGAAAGATGGAATAGTTTGGTAATAGCGGTTAGTAACTCTGTTTGTGGTTCAAATATCTTGAAATTTGATGATGTTGTTGGTGTGATTCTGAGCGAGGAAATTTGCAAGAAAAGCTCAGGTGGATCCACATCAGGTAGTGTTTTGAATGCAAAAAGCAGGGCCAGACCAGAGGAGAGAGGAAAAGGTTCTGGAGGACGTAGGAAGTCACGAGGAAAATCAAATGACAAGAGGTCCCAATCCAGAGGACCAAAAGATTGCTGGTATTGTGGGAAACCAGGTCATTTGAAGAAAGATTGTTGGTCTTAGAAGAATAAAGAATGAGACAAACAAAGGGTAATAAGGAGGCAAATGTTGTGAGTAATAAATCCGAAGAATATGCTTTGATTATTTCCCTAGATAATGCCAATGATTCATGGGTTTTAGATTTAGGGGCTTCATTTCATGCTACGCACCATATAAGTTATTTTCTCGATTATGTCCAAGGGGATTCTGGGCTGGTTTATTTGAGAGATAATGAACCCTGTCAGATTGTTGGAAAGGGAAGAATTAAGATTAAGTTGCAGAATGGGAATCATTGGCTACTACAAGAGGTAAGACACGTTCTAAGGCTGACTAGGAATTTTATTTCAACAGGGCAGCTAGGTGATGACAGTTGCACAGTTATTTTTAATGATTAAAAATGGAAGGTTTCAAAGGGTGCCTTGATAGTAGCAAAAGGTGTGAAAGTAGGCAGCTTATATCTTTGTACAAGTCATACTGTTCAAGTTTGTCATACTATTCCTTTGTACTTGAGTATATGAATGAAAAAGGTATGAAGTTACTTCATTCTAATAAGATTTTACCAGGTGTGAAAGTTGTATGTATGGGAAAAATAATAGAGTTAGTTTTCTCAAGTCTGGGAAGCAAAAGAAAGATGAAAATGTTGGAGCCTGTGCATACAGATGTATGGGGACCAGCTTAGGTATCTTCTCTCGGTGGCTCTCAGTATTATGTTACATTCATAGATGATGCAACTAGGAAGGTTTGGATTTATTTCCTTAAGCAGAAATCTGATGTATTTGAAACATTTCAGAAATGGAGAAGCTTGGTTGAGAATGAGGCAGGTAAAAGATTAAAATGTCTCGCATCTGATAGTAGTGGTGAGTATTGCAACAAATAATTTGAGGATTATTTTTCCTTTAATGGAATTCATTAGTAGGAAACGGTTCCAGGGAGTCCACAAGCAAATGGAGTGGTTAAGCACATGAATAAGATGTTAATGGAGCGTGCAAGGAGTATCATATTGCATGTTGGGCTTCCTTTAAACATGTGGGAAGAGGTTGTCAATATTGTTGTATATTTAATTAATAGAGGTCCCTTAGTTCCTTTGGGTTATGGTATTCTAGAAGAAGCATGGACAAGTAAGAAGGTGAGATATTCTTTTCTCAAAACCTTTAGATGTGAAGCATTCGCACATGTAGATTCTGAAAAATACAACCAAGCTAGATGCAAAATAAATAAAAAGTGTATTTTCGTTCGATATGGCATTGATGAATTTAGTTATAAGCTTTGGGATGTTGAAAATCTGAAAATTATGAGAAGAGTGGATGTTGTATTCAATGAGAAGGTGTTGTGCAAAGATCAGTTGCAGTAGCATGAGAAGAAAGAAAAAGATTTTGTTGTGCTGGCTGATATTCCAGATAGTGACATTCTAGTGGTTCCTCATGCTCCGCAACAACAACCCAAAATACCACAAACTCTAGTGAATGTTAGATGGTCAACAAGGCTAAGTAGACCTCTTGAAAGGTTCTCTCCCTCGTTGTATTCTATTTTGTTAACAGATGTTGGTGAACCAGAAGGATATGATGCAACTATGCAGGTGGATACAAAGGTTCAGTGGGAGCTTGCCATGAAAGAAGAAATGGACTCCTTGTGAAAAAACCAGACTTGGGAATTGTGTAAGTTGCATGCAAGTAAAAAGGCTTTACAAAACAAATGGGTTTATAGGCTCGAAGAGGAAGATGGAGGTTGTGTCGACTTGAATTTCTTCCTCAAAATGATACCTGCAACAAGTTAGTTTCACAAAATACCAATGGAAATGTTACAGGAAATCCAAACTCAACCAATGAAACTACATGAAATATATATGAAATAAAAATACTAATATTACCTTCATGGTTTATGTCTCATTGTGTCCTAACTCCACTGTTCCTGGTTGCAAATGTTGTGCTCTCAGACAATGCACTGATAACTTCCAAGATGGAATATGAAGAATGGATTGATAACTGATAGTTCACAAATGCTATGAATGTAATACTACATGATTATGCTAAAATGCTTAGGCTAAATTGCTTCAAGATTAAGACTCACGAATGCATAAGTTTTACAAATGATTTGCTTGAAAATGCACTTGAAGTCTCACTCTCTCTCAACTGAAGCTCTTGATTTTATAGACCTTGAGAGGATGAGATGATGTGGCTTAGATCAATGGTCATGATCAAATCTGTAGATTTGGATGGTTGTGGGCAAGGGTGAAGGTTGAGAGAAAGGGGGAAGGAGAAGACAAGTGTCACTCATCACACCTTGATTAGGTTGCTGACTGAGGGAATCTGACTGAGGGAATTTAGGGATTATTGGAGAAGATTTAGGCATGAGAGGACAAGTGGACTCAAGTCCTTCCCAAGATGTAGGGGGTGTTGGAGAGATTATAGAAGATGGTTATGAAATATGTGTATGTACACAATATTCATTGAATTTGATGGTTGAAGATAAATGATGAATTAATATTTAAGAAATATTAATTTCCTTAGCCACATGATGGATGAGTTGGCAAAGGGAAGATGAAATGGAGATGGAAGGTGAGTTGGATAAGAGATTAAATAATTTAGGAAATTATTTAATATTTGATACTATAGGATAGGAGAATAACCATTAAATATTAGATATTTAATTGATTGAAGGAGATAATTAAATATTAGATATTTAATTAACTTGGTTAAAAGGATAATTAAATATTATATATTTAATTATTTTAGAGGAATAGAATAGATGAATTAATTAATAAATTATTTCAATTAAATTAATTAATAGAAAGACACGAAATGAATTAAATAAATTAATCTTTTCAAATTAACTATTTAATAGAAGAATAACTATTAAATAAATATATAATATTTATTTAATCGCTCATAGCCAATTTTATGTGTATACATTTTGCCCCTCTTTGTAATAATGTCAAAACAACATTGTTTCAAAGATTCATTCAAGTCTCGATAGTGCGCCTGACAAAGATTAAAAATTCTGATTGTGTGCCCCCTCAAGAGATTGATCGTGAAATTGTTGAAAACTTTGGTTTGAACGATTGATCTCATGATAATTGATAAAAAAATTGTCAATTAAATTCATTTGTAAAAAACAAATTAAATTGCCCCATTGAATAGCATTAATTACTCTTTCAAATAGTAAATATAAAATTAACCAAGGTTAATTTTAATTTCATTGTTATCCTTGTCAGCTTGTGAAGAAAGGTTGTCTTGGTGAGGTGGCGAAATGGTGATTCATGTGGAGAACCATCGATTTGAGCGTGTTTGACGATATCAGCGACCTCCTAAGTATGGGTTGCCGGTATGTATCTTATTCCGAGCTTTGTTTTCAACTTGTCATGCAATTTTTCATGTTTTTAGGCGTGTTTTTTAATTTTTAATTTTTTTTGCTATTTTCAACATTTAGTTAGCGCTTTTGCATTTAGATTTAGCGCATATGCAATTAGGTTTAGCGCATTTGCTCATGATAGCACGCATATGCATAGGTTAGCGCTTATGAATTGTTTGTTAGTGCATATGCATTATGTGATAGCGCTTTTGCATGTTTCGTGCATACGTGCTTAGGGTTAGCGTGTTTGTTGAAAAAGTTAGCACATATGCTTTGTTTAGCGCTTATGTTCAATAGGATAGCGCATATGCTCTAAATTGATGTTTTTGATAGATGTAAAAGCCAAAAAATCACTTTGTTGATTAGATTTAACGTGTTTGATGTACATGTATGATGAATAGGGATTTGATTGATTGATTGATTGATGTTGTTGAATAGTTCGATTTGATTTGTTTTGATAGGTTAGCTCTAAGAAACTGATTTAATTTATGATGTAAGAGCTTAGCAGAGTTTTGATTGAACTCAGTGATTGATAGAAAACCATGATTGATAGGTTTTAAAATGATTTGATAGCTTAAGTTGCTTCAGTTTGATTTGATTGATTTGATAGATTAGTGATCGCTTTGATTTGATAGATAGATAAGTGATGATTGATCTAATTCTCTTGGTAAAATAGGAGAAACTTGATGTTCTCCAGTGTCGAGAGAAATTCCCGACAGTACGTCATTTAGTTCCAGAGCTGACATAGGCAGAGTTGAGACATATAGATGCACGCGGTGTATGCCATCTGTTGTATATGCCTGAGATTACGCATAAAAGAGGATTGTTGACGACGTTAACCGAGAGAAAGCATAGTGAGCATAACACTTTCCACCTACCCACGGGTGAGATTAGTGTGACGCTCGAGGATGTCTATAGGATTCTGCACATCCCAGTGACTAGTGAGTTAGTGCAGTATGATTTTCAGGATCGTGTTGGGACAGAGGCTTGTAGAGCCATTTTTGCTGATGAGAGCATCTCTAGAGGAGAGATCCGATGGGAGGATATGGTTATGTATTACGAGACTCTCCCTGTGATTCTTGCTGGTTTGATTGGAGGATTTATTTGTCCTAATAGGCGATCACGAGGTTTTGTTGTTGGATGGGGTGAGATTCTTTAGAGTATGATGTAGCATCGGACTTGATATGCTTGGGGTGTTTGTATGCTAGCTCATTTATATCATGATCTTCATCAGGTGGTGTATGATGAGAGTGTTAGATTGTCTACAAGATGCACACTATTGCAAGTCTGGTGCTAGGATCACATTGCTATTACTTGACCTATCCATCATAGAGTTCGTGGAGAGAGGCAACCATATGTGTATCTATATGCAGGTATCATTACTTGGCATAAGCTAGGTAAGATGGAGTATTGGCGTTGGGTGCTTGATTCATTGGATAGTATTACTTGGAGACCATATGTTGATTGTGAGCCTTGGATGGATGATGCACAAACATTACCATTTATTATGCAGAGTAGATATCTCATTGGTCAGACTCCTTTCACTATTGAGCGACAATTGATTAGTCGCATTCTTAGACAGTTTGGTATCATTCAGCCTAAGCCTACTGGTGTGACGAAATATGCTCGACAATACAGAGATAAGCGAGATTGGGGACCTTCTTTGTCATTTGAGATTGCTTGCGCAGAGTTTCTTGCTACTCCGAGAGTGGCTTATGATATGAGATTGCACATTATTGATCCTGGTGTTACTGCAGAGTATGCTCAGTATATACCAGCACATCCATGTCCTCATATTACTGATCCAACGGATCCTCCTCCCAACTCAGGAGATGAGGATGATGATTCAGATGATCCAGTTTTCAAGAGATGGAGACGGAGATGAGAGCTTAGAGCTACTCAAGAGGTTGGGGGAGATGGATATGAGGGTGGGGATGGAGGTGGGGGTGTTAGGATACCTGGATGGAGGGGAGGTCGATTAAGAGTCCGTAGAGAATCGTTTGGACCACTTGGCTGGATTGGGAGACCAAGTCTTGTGGGTGGGAGAGATGTTGGCCGGATTGGGAGGGATACTGGCAAGGCAGGGATGAGATCATCGAGAGGGCTGCCATTGACAGGAGGAGGTAGGATGACTGGATTGGATGGGGGTTGCGGGAGAGGCATTGATTTTGGTCAAATTCAGCCAGACCCCAGGGTTATTGCAACTCATGGTGGAGAGGATGAGGATCCAGAGGATCATGTTCCACTTATTAGACAATGGGTTCTGAGAGCTACTCAGACTGAGATTCCAACAAGTGGACAGGGAGGTGGTGATGAGGGGATTGGGGTTCATGCACCACAACATAATTTTCCAGAGCAGGATGCACCAGAGCATGATATGCTAGAGCAGGAGACCATTGATAGTCTTAGAGCACAAATTGATCAGCTTCGAGCACGAGTACAGACTTTCATGGCTGAACGGGATAGAGTTGTTAGGACACAACAGGATACTCGAGGCCATCTTGATCATATTTAGCAGGTTGGATCGGGTACTCTCTCAACTGACACTACCCGAACTGCGACGACTATATGAGGAGGTAGTTGCAGAGAGCCAGAGAGCAGGTAGTTATCATACCACCATGTTGATGGATACTAGCAGTGGTGAAGTCATGGGACCTCCTCAGAGGAGTGGTGATCATGGGAGACATGCATCTGGGGGATCTTCTCGCCCACAACCACAAAGATGGATAGAGTCAGGTGGTAGTGGTACAAGACAGTCGTGACTTGATTTGGAGGCACTTGTATTGTTTATCTGATATCATTATATACTTGGGCTTTTATTGTTTTATGATGATCTATATGCAGACATGGACTCTATATGATGATGATTTTGATTATGTGTGTTACTCTATTTTATGATCTATATGCATTGATTATATGGATGCAGTGATTAGATGGATGATGATATGATGATATTTTTCTTTCCTTTCTTTATGATAACGATCTAGATGATGCAATGATTGTTTTCTTCTTTTGATTTTTGATTTTGATTTTGAAGACCTTGGATGCAAATGAAAATGATTGTTTAACATAAATGATACAATGATCTATATGGAAATGCAAAGAATGATTATGCAATATGCTATTCAAATGTTTTTGATTTTTGATGCAATTTGCAAATGATGTGAAAATGCAAATGCAATGATTGATTGATTATATGATTATGAGTCTAAGTACAAAGATGCAATTGAATGTGATGAAATGATAATGCAAATAACAATTCAATGATACCCTACATGATTAATGAAATGCACTTATGATGAATGCAAATTAATGCAATTTTTGAAATGATTCTAAAATGAATGCACTTATAATGATCAAATGCAAATTGTTTTTGATTATCCAAGTATACTCAATCTTGATTTATGACCGTTGATCTGTGAATGAAATGAAATGCTTAAAATGCAACTGACAATGAATGCTTATAATGCAAATGAATAATGAGCTAATCTAAAATGATCTAACTAAAAATGATACTGCCATTCTTCATATGTGATCTTGTAACACTGTTTGATTTCATCATTGAGCTTTAAAATGTTGTAAGTAAATACAAGCAACTTGACATAATGATACAAGATGAACTGAGTATTTCTTACATGGATTTTGACATAGCAAGTTAATACAAGCAACTTGATATAATGGATCAAGCTGACCTAAGTATTGCTCGCAGAACAGACAAGGATTATCTCCTTTCATGCATGACTTGGAACGTCCTTCTTGATCTTTTGTCAATCATATCCTAAGACAAGTACATACCATAGTAAGAGATAAACCACAGACAACAATCAAAGAAAAAATAATCATGCCCCATCATAGCTTCCATGGACATCCTTGAGTCACATAGAGTACATGATTAGCAATAAAATCAAAAAATAAACACGAAATCTTGTATGTCATTCACATGTTCTTATGGTCATTAACTGATATATTCATTTTGATGAATGATCTTTGATAATCCTTTATTACTTGCTGATTAATTCTTTAGTTGTCTGAGTTTCATAATTAAGTTATTGATGAAATGCCTTGATTTTCGTTGCTTTGTTTCTCGTTATCTGTTTCAAAACCCCGGGTATTTTTGGTTTTTCTAAGTTTTTTGAATGTTTTAGATTTTAAAATATTTTAAAGATCACCTTAGCAAAAGGAATTAGGATTTTGCCCCCAATAGAAACAAAACTTTATTATGGATGTATGAATTGATCAAGATCCAAACCATGGCGAGATACAAATGCAGATTGATTGATTCTGATAAAATCTAAGATAGTGACTACGACAAGTGTGTCAAAGATAGATAATTGTTGGTAAGCTGCATATGTCCTGCGAAATGGTTCAAAGAAAGTGATGTGAGAGATGGAATGGGCATGATAGGATAGATGGAAGCGATAGATGCGATATGATGGAGTGGATTTGGTGCGCAAAGCAATCTCATAGATGGAGGAACATACTTTATAGATAGCGCCTATTTACCAAGTTTTCACCATCTAAATTTATTGCACTTTTCTCTCTTTTTAGGGATTTTCTGCTTTTCGGATGTTTACTGATTTTTTTCAGGACTTTATATGCTTTTTATTGATTTTTTCTAGGAATTTATATCTCAAGCATATAATTTCTTGAGATGGATAGAATTGATAGGTTCATCAAACCAATCACCTTCAGGGGTAGATAACTTGTATGCTCCTGATCCATATGCTACTACTATCACAAAAGGTCCTAGCCAATTTGGTTCAAATTTCCCCTTCTTGTCTCGGTCTTGCTAATTTCTTGGATTCTCCCTTAGAACTATATCTCTGATCTGAAAAATGTGTGGCTTGACCCTATGGTTATAACTTCTTGCCATTCTTTGTTGATATACTTTCAAATGATCTATTGCATTTTGGCGACGTTCCTGAATTAGTTCAAGTTCCTGGAGTTGAGAGACTCGTTGTTCTTCTTCTGGTATAAGACCTTTCAAGGATACTCGTAGAGAAAGTATCTCTACTTCTATAGGTAATATGGCTTATGATTCATAGACCAAACAATATGGAGTTGCCCCCGTTGGAGTGCGGATGCTAGTTCGGTATGTCCAAAGAGCAGGATTTAGCTAAATGTGCCAGTCTTTTCCAGCTTCATTGATTGTTTTCCTCAAGATTTTCAAGAAAGTTTTGTTTGATGCTTCAGCTTGACCATTTCCCCGTGGATAATATGAAGTAGAAAACCGATGTTGGATATGAAATTGTTCACATAGCTCCTTCACATCTTGATTTTTGAATGGTCTTCCATTATCAGTGATAATGGTTATAGGAACTCCATAGCGACATATTATATAATTCAAAATGAATGATGATATTTGTTTTCCTGTCACTGTTGTTAAAGGTGCTGCTTCAATCCATTTAGTAAAATATTCAGTAGCAATCAGAATAAACTTATGTCCATTAGAAGATGAGGGATTTATCTTTCCTACCAAATCAAGGCCCCATTGAGAAAATGACCATGATCATGTCATAGGATATAACTCTTATGCTAGTGCATGAATGAGATTCCCATGGATCTGACATTGTTTACATTTTCTAGCATATGTGAAAGAATCTCTCTCCATAGTAGGCCAATAGTAACCCATACGAAGAAGTTTCTTAGCCAATGTTAAAGCACTTGAGTGTGTGCCACAAATATCTGCATGAACTTCGTTAAGAACTTTCTCAGATTCTTCGTGTTCAAGACATCTCAACAAAGTACCATCTAGACCACGCCTATATAGGATATCGACAATAATAGTATAGTGAGAGGACTAACGGATAAAATTTATTCTCTGATTGCGGGATAAGTTAAGAGGAAGGATATTTTCTGTTAAATACTGATAAGTTTGATCGTATAAGGATTGACTGGTTCCTGATATATGGCAAATTCGATAGGTATGCTGGGATTGAATGGTGGGGGTTAAGATATCTTCCATGAGAGAAATTCGTAACGATGTTGATTCTCCTTATTTTGCAAGAGAGATGCTATTGTAGCCATTGCATTTGCTGCTTTATTCTCATTTCTTGGAATCTGGGTGAATGATATTTTTTTAAAGTGTTCTTTAAATTCCTCTACCAGTTGTTTGTATGGCATGAGCTTATCATCCTTAGTTTGATATTCACCATTTATTTGATTGATGATAAGTTGTGAATCACCATAGACATGTAGTTCTTTGACATTCCATTCAATGGCCATCTTAAGCCCAATAGTCGATGCTTCATATTCTGCAATATTATTGGTGCATGAAAATCGTAGTCTATATGATTTCAAAATTATGTGTCCCTAAGGTGTGATGAAAAATATTCATGCGCCTAATCCGTATTGTGTATAAGAACCATCAAAGTACAAATCCCAAAAATTTGTACTTACTGTCAAAATATCTGCAACAGGAAATTCAATGTGCAAAGGCATGTCATTTTGTAAAGGTGCATCAGCCAATTTATCAGCGATGACCTGTCCCTTGATAGTTTTTCGGTCAACATACTCTATATCAAATTCACTCAATATCATAACCCATTTGGCTAGTCTCCCTGTTAAGGTTGACTCACTCAACAAATATTTGAGGGGATCTATCTTTGCTATTAGTTTTACAGAATGAATCAACATATAATGTCGCATCCTTTGAGTTGCAAATAGAACTGCTAGACATGTCTTTTCTATTGAGGAATAATTTAATTCATAGCCAACAAGCGTTCTACTGATATGATATACTACTCTTTCTTTTCCTTCTTCATCATGTCAAGCTAGGAGAGCTCCTAATGATACATTTGTTGCTGAGATATAGAGCAACAATGGTTTCCCTTTGGTTGGTGATACCAGTACTGGAGGACTCATAAGATATTCTTTTATTTGCAAAAAAGATTCTTCACATTTTAGATCCCATTTGAATGGAATATTTTTATGTAGAAGATGGGTGAATGGAAGACATCTATCTGCTAACTGAGAGACAAATCTTTCGATTGATTGCAATCTTCCTTGTAAAGATCGCAATTGACTTATGTTCCTAGGTGACTCCATCTCCATGATGGCTTTGACCTTTTCAGGATCTACTTCATTTCCACGAGCTGATATAATGTAACCAAAAATTTTTCCAGAGGTTACCCCAAATGCACATTTATTTGGATTTAATCTCAATTGATATCTTTCCAACCTGTCAAAAATCTTGCTTAAGATGTTCAAATGTTCTTGTCTTGTATGATATTTTGCAAGTATATCATTGACATAATCTTCCATAAATGTATGCATCATATCATGGAAAATTGTCGTCATAACCCTTTCATAAGTTGCTCCTGCATTCTTAAGCCCAAATTGCATAACATTCTAGCACTAAGTTCCCCATGCACAGGTGAAAGCTATCTTTTCTTGATCTTCATGTGCAATTCTTATTTGATTATATCCTAAGAAGCCATCCATTAATGAAAACATCTCATGCCCTGATGATAAGTCTGCTATTATATCAATGTTTGGTAGCGAGAAATCATCTTTTGGACATGCTTTATTTAGATCTCTAAAATTTGTACAGACTCGTATGCTTTTATCTGGTTTTGACACTGGTACAATACTTGAAACCCATTATGGATAAGCAATAGGTCTTATAAAACCCACTTCTAATAGTTTCTTCAGCTCGGTTTTTACAAGAAGAGCAATGTGTGGATGCATCTTTCTTAGCTTTTGCTTAACTGGTTTTGCTTTTAAATCCACATTAAGATGATGCATGATAAGATCAAGATTAAGTCCTGGCATGTCCGCATAGGACCAAGAAAAATTTATTTGTCTTTGCTTAAAGAATTCCATGTATTCTTTCCTCTCTTCTTCTGATAATGAGGCAGCATAATGAAGTATTTTAGGATCCTTTGATGTACCAATGTTTACTGCTTCCGTTGGTTCTATCAGGATAGCAGATCTCTCCTGAAAATATGCAGAAAGAATGTAAAACTTTCCATCTTCTAGCGCCTCAAAGAGGTTCGCACCATCAGGAACATCCTTTATTTTCCCTTTTGATGGGTCTAATGTTGCCATGAAATGGTTTTCAACAATAGGTCTCTTTCCTTGTTTCATTTTGCTATTGTGATTGGAAAGTTTGGCATTCTCATTACTACGAGAAACATTACTTGATTCTGCAATGGAAGATATCTTAGGTGTGATGGATTCAACAACATTAAGGTACACAACTAAGTCATGATCATTGGAAAAGACATTCAGTTCAGGTTTGTTTAGATTATCCCAATCAATTAGTTCAGGATGAAGAAGGGGTAAATCATAATCGCTGTCATCATTAGGTGCTTCAACGTTCATGACATAATGATCATAATTTGGCATAGAATAGGTATTGTCATAGATTAAATGTTTTTTAGAATTGTCTTTCCCAAGCGTCTCCCAATTAGTTCTAACAAAATCAGTATTAGTATTTTGTAGTTCATACTCAAGTGGTTCTTCAACTGACGTTTGTCCCTTAAACAAATGGATTATATCAACACACACGTCTTTAATAATGCAAATTCCTTCTTGATTAACCTCATTTGTATTTTGGAGTTGACATACTTGTGTACATGATAAAGAGGATTCTTTTGCTAGAGTTTGTCTCCTTTCAAACTCAACTTCTTCTGGACTAATAGTCAATCCAACTTGACTATCTCTTAATTCTTTTATGGTTTTGCCACATCTAGATACATCTTGTTCCTCTTTTGATGAAAATCTTATATTTCTAGATGATTGATATATCCCTGTTTGTACTTCTTGTGGCATTACTTCTTTGTCTTTGTCATTCCCTTTCCTTTTTGCATACACCTCTTTTCTCTGAATTCTGAGTTTTTCTTGCCTTCTTTCTAACTCCATCTTTTGTTTTGTAATAGAGAAGTCTTCTTTCGTGATAGTTGCTTGGTCTTCATTGTTTTCCTTACTTGATATAGTAGATAAGACATCTGGACTCCATTCATACTCATTTGAATCTGTCTCTGAATCATGATCTAGGACTGCTCCACTATACCATACAAGAATGTTGTATGGTGCAAAGAGTTCATTGATTTCTGCCATCTCTTTTTTTGCTGCTTCTGTAATATCTTGTTCAGATTTTGCATTTTTTTTTGTATTTCCAGAACTTGTTGACAAGATTTTTCTTTACCCTTGATGGTAATCTCGTTGGCTTGTTTTTCATGTTCTTCTTGCTTCTTTTGTTTATTGGTTACTATTTCCGCCGCTTGATGTAGCTTTTCTTGCCAATTTTCTTCTTTAGAGACTGGTTTCTTTTTCCACTTTTGTTGTTGATGATTATGCTGCTTTTGATTGGATTTTAGATATCCAAGACCGGATTTATCTTCTCTGGATTGTGAGTGTGGACAAATAGGTTCTGAAATACATTGGTGTCGCTTACCAATTGGTCCTTTTCCTTCATATCCCATTTTTTGCATGATTTCATAACATTTTCCATATTGTTTAATGGGAATATTGACTTTTGTTGTTGTTGCTATAGTTTTATCTTCATCCTTGTACAACCAACCGAGAATGTCTTTGTCTTCATTTTCTTCTTCAAGAGTTCCAACACTAACAAATGTTCCTTTAAACATATGTTTTGATTTTTCTGATGTCTTTGATTGAATATCTGTAGGCTTTCCATATGACTTAGGGGAAAGTGGAAAATTATGCAAAGAATATTTTCCCATTCCTTCATCATTTAATTTGAGTTTTTCCTCAAAAAATTTCCATAACTTTTCTTGAATTTCTTTGGTAGGATATACTGATTCTCTGTTATGTGGAACTCTTGTATCTTGTGTTGGCTTCAAATTATTGCAATATTGACTAGAATATGCAATTATAGTGATCTCTTGTCCTTCATGAGGAAATTTTACACATTGATGATATGTAGAAGGAACTGCTTGCATTTTGCAAATCCATGGTCTTCCTAGAAGAATGTTGTAAGAGAGGTTCAAATCTATAACCTGACACAATGTATTCCTTTCCACGTGTCCTATTTTGATTGGCAACACAACAGTTCCTTTAGAAGAACGTTTTGCTTCATCATAAGCCTTGATGGTTATTTTCTTTTTCAGGTCCACTGCATTTTCTGAATATCCCAAAGCTTTTATCAAACTTAATGCACAAATGTTTAAGCCAGCTCCTCCATCTATGAGTACACGTTTGACACAAGTTTTATTGATGGTGACTTCAACATGTAAGGGAGCATTGTGAGGATGTTGTAAGGATGCGTCATCATTTTCAGAAAATGATAAGCAATGAGGAGCTATAAGGTGTCCTACCATGTTTTGGAACTAATCTATATCCAAATCTTTTGAAACTGTTGTTTTCGCTAAAGCTTTCTCCAAAATTTCCTAATGCATAGGTGAAACCTTGAGAAGTTCCAAAATTGATATTTGAGCGGGTATTCTTTGTAATTGCTCTACTAAATTGTATTGTTGTGAAGTGGATGTTGGGTCTTTTGTTATACCTGGAAAGGTAACCTTTGCTTTGCTTCTCGTAATAACATTAATTGGCTCTGAAGATGGATTATCTTTAACAATGATAACATTTACCACATCATCATATGTATAAGTGTAATTCACTTTGGCTTTTCCTTTGTCATGTTTTAATTGGGATTGTTCACCTTTGTCATAATTCGAAAGTGGAGTTTTGAAAGCTAGGTGTGATTCGTTTGTCTTATGGCTATCCACTATTGGAGTTGAGAAAATACAACACCACAGGAGCCCAAATGATCTCTGCAAGCTGAAAAACCTGTTACAAGGAGAAGCAAGGAAGCAAGTCACAGAAGAAAGAAATACACAGAAAATATGCTCAAAAAGAGAGTTCAATATTCACAAAATGTGTAATGTAAAAAACCTTCTTCTTACAATGAAAAGAATAAACTCAACCTTTAATAGGTCAAGAAACCCTAAAAGGGAAAACCTAAGTTTGCACGTAATCATTAATAAAAGAATTAATTATTATGCACTTAAAGTTAGCTTAAGTGTAAAAGAGATAAAGTGAACTTAAATAATTAAACAAATATTGTTTAATTAATCAAGTAAATACCCGAATACTCTAAAACCCCCCCTTAAGCTAGACTTAGGAAGAAGCTAAAACATAGAACAACTACTGAAAGCATGAAAGATGAGTCCCGACAACAAGGCCTGGTCAGGTACCCAAATACAATGAAATCTCTATGAAACAGAGACAAAGGAGAAAACCTAGTGGGAAAAAACTCCTCTCCAAAAAGAGATAAAAGAACATGCTGAAAGAAGAAGAAGGAAGGAAGGCCTCATAAAGACCCCCCACAGACAACTTCCTTCACCCCAAGCATAGAGTGCATCTGAAGATAGCGCGGTGATGCAAAAGGTTTCATGAAGATGTTTGCAACTTGCTCAGAAGTGGGAATGTACTCCAGAATGAGAACAACATCCTGAATCAACTGGCGGATGAAATGCATGTGAAGCTCAATGTGCTTCATCCGCTGATGCTCTACTGGGTTACGAGAAATATGAATAGCACTTTGATTGTCACACCAAAGAACAGTGGGACTATCAGGAGGAAAACCAAACTCAGTCATCAACTGTCGAAGCCATAAGATCTCCTGACTAGCGAGCACGACAGCTCGGTACTCAGCCTCTGTAGATTATAATGCATGAGAAGTCTGCTTCTTGCAAGACCATGTGATAGGACCAGAGACAAGACATAAAACAAAGCCAAAAGTAGACTTCCAATCAGTGACATCACCAACCCAATCTGAGTCAGTGTATCCAACAATGTGAGGTTCCCCTAATGTGTAGTGAATGCCATGAGAACTAGTGCCCCGAATGTACCTCAAAATATGTTTGGCAGCTTGCCAATGACTCTCATGAGGACCATGGGAGAATCGAGAGACAAGGCCAATTGCAAAGGAAATATCAGGATGGGTGTGAGTCAGGTACAACAAACTGCCAACCAACTACCTGTAAAGTGTAGAATCTACTAAAGGAGTGGGGAAAGTGGTGATCAAAACAACCCCTGGTTGAAATAGAGTGGGAGCAGGCTTGCAATCAAGCATGCCGAAGCACTGAATCATGTCAAGAGCATACTTCTGCTGGTAAAGGTAGATCCCATCAGAAGACCGAATCACTTGAAGACCAAGGAAATAATGCAAAAGACTGAGATCTGTCATCTCAAACTGATCCATCAAGGCACGCTGAATATGTTGAATCATAGAGGATGAGTTACCTGTGATGAGAAGATCATCAACATACAGTACAAGAATCAGGATGTCACCCTCAAGAAGCTGAATGTACACTGTGTGATCAGAATGACTGCGGGAGAACCCAGTGGAGAGCAAGAAAGAATCCATCTTCTCGTACCAAGCCCGAGGGGCCTATTTGAGACCATACAATGAATGCTGAAGTCTGCAAACCAAATAACTATCCTGCACAAATTCCTGAGGTTGTTCCATGTAGATTTCCTCCTGTAGATCCCCATGCAAGAAGGCACTTTTTACATCCATTTGAAAAACAGGCCAACTCCGAGAAGTTGCAAGAGATAGTACAAAGCGAATGGAGTTCATCTTAGCGATAGGGGCAAATGTCTTGGAGTAATCAATACCCTCAACTTGTGAAAACCCCTTCGCAACAAGACGTGCTTTGTACTTATCAATGGAACCATCAACAACATACTTAGTGCGATACAACCAATGACACCTAACCATCTTTCTGC
Source organism: Cryptomeria japonica (assembly GCF_030272615.1). Lineage (NCBI taxonomy): Eukaryota > Viridiplantae > Streptophyta > Pinopsida > Cupressales > Cupressaceae > Cryptomeria > Cryptomeria japonica. The sequence continues at coordinate 40,168,303 of NC_081410.1, read as the reverse complement.
CCTTAGGAAGAGGATAGAGATCCCAAGTATGATTCCTCATCAAAGAAGAATACTCCTCCTCCATAGCACAATCCCACTCTGGGTGACTTGTCGCGTCTGAAAACTTTTGAGGATCATCTGAAATAGCATGACTCAAAAGACTAGAACCCACAGTATGAGAACGGGTGCGATGAGTCTTTGAAGGATCACCGGCCATAGGGCTTGCCGCCTCAACAGTAAGGTGAGCCCACTTGGGCATCTGAGGTGGAGCGGGTGGAGGTGGGGATGGTGGATCATCAACAACATCATTAGGATCATCCTCATAAAGATCTTGAAGAGATGTAGTGGTCGGGGTAGGCAGAGGAGGAGACATTGGAGTCGAGGTATCCACTGTGGGAAGACGCTCATCAAACTGAACATCATGTCGAAACATGACCTCTTTGGAATCAGGATCAAACAACCTATACACCTTAACATCCTCACAGTAGCCAACAAAAATGAGTGGTCGGCTCTTCCACTCCATGGCTTTCCTTTGAGCATCAGGAATAAAAGCCCATGCCTCACTACCAAATACCAAAAAAAAAAGAAACATCAGGCTTGTCATGAGACCAAGCCTCCTCAGGTGACAAGCCTCCTCATGAGTCATATGTCGAATAGCCTTATGAGGCATCTGATTCTGAATATAATTGGCACAATTGACTACCTCAACCCAAAAAGATGAATCCATAGACCTAGATTGAATCATACAATTCGCCATCTCCCGTAAAGTTTTGTTCTTGTGTTCAGTGACACCATTCTGCTGAGGGGTGTAGGGAACAGTAAACTGATGCTGCAAACCATGCTCAGTGCAAAAATCTCTGAAAGTCTGATTCACATACTCCCCCCTATTATCTGTATGCATCCGCCAAATAGAACAACCAGACTTCTTCTCTACATATGTCTTGAAGATTCGAAATAAATCAAAGACAACAGACTTGTACTTAAGAAAGTACACCCATGTGCGTCTGGAGAAGTCATCAATAAAAGTGAGTACATACTTGGCCCCTGAAAAAGAAGGAGTGGGAAATGACATGAGATCATTGTGAATCAACTCCAAGGGTGCCAAAGCATGAGAGGCTCTTCCCTTCAGAAAGGGATCTCTATGATGCTTGCCAAGCACACAACCATGACAAACACCATCAGTGCAGGAAATCTGTGGGAGCCCAAGAACAAGTGCCTGTGTACTCATCTGCTGAAGAAATCTGTAATTGACATGGCCCAATCACTCATGCCAAAGCTTACTCATGGAATTTGCTTGTGCTATAAGAGAAGAACCTGCACCCTCAAAGGACTCAAATCCATCAAATTTGTACAGACGAGATGCAATGTCAACACTCCCAGTAGCAACAACTAAATCAGAATATTGCAAAGGGCGTAAGAATTAAAGGTTGAGTTCATTCTTTTCGTTGTATGAAGAAGAAGGTTTTTTACATTACACATTTTGTGAATATTGAGCTCTCTCTTTTTGAGCATATTTTCTGTGTATTTCTTTCTTTTGTGATTTTCTTCCTTACTTCTCCTTGTAACAGGTTTTTCAGCTTGCAGAGATCATTTGGGCTCCTATGATGGTTCCATTGTCGATTAGATCTTGGATAAGGTGTTTCAATCTCTGACAATCATTTGTTTGGTGTCCTTTATTCTGATGGTAATTGCAAAAATGATTGTCATTCCACCAATTTGGCTTGACTGGTGGTTCATAACTTCTTGCTTCTGGTAAAACAATCAATTTGTTGGCAAGCAAAGTTTTTAGAGCTGATTCCAAAGGTTCTCCAATGTTTGTGAATTTCCTTCGAGGATTGGAGAAAAAGGACTCGGCTTTATTGTTTTCTGGATTGTTATTGCTTGGGATTTGACTTGATAGATTAAAGATTGGTTGTTGTTGTTTTGTAGCACTATTATCGTCATTTCCTCCATTGCTGGCATTCCTATTCTTTGACCAGAACTTGGGTTTGTCATTGTTGTAGGAATTATTGTAAAGTTTCAGCTCTCCTTTCTTTACCATCACGTTCTCTATTTTCAAACCATTCTCGGTCATTTTGGCAAAAGAGGGAGGACATTGCATTCTTAGTCGACAACTCATTTCACTGATAAGATTATCAATGAATATGTCCATTTTTCTTGATCAAGTACATTTCAGGGATACCTATTTAACATGCGTTTCCATCGTTGTAAAAAGATCATAAAAGATTCACCATTCTTTTGTTTAACACTGCATAGATCCAACATTGTTATCTCATTCCTTATATTGTAGGAGTATTGTGAAATAAATCTATTCACAAGTTCTTCGAAAGATTTGATTCCGGATGGTAATCTTGAAAACCACGCCATTGATTGCCCATTTAAACTCCTAGGAAAAAGACACATAAGGTGAGTTTCATCGTGAGCAAATTCCATGCTCATAGTACAAAACTCCCTAATGTGATCCTGAGGATTGGATTTTCCATCGTATTTGTCATATTTAGGAATATCGCAATGTTGCAGAAATGGTATCATATTCAAATTCTTATCAAAAGGATATGGGCATGTATCTTCTAATGAATATTTCTTGGAGCTTGTTCCATTTTGCATGTCTTGTATCTATTGTTGTAGAGTTTACATTTGTTGAGTAAGGTTTAACAATGGATTATCCACATAGTTTCTCCTTGTTTCTTCGCGAGTTCTTTTATCACTACGCTCTTTTCTTGTGTCGTCCCTTTCTTTCCTTGTTTCTTCATGACTTTCTTTATTCAAATCTTCCTCCATTTGTTGTTTCCTCAGTTGTTCGTATTGAGCTCTAGTCCAAACTGGCATGTGATTATTTCAATTTTTTTGAAATTTCCAAAGGACAAAGTCAATAGGTGATTAGTGGTTTAAGAAGACATGCTTTGTTAATTTTACTGCTATTGTTTGTTCGTTGTGATAAAGTGTCTCTTTGTTGAAAAACACGTCCTTGCAAAATTTCTCTGTCAAACTCTGTACCGCAACCACGTAAATAGTGACGAAAACGGTGTAGGAATGTCCTATGTTTTAATAAGATATTGCAATTGATATACAAGAATCTTATTCTTTTCCAAGTAGCTTTATAACTGGGTTTTCTTTTCTTAAGGTGATACTTTATAAGCATCTGACAATTTACAAGTTTGTTTGATTCTAATGTTGGTGCGTTTCTGATTTTGATATAACCTAGGTTCAAAATAGGAAAGATATATCCAAGATTATGAACCTAATATAGATTGATCAAGCTTCGTGATATAGGATTTGATTATCCTGATGAGAGACTTGACAATGATGTTTGATTTTTTTGCACTTAAGATGTTTGAATCAATAGCTTGTTGAATGTTTATGCTTATAGAAACCTCTTGGGAATAACCTGTTGGATTAGTGACCCAGTTGTTGAGCTAGTTTGAAAATACGTGATGGTTTAGAGACAAATCTACTTCAAGAATTATTTCAATACTGATGTTTTGACACTTTACTTTGATCTGGTGTTTCAAATGTTGGAAAGCTTTTATATTACCCTTTTGATCAATTTTTTTTTTCTAGCAATTTGTTAGATTTTTGCTCGCATGTAGATGATAATTTTCTTCAATTTTTGACCATTTGGAACATGTAACAAACATAGAAGACACAATGTTTAATAAACAAAATGCACAAGCAAGTACAAATTTTATGGCAGGCTGAGACAATAGTTGTTGAATCTCACATGGGGTTTCCCCCGAGGCTACGCTATTCAAAGCGGATTTTTAGATGCTTGACCTCACTGGCTCCACCCTCGGCACTCACTTCTCTGGGGCAGCCAAGCACCAGTTTCCATGAAAACTCCCCATGGCAAACTTTATATCTCTACTAAGAACCGTATGTGTGTGAGCGGCTTCAGAGGTCCGACCTCCTGCGCCAACAACTAGAAGGATTTTGGCAACTAGTACAAGTGGTTTTTAGTAAAGGCTTCTGGTCATGTGGCCATACATGCGACACTTTCAGCTCTGTAAATACAGAAGGTTCCCAGCTTATAGAGGTTATGCTCCATAGGGTTTATGGGGAAACATAGTGTCGGTATGAACTTATTAGCACATGTTGTTTGGAACTTTCGTCACAAACACGATTTATTTAGAGTGGATTGGAAGGACTTGGCATTAGCCTGTTTCCACTTTAGGTTGTTCCCCTCTCACTGGCCCCCTCAAGGTAGCTCTGGAAGGCAGACCCTCTAAAGGATTTAATTGCTTGAAAGTAAAGAAAGCATAAAAGAGTGGGTTTGACTTTTTGATCACCCAATTAAGGGGAGAGCATATACCTACCACTTCCGAGACACAAAATATAAGTGTTCTTTTTAACTTTCCATAGCAATGTGATCTATCCTCTATTTGGAGATGTTGCTCCAACAAACATGATGTTTATTTTAGCCTTTTTAAAAGTCTACGTGCAACTATTTTAGAGAAGTTACTCAAAATGCAAGTTGCATGTTGTCAATTTATCCCCTTAGTTAGACTAAATGAGCAAGACATGATATATTACTTCCCAAAATAAGGCTTTTAATTAACTAGGTGAGGAAATACATAAAATTTGCCTTAAACACCATCCTGCACATGCACGTCAGTAGTTTGAAATATTTAATTTCTTGGACATTCGAACCTGCACGAAAATTTTGTTAGTTACAAACAAAAGCATTATTCTAACATATGTGCTATCTTTCACCTCAAAAGCGCTAATTTGTAGAGCAAAAGCGCTAACCCGCACTACAAAAGTGATGCTCTGCAGACTCAAAAGAGTGATTTCTTTAATAAATGCGCTAACCTATAGCACAAAAGCGTTAACCTGTAATGCAAATGTGCAGATTTTCAGACAAAAAAACTAACCTGCATGACATATGCGTTAACCTGCAATGCAAATTCTTTAACTTGAGATGCAAATGTGCTAACCTATTGAACAAAAGCGCTATAAGAATTCACACATGCATGAATCTGCATTGCAAATGTGTTAATTTTACATTTGCAAGATTTTTAAAGGTATATGCGAGGTCCATGAGCCCCACAGTGGGCACCAAAATGTGTCGACTTTAATTTCATCCTCGTAATGCTACCTGCAACAAGTTAGTTTCATAAAATACCAATGGAAATGCTATAGGAAATCCAAACTCGACCAATGAAACTACATGAAATACATATGAAATAAAAATACTAATATTACCTTCATGGTTTATGTCTCATTGTGTCCTAACTCCACTGTTCCTAGTTGCAGATGGTGTGCTCTCAGACAATGCATTGATAGCTTCCAAGATGACATATGAAGAATGGACTGATAATTGATAGTTCACAAATGCTACGATATGCAATACTATGTGATTATGCTAAAATGATTATGCTAAATTGCTTCGAGATTAAAACTCACAGATGCATAAATTTTACAAATGACTTGCTTGAAAATGCACTTGAAGTCTCACTCTCTCTCAATTGAAGCTCTTAATTTTATAGACCTTGAGAGGATGAGATGATGTGGCTTAGGTCAACGGTCATGATCAGATCTGCATATTTGGATGGTTGTGAGCAAGGGTGAAGGTTGAGAGAAAGGGGGAAGGAGAAGACAAGTGTCACTCATCTCACATTGACTGGGTTGCTGACTGAGGGAATCTAGGGATAGTTGGAGAATATTTAGGCATGAGAGGACAAGTGGACTCAAGTCCTTCCTAAGATGTAGGGGTTGTTGGAGAGAACATAGAAGATGGTTATGAAATATGTGTACGTACACAATATTCATTGAATTTGGTGGTTGAAGACAAATGATGAATTAATATTTAAGAGATATTAATTTCCTTAGCCACATGATGGATGAGTTGGCAAAGGGAGGATGAAGTGGAGATGGAAGGTGAGTTGGATAAGAGATTAAATAATTTAGGAAATTTTTTAATATTTGATACTATAGGATAGGAGAATAATCATTAAATATTAGATATTTAATTGATTGAAGGAGATAATAAAATATTAGATATTTAATTGTTTTAGAGGAATAGAATAGATGAATTAATTAGTAAATTATTTCAATTAAATTAATTAATAGAAAGACACGAAATGAAGTAAATGAATTAATCTTTTCAAATTAATTGCTTAGATCAACGGTCATGATCAAATTTGTAGATTTGGATGGTTGTGAGAAAGGGTGAAGGTTGAGAGAAAGGGGGAAGGAGAAGACAAGTGTCACTCATCTCACCTTGATTGGGTTGCTGACCGAGGGAATCTAGGGATGGTTGGAGAAGATTTAGACATGAGAGGACAAGTGGACTCAAGTCCTTCCTAAGATGTAGGGGTTGTTGGAGAGAATATAGAAGATGGTTATGAAATATGTGTACGTACACAATATTCATTGAATTTGGTGGTTGAAGATAAATGATGAATTAATATTTAAGAAATATTAATTTCCTTAGCCACATGATGGATGAGTTGGCAAAGGGAAGATGAAGTGGAGATGGAAGGTGAGTTGGATAAGAGATTAAATAATTTAGGAAATTATTTAATATTTGATACTATAAGATAGGAGAATAACCATTAAATATTAGATATTTAATTGATTGAAAGAGATAATTAAATATTATATATTTAATTAACTTGGTTAAGAGGATAATTAAATATTTAGATGTTTAATTATTTTAGAGGAATAGAATAGATGAATTAATTAATAAATTATTTCAATTAAATTAATTAATAGAAAGACACGAAGTGAATTAAATAAATTAATCTTTTCAAAATAACTATTTAATAAAAGAATAACTATTAAATAAATATATAATATTTATTTAATCGCTCATAGCCAATTTTATGTGTATACAGAGGCAAGCACAGATTTAAAACCAGGTTAGTTGTCAAAGGATTTGCACAAAAAAAGGGCATTGATTTTGCTGAATTTTTTTCTCCTGTTGTTAAGATGACTTCTATTCGTATTGTTTTAAGTATTGTGGTTGCTGAAGATTTGCATTTGGAACAACTAGATGTGAAAACTGTCTTTCTCCATGGTGATTTGGAGGAGGAGATATATATGGAACAACCCCAAGGATTTGAGGTCAAAGGTAAGGAGAAATTAGTGTGCAGATTGCAAAAGAGTTTATATGACTTGAAACAAGCTCCTCGACAATGGTACTTTAAATTTGATAATTTTATGGCTAAGCAAGGCTACAACAGGTGTAATTATGACTATTGCATTTATTTTAGGAGGTTGGATAATGAAAGCTACATTATTTTGTGTTTATATGTTGATGACATGCTTGTAGCGAGGTCTAACATGGATCACATTAGAGAGTTAAAACAACAGATAACAAAATCATTTGCTATGAAGGATTTGGGGGTAGCAAAACAAATCCTTGGTATGAAAATTTGCAGAGATAGGCAGCACAAAAAATTGATTCTATCTTAGGCCGATTATATTGAAAATCTATTACATAGATTCCATATGGAGAATGCAAAAGCTATCAGCACACCTTTGTCTAGTCATTTGAAATTGACTAAGGAGATGTGTCCAAAGACACAAGAGGAGAAAGACAAAATGTCCAAGGTACCATAGGCTTCAGCTGTAGGAAGTTTAATGTACGCCATGGTATGCACGTGACTGGAAATTGTATGTGTTGTTGGAGTTGTAAGAAGGTATATGAGTAATCTAGGATTGGAGCATTGGAATGCAATAAAATGGGTTCTCAAGTAGTTGAGAGGTACGTCCAATAAACATTTATGTTTTGGGAGCTCTCATACTAATTTAGAAGGTTAGATAGACTCAGATTTGGTAGAAGATATTGATACTAGGTGAAGTATTACAAGTTATGTCTTTACTGTAGGTGGGACAACGGTGAGTTGGATCTCCAGGTTGCAAAAGGTGGTTGCTCTATCCACCACAGAGGTAGAGTATGTACCTACAACAGAGCCAAGTAAAGAGATGATATGGTTGCAATTTTTCATGGAATAATTGGGGAAAAGACATGCTAACAACTATTTGTTTACTATCAGTCAAAGTGTCATCCATCTTGAAAATAATTATGCCTTGAATTCAAAGAGAAAAACACATATAGTTGAGGTATCACTTCGTTCGGTTAGTATTGGATGATGGATAGTTAAGGTTGGAAAAGATACATACAGATGAAAATCTAGTGGATATGTTTAAAAAGGCAGTGACGAGGGAGAAGTTGAGATCCTCTTCAACTTCAGTTGGTCTTTGAGACTAAAAACAATAAAAACAAAACAAAAGAGTCCAGGGTGTTTCATTCCAATGGGATCTACAGTGTCAACAATGTTATAATCAATCTCCAGGTGGTAGAATGTTATATTTTGGAGTCTAATCAATCTCCAAGTGGGAGATTGTTTTTATATGGAGCCTAATCAAACTCAAAGGTTAAATTTTCCCTACTTCTATTGGCGCAGTTTCCCCCCTAATTTTTCGACGGGGGTTTGGGGACAATACCCACAAGATGGGGTCAAGGGGCAACACCCCTTGTGGGGTCCAAGGGTAGTGCCCCACAAGGCTCTGAATTTTATTATTTTGTGATTATTTTATAAAGGTGTCGAGTGTTATTTTTTCTATTGGCTGACATGTTGTAACCCTAATTTTGTAGCCAACATAAGTCTTGATAAAAGGCTAAGGGTTAGGGTTTTCTATAGTGAATTTTGTAGCATTTTGTAGGTGGTATTGAGTTGCCATGGGATTGCTAGTTGTAATCGATTTGATTTACTGGATAATAATATTGGACTCTCTGTTCGGTAGATGTAGCCAGCGATTGGGTGAACCACGTTAAATATTGTCTCTTTGTTGTTATTTTTTCCTGTTTTTTTCCATTTCTATGTTCAATATTTATCTGCATATAATTGATATTTTCTGCATGCAATTCCTAACATGGAAATTGTAACAACACTAAGTATAAAGTGTCAAATCATATTTACTTGTGAGATTCTACGATAGAGTGATTTTAGAGGGGTGTGTTTGTATTTTTGCATCTACCATTAGTGTAGGAGATTGTACATTCAAAGGGGTCATTTAATATTGTCACTTCATTCTCTCTTATGGGGGGGGGCTTTTCCTCATACAAGGTTTTGTCCTTCTCATCTCATTGAGATAATTTCCTTGTTTTTCTCTCTTTTTGGGAGGATGTTTGTCTCGTTGTTTTTTCTCCTCATCTCCATTTGTGAGAGATTGTAACTATACATGGGTAAGTAACCTGGGCTAGTAGTTATGACCCATCTTTGCACATTTTGTTGTTCCCCCTAAACTACACTTAGGAGGGTTGGTGTAAATAGGATTATTACCTAACTAATTCCACCGTTAGGCCCCTTTCACACCGTATCACTTAACATTGCTTAGGATACACATATGAATCTTTTTATAAATCTCTAGGTGACATGTGATTTTATATTGTCAGTTTATGTCTCATGTCATAAGATTAAGACACTTTTAAAAGTCTTTATGTTATCCTATGTCTCACCTTGGTCTATAGAACCAAGGGTTTCTCTTTGTAATATCATGTTCAATTGTATACATCCATTCTATTTGTATTCTTTGATTGAAAATAATTTATTCATGTCACATTGATCTTTTGAGTATCTTGTGCTTTCCATTGTGCCTTTGGATCTTGGGTGGCTATTTCCATAGCCAAATCTTACACTTACAAAAATAATTACAACCTATTCAAAAAAAGGTGAATGAACATGTAATCACATCCCAAGGTTATTCAAATCAAACAACATGCAAGAGACAAAGTATCAAGTCAATAAGTAGTCCCAAAAAGGAAACTATCACAATTCATCATCTAGTTCCAAAAAGAAAATAGTCAAGTAGAATATCAAACAACCATGAGAAAACAAAACAATTAGATCTATAACACTAAGGTTTGAGGGAGGATCTTGATCATCGAGGTCACTCTTTTCTCCATTTGGTAAATCTTTATTATCCTCAACTCCCAACCATCATTTTAAGCTTCTTACTTGGGAGGTAAAGTGTAAATAACATCCTCAAAGTCTAGAGGTGTCTAAGATGCCTTGTGAAGGCAAGTCAAAAGGATTTATCCTCTTACAAATAATTATTCAACAATTCTCTATTAGTATCAACAATAACAAATTTCTTAATGATCATCAAACAATATTCATTAGAAAAACAAAAAAAACACTTTAAGTTTATTCTTTGACACAATTATCAATTGGCTTGCATTGGGATTCAATAGCTCAATCAAAGATCAAATTATAAACTTTTATTGCCACCTCACATTATCATACAATACCACACCTTTTCCCTTTTACTATTGACTCAATCAAGATTGGGGCTTGACTAAGGCATAAGGATGTCTATGTTGACTTCAACTATTGCATAACAACTTCTAAGATGCTCCTTAGTGGTGTAGGAGCTCCTTAGCGGTGAAGGTTTTAGCCTTGTGTAGGCTTAAGGATTTTGTGGGCTTTGAAGGACTAAGAACCCATAATCTTAAAACATGATGCAAAATCATTGATGCGTACTCTTTCCTCTGCATCACTTAGCTCGACCATTATTTTCCTTATCTGAAATACCATCAAGTGAGTGTGCATTTTAGGTGTCAAATAACCAATTCTACCCAAAACACCAAGTCAATATTGCATCCCTAGACAAGGTCACCATTAAAATCATGTTTTTAACACTAACTTCTCTCATTTCAGTTGTCTCCATTCTTTTATTGTAATTCAATTCCATATCTCACAAATCACTTTTTTGTCATTATGTCATATCAATCAAAATTCACCTTTTTATTGATTTTAAGACAAAAATTTCTATAACATCTCTCACTTTGATGCTTTTTTACGTAATATTATTGAAATATCATGATATTCTATTTTGTGGGGAATTGATTATGGACCATGGCTTCGATATTTGAGTGCAAATTGTCAATTTGTATACATTTAATAGTTAATAAATTAGATTAATATAATTAAAAATATATATAATATTTCATTATTTATTTGAGGTTTGAGACTAAATTGATTAATTTTTTTAGATAGATCATTAAAAATTATTTTATATTTTAAAAGTAGAATTAAGTGATTCGATGATTTTAACTACTATTTTAATTGTAATAGTAGTTGAAAGTGTAATATTTTATTTATAAGTTAGAAATAAATGATGGCATTTAATATAATTTATGAAAGGAACATAAAATGAAAGTTTTTTATTTTAGCTTTCAAATAGAAAATAAATAATTATTTTTTTAGTATTTTAATATTAAGAATGTGCACAAGGGAAAATATATTTAAATATGTGAATTGTGTTGCATATTCCTATCTACGTGGCATTATATGGCAACTGCTAACTCATCATGACTCTTTGAATAAGACAGGATATTCAAAACCGACCTTGCTTGTAATCTGCACAAGTGACACATTCCTTGGTAGAGACCATTTCGAACTCCATCCACTTTGACCATGTTCAACTGCAAAGTGTGCTACCCACTTTGCACAATCATCGTGGTAATATGGGGTTACCCATTCATTCGGCCCCCTCCTTTACCTCTCTTCCCACATACCCACGCACTTGCCTTGACAACATGTTGTTACTTTGCAGAATTGCAAGGTCACCGTGCTCTCTGTTTCTTTCTCCTGGCATACCCGCACAACAATGCTAAGGAAACAAAAGAATGATGTAGGGAAACGGGTGAAGCTTATAGAGTACACATCTGACCATATAAGTAAATTGAGACATAAATAAAAGGTTGAGGTACCATATATTTTAAAACATAGGGAGACAATATTAAGTCCTAAAATGAAACCTAACCGATCAGTAATGGCCTTTTAGGAACATATGATGGGGTTGGTTTCAGATGATGAGAAACCCATAAGAACACAACTTAAGTCATGGGTAATCGAGACAGGAGGTCACTACTAAAATAAAACATGCCTGCTAAAAGGACATTTGAATTTTTTACTAGGATATAATTTTGATTTCCTTATTGGCATCATAATTTCTTGAGAAATTATGAAGGTACTAACAAACCGTTTGGATGAAAATTTCTATATGTGCACATTGCATAATAAAAACCCTTGTTAACTTCTCCCTATCATACTCAACTCCATCCATTCGATCCCAAGTGCATTGCATAAGACAAATTCACAGTACATCTTTTATTAAATATTGCTTTTTATTGTTAATTTTTAAAACATTTTTAGGATTTTCATGATTATTCATTCTCATGTCCTTAAAACTGATAGTTGTAAGTTGACTCCAATACAATAAGATCAAAATAAAAAAGAGTTATTTTTCTCATCTCCAACATAATATTTTATAACTAAATAATAAAAAAACGCATTCTTTACAAATTAAAATTGGTTCCAATATAATAAACAAAAAATGTATTTCATAATGTTGACTTACAACATTTTAAATACAAATCAATGTCATTATAAAATAGACAACAAATAATTGGCTCCACTATTCACAAATATCATCCAAAGTATTTTTTTGATGAATAAGTGTTAGAATTTTATTAATTAGGAAATAAAAACACACACACTCACAAAAGAAAGGAAGAAGATGGGTGGATTCAAGATCACACCTGAAAGTCACATGATACTAAGTTCAAAACAAAAAACTAGCATCACAATCAAAGCCATTAAGCGATAAGAGAAGCAATTGGTTCACCCCATACTCACGAGCATCCCACCCTTCATTAGTTTCTTTATCTTTATCTTTTGAGAGAAACAAATAATTATCTTGAATACGATACAAACTAAAATTGACTCAAAAATAATAAAAAATGCACTCAATACTATTGAATAAATAATGTAAAAATGATAAATATATTTTAGATTCACCTGTTAACACTAATAAAACTTGAAGGATGCATTAATATCCCTCCAACTAATTTAAAAATAATAATTTGACTTTATAGATGAATAAAAGCACCAGATTCTACAAATTTAAATGAAAATAAAAAAAAAAAATCAAAAAAAAATCTAATATCTGCCGATTTATTTTCAGAGACAACATCCGTCATTTCCCGCCTTCCTTTCTCTTTTGGGTTCTTTTCATATAAACTTGCTGGTCCTCACAGATTCAGCAATTTTCACAGAGCAACTCTGGTAACAGCATAAATGGCTCCAGTGAAGAGACTCGAACCAGAGCAGGTGAAAAGGGCCGACGAAAAGCCCAAGCGTAAAAAGGTTGCCTTTGTCAAAGGTACAGTTTCGTCCGCACTCATTTTTCTCCATATACTTGTCAAAGTCCTTTCATTAGGGTTTAATGATTCTATTGCACCGGTTTCTTTGTTTAGTCATGTTGTCCTTAGCCGCAGTATTTATCCTAGTGAGCCTCGGTCTATCAAAGGTCTGTCCGGTTGTTTACAGTTATCTAGTATGATTTAGGGTTATTTTCATTTTGGTGGCATGGCGGGTTAGTAGATTGTTATGTATATGGGACAGTACATATTAGTATAGGTTTTTGGTTAGCATAAAGGAAATTGTTGCGCACTTATTTAATCGGCGGTTATGGCGGGATAATTAGGACAAGTTTTGGCCAGGTGCGACGGTATCTGCCGGTTGTTTATGACATAGGATAGACAATAGGTCTTGGGAGTACTTGGTAGGCTGTTTTTTAACTCTCAGAATCAAGGCTCAGGAAATTTTAAATAAATAAATGTGAATTGATTGAAATATATTTTTGAATTTTATTTGGGTTTTTCTTAAATGTACTTTTAGCAGATTCAGCAAGACTAGGCAACTGCCAATGTTTTGAGCTCGCACTCAATGACTACTCTCCAGTGTTTAGTGAGTCTCAACCTAAAGGTTTATGGCGGGTTAATTATGATAGTTTTTCTCAAGCATTCAGAAAATTGTTCTGCACTTGGGTCTGCTACGATGTTTAACCGTTGGTTTTTATTTGATAACGGTGTTTATAACTTTTAATCTACTGTATACCAAATTTGTCTGGACGATCTGTCAAAGTGTATGGCAGATCAACTAGACCCTAGCTTCCAACACAAAGGCATTCTCTGTGTTGTCCTTGTCTATGTCAACTTTCCGTTTCATCATACCACTCTTCACAAGTACCAAATTAATCTAAGTGGATCTAAACAGTCAAAGTCAGAATGAATATAAGTGATTCTGAACAGCTCTAGTCAGAATGGATTTAAGTGATTCTGAACAGCTCAAGCTATTCTTTAGCTCGTCCTTATTTATGTCAATTTACTGTACCTTCCTATCATTCGACTCTTCACAAGAGCTAAGTAGATTTAAGTAGATTTGAGCACCGATCATTCTTCTTTGTTTTCCTTATTTCTGTCAACTCACTCTTTTTCTTTATCCTTGGAAAATTCATAAGTGTCAAATGTCTTTAGCCATTAAGTGGATTTTATGGCTCAAATTATTTTTGGAGTTTTCCTTTCTTATTCCAGGTTTCTTTCATTCCTTAACATTGGACATTTTAAAGATGCCAATCACTTTAAATATTAAGTAGATTTGAACAGGTCAAGATGTTATTTGTGTTGCCCTTGTATTTGTCAACTTTCTCATTATTCTTCATCTCTTCACAATTTTCAAATGGCTTTGTGTAGATTTGATAGCTTAAAGTAATTCTTATGCATTGTCCTTATTTACGTGAACTTCTTGTTTTTTGTTATCTTTTGACTCTTCGCTAGTATGAGATGGCTTTAACTTGATTTGAATAGATTAAGTCATTCTTCATGTCATCCTTGTTTATTTCAACTTTCTCTTTCCCCTTAGCCTTCCACTATTTGCAAGTACCAAATGGTTTAAACTAGATATAAACAACTAAAGTTATTCATCATGTTTTCCTTATTTGTGTAAAATTTCTCTTTGGCCTTATCGCTAGACTCTTCACTAGTGTCGAAGGTCTTTTTGTAGATTTGAATCATTGCTATGGGCAAAGTTGATGGTTCAAATTTAATTGTTTGCCAATTTTTCTAGATTCAAGTGTACAATATATATATAAAAAAAATTACAACTATTATTTGCACTAGTCATACAAATTTAAATAGAAAACACAATTGATAGTCAATTATTCAATGTTCATTGTTTAATGGTAAAGATAATTTTATATTAGTTCATATTAGTGAAAAACAAAAAATCAATACAAATCATCATTTTACTCCAAATTGAGAGTATCAACATGATGAATTAGTTTATCAAAACCACAAGTGGTGTCGGTGCCACTCCCACCAATTGTAGTACGCAAGTCTTATGTAGTAGACTCATGCCTCTCGTACTCCATTGTGACCAAGGGAAGTCATGCAACAAAACCATTTAAGTTGGGATGTTGTGGTGCTACATTCCAATGCCTCGTTGTCCCCTCCTTGTACTCTGACTTGCATGACTGAGAGAAGGTACATGTTGGAATGAAAATAATCCAATTCATCAATCTTTTTCTTTGTCAATTGCTTGCACATAATTGAGTGGATAAAGGAGCATGTACTCTACTTGCACACAATTGCAAAGGAACTTATAGCCTTGTGTGAGATTTGAGACAAAGTCAATGCGTTATTTAAAATTATAGTTGTGAAAGACTAGTAGAAGTTAAAAATTGATGGGAAGAGAGGATATAGGTGATTAATCCTTGCCCATGGAGGTAGCCCAACATACGGGCAACCTTCTTGTACTTGTCTCATAGAGGGCTAAGAATGTGACTTGTTAAAGTTCAAAACTTCCAAATTCACCAATTATAATGTCCTCTACATTTTGAAGAGGGAATAGTCTTGTGAATGTTGCCATTTACTTTTTACCAACTTCAATGTCTTTTTATGGTAGCATCCTTTTGTTTAATTTTTTTCTTCACCTATGCTATAATATTTAAGGTTTTGTCCAAATTCTAGGACATGCAAAGGGGTGGTCATCGTGTTCTTTCAATATAATTTTGTACACTTGCTAGAATGCGCTCTTTCTTTGTAGTTGCTATAATGGGCCTCTTATTTTTTTTGTCTTGAAGCTAATGTTGTTATACATCTCTACATAGCATGGCAGATTCCTACTAGTGAACTTGATCATACTCATTATGTGCTCAATGACACTTAACCTATACTACATACAAGCCCACCAATAGTTATCTAAGATCATGTGCTGGTTTTTTTGGACTTTGTATTTGATTGCCTCCACTTACTCCAAAGGTCGCTGATTACAAGCGTTCTTTTGGGTTAAAATGACTAACTTTAAATCAGGTCATCCTAAGGACCACAAGATGGTGATGAAATGCCCCCCGTCATTGGGACTCAATTCGATGGTGCCAAATTTTACTTGAGTCCTAGCTCTTTTGTGCACTTAGGCCTCATTTCGTCCATCACATATAATCAATATGAGAAATCTTTGTATGGGGTCTCCATTTGTCAATCTTGCTTAAGTGTTACCTTTTTGTTGCCTCTCATGTGCCTATTGTGTGTTAGAAGTTGCAAGGATCTTAAAATGTTTTAAGTGTGGGGTGTTTTATATTAAAATTTTTAAGGGATTGTGCTTTGTTGGAGTTTCAGAGTTTCCCTTTGTGGTATATCTTTTCTTCCAACTCCATTTTGTTCCTTTGTTCTTGTTGGGATATCAAACTTCCCCATTTGATCACATCTTTTGTCCTTTCGTTGCCTTCATCCCTTGTTTCTTGTTGGAATTTTAGAGTTATCCTTCTTGACATCCCTTTCATCCATTCCTTGCCTTTTCCCTTGCGTTTGTTGGTGTTTTGTATTGTCTTACAAGCATGGATGCCTTTCATCCATTCCTTTCTTTTTCCCTTGCCTTTGTTGGTGTTTTGGATTGTCTTAGAAGCATGCATCCCTTTCATCCATTCCCTACCTTTTCCCCTGTTTTCCCTTTGCTTTATTCCCTTGTGGCAAGCTAGGGCATGAAGGAGCCTACAAAATCCTTTGGAATGATAGCTTGGAGATGGCGCAATAACTGTCAGGGCTTGAAATCCTAACCACAGCATTAATGGATGTATTGTAATGTCCCCTTTTTAGCAATTATCTAGCGTTATGTCGTTAGCCCATTTTTCCATGGTCCCGAGGGCTAACCAAGACATTTTAGGGACTAATGAGGAAATTGGCTTAGGTATTTTCAGTTTCAGGCCGATTGGAGGTGATTTGATGGATTTCCAGACACTTAATATTTATAGTAAGTCACCAAGAGTGCAGTGGCAGTGGAAATTTTGATGTATTTTATATGCCGATTTCTTTGGGTTCATTTATTTCCAGTTGGATTGCCATTTTATGGAGTTAATGATTTATTTGGCTAAATTATTAAAAGTTCCTAAAAGTTAAAAGTAAATATTTAACTTAGTGAATTATTTAATGTTGGGACTATAGTCAGGAAAAAGAAAATTAAAAGTGTCCCTTTCATGTGGAGACATAAGGGATAATAATATTTTATTCTAACTTTCATTTATCCCACATTGCTGGTGCATTGGGATGTGTGCCAAAGTAAGATAATAAATAGATGCATTTAATGCTGGAAAATCATCTTGGGAATTGTTGTTCTTGGAAATTGTGAAGCTAGGTTTCTGGAGAAATCTGGTAATTTTTCTTGGCATTTGAGGACGAAATCCCTCAGGTGTGACCCTTTCTATGCCTGTGAAAGATCAGGTTTGGAGAGTCGTACAAAATTAAATGATATTGGAGTGTCATTGAAGTTGTGTTGGGGGTCTGAAGACACAGCAAAGACGATGTTTTTTCAGGTATTTCTTCCATCTAAAATTTCTGAGTTTGCTATAGCAGTTCGAACAGTGCTTCTAGTAGTTTTGAATCTGAAAAAGCTGGGCGTATAAAAAGGAAAAAATTCTCTTGGTAATTATATTTGTGGAAGCTACAACCTGGACGCAATATTACAGTAACAGGTATAAATCCAAAATGAATATGTCACAGCATTAAGCATGGACATCGGTCAAGGGTCAGTCACTTCTGAGGTGTAACATTACTATGACAGGGAAATTTGTAATATTATTTCTGAGTATCAAACCTTTGGGTTGGACAAAACCCTGCTACCTTGGCTGTGCAAATTTGACAAGCCTGTCTGAGTCGTGTGTTATCAAACTGGATGGGACACAAATCATATTGCTAGTGGCGTAATGAAATTTTGATTGGGCGAATTTAATTTCATGTATTTCTTATCACCTCTGCCAAGCGACACACACGGATTTTGTGGCTGACTGATTTCATCACGAATTTCTGTCAATACACGAACTTCCCTGGGATGGAGTTATTTAAAATGATGACATGAAGAGTGGTGATTGCTGTGACAGGGCTGTGACTCTTTTACGAACCGAGTTGAGCTAATGTAATTCAGTACTGCTGGGAGACAATTCATACAACAATACTAGTGTGAGAGCTGTAGCGGGCTGCAGTAATCTTGAACAACGTCGATAGACTGCTGGAGCAAATGTGGCGTCAATTTTCCAGGTTGCTTATTTCCTATTTGTAGTTGTGAAGATTAATATACTTTGGAAACTGTGGTGTGGTTGGTTGAAGGCACTGTACAAATTTCATTTAAGACTGAAGTTAAGTTTGATGTTTAGATTTATGTATGAAAGTTGACATGAGGAATGAAGCATAGAATATTTTCTTGTCTGAATTTGCATTGTCCTTGAATGTAAAAATTTTCATGAATGAAACTATCAAACAACAAGCGCACCAGGTACCAGCTAAACAACAGTAAACCATTCAGCAAAACAAAAAAAAAACAGACCTTGTCCAATTGACAACCAACTGTTTGACAAAATGCCTTCAGTTAGTTTGATAAGGGAATTGGCAAATAAGGCAGTCTGTTACATGTATGCACATCTTGATCTCTTTTCATTGTTGGAGGTGCATGTGAATCCATGCCTTAAGGTGAACAATTGTTTTAAAAATCTAATTAGGTAGTTGCAATGTCTTATTGGGACATTAATGGTGATGTAGGTTGTGTGGGAAGGTAGGTGGGTTTGAATAGTGCAAAACATAATAGTTTTGAAGTTTCTAGGGAATAAGGCAAAGGGAAAACAAATAAGATACATAAAAAGGACAGACCACAGGGGTCCATAGAATGTCATAGAAATTTATACCTGCATAGATCCCAAGGCAATGGAAGTACAGAATGTACAAGAATAAAGTAACAAAAAAGCACAAAATATTGAAATAATAAAGTAAACTATTAAAGAGCAAGGAAAAGAGATCATCAATGCTACCGAGGCTATGAAACACTCTGAAGAACTTGTATACATGAAGACAAAAAATAGTGTTGGGGTGGTTGTTGAGGGGTTTGCCTCAATTGAACCCTTTTTTGGTCTTTCAACCTCTACTGATAGCCAATTAGGTAGATGGATAAATAGAACAAAATGTAATGCTATTGATAAAAGATAAAATGTGATATGCTATGTCAATATTGAAATATCACAAGTTAGAAGCACATATTACCACAAAGGAAGAGATGCAATCAGTCCAACTTGAAAATCCCTTTTAAAAGTTGCCATGATCTCCCAATGACAGTTTTTTCAATGCGATTGGATTGTACTTAGCCAATATGGGTCAAATAAGTTATATATGCAAGAGCTTCAAAGTGTTGTATCACAGTGAAAGCTTCAAAGAGAGCAAGAGAGTAGTATTGCCAAGAGTGTGAGAGAGAGCTTGTGTGTGAGATGCTCGTTCCTCTTTTGAAAAGGGGAAGGTTTTACAAACTTAGAAGGTTTCGGTGTGTGTGGGAGACCCAATTTGGTTGATAGGAGCGTTACATTGGCAGATTCCAAGAAATGTGAATCACGCATTTGCACAAGATGCTAGTGCACCGCACAAAGGTCTAAGCGTAGCGCTTTTGTCCAGGAAAATGGGACTCCAAAAATTGTTGATTAAACATATTTAGCTATATAATACATATTTCCATGTCATCATAGCACAAATTCAGAATTATCTTTTTCCATACTAAGGGGGAGGTTTAGTGTAGTGTGAAATAGCAAGGGTGTGCAATTTTCGACTCTACATCTTGTCTCCACTTTAGCAAGCATATGTATCTTGTAAAATATGTGAGCTAAAGCAAAGTAATGTAAAATTTTAATCAAAGGATATAGCTAGGGATGTGGGGTCTTCAATCTATGTGGATATGCCCTAAGGAGAAGATCTACAAAACAGTTGAGATATCCTTAATAAAAATGATGTGTTAAGATGAAAATTTCACAAGCATGTTAGGCAAAAACAACATAGAGTAGACAAATATGCAAACAATTAAAAATGCAATTGTTGATAAATGATTTGATAGGCATGGTTAGCAAGTTGTGTTATGCTAGAGACCATATAGAGATTTTGTTTAGACCATGATTGTTGCAAATGCATTGCAGGACAACTATGGAAAATGATATAAAAATCTACAGTCTAGCATGTTGTCCCATGCTAGGTGGTTTGAAATGATGCTAGATTGCTAAGATGATTAATTTTTTTAAAAGAATGTGATTATGCATTATGATAGCCCCCCTTTAAAATAATTTGCATGACTTCTTAGGAGTGCAATTTGTTTTAAGGAGAGAGAGAATTAGGATGTTGTGTCATCTAATACATAGCGAGATGTATTCATGTAAGTATGATTCAGTAACAGTAATAGATATATATCTAATATTATTAGTGAATTGACATCACTCCCCAAATGCAGTGGAACAAGTACAAAGTAAGAAGGTTGACATGAAAACATATAAAGTTTTGGGTCAACATGGAAAAGACCTAAATGCCTCTATGCTTTGCATCATCCTCAAAGGCAAGGAAAAACAAATTTACAACACATATAGAGGAATGATGAAAGAGATAGAAAAATTTACAACAAATACAAAAAGAAGATAGAGCTTCCTTTGTAAGAAGAATAGGTGCAATAATGTTAGTGCTAGAAGAAGGTGGATGAAGCTTCTTTTTGCGATGTGCTGAAATGAGGTCTTGCGTAAACTTGCGCTTAGGTGATTGATGGGGTATGTTCACATCAATCGTGGCAGGTTTGAGAATGTCAAGGAAGGTCTAATGTTGGGTACTTTGTGGAGTGAGATGCACAACAAGAGTAATACTAGATATGACTTTTGTGTTGGACATATCTAGGGGCTCAACAAAAAGGCAGTTTGTGAGGAAATGTGGTGATCAATGGAGGGTCTGTCAAAGGAGCAACGAACACTTGCATCTGTTTAGGACGAGGTTCATCGAGATCATTAAGAGGGGTCGTAGTTGGGGTAGAAGATGGATTAATTCATGGTGCAAAAGAGGAAGTAACTGACTTGGGTGTGATCGAGTCAAGAGGTGTTTGTATTGGAGAAGGATGTTCATCCTCCATCATCTACAAAGCAACTTGTTCACAAGCCAATGCTCACCTACAACGTTTAAGCTCACATGCAAGTTAGTTTGGTGGGTACATGAACCTCGAATAGGTGTTTGAGCTGACATAGTATTGTTGTTCCTTGAGTGGAACTGTCTTCACCTTTGAAGGAGGTGGAGGCACATGTTAATAGGAGTATGAGGTACTTGAGGTGTATGCAGACTATAATTGGTCACGATTCCTTTCCTTTGCTTGCCTTTGGGGTGGTAGGAGGAACAAAAGGCACGCTTGGAGGACAAGAGACAGATGGTGTGCTTGAGGATCTACCTCCATTAGTCTGTTTCCTTTTTCCTTATGAGACGAATCTAGTTGTTGCAAGAACTACATGAGGTTGAAAGACATGAGGTGAAGACTTAGTCAACATGGGTGCCTTTCTTTTCTCTACATTAGGAACACAAGTAAGAACAAAAGACATTGACGAAGGTGTGGAATTTTTTTGGGGAGGGGTTGTCTACTCAAGGGAGCATGCATATCTTTGCCTCCCAAAGAGGAAGGCATAGAGTTAGAGGCATGCTTCAACTGTTGAGAGATGGGTGGGGATGCAACCATAGGAGGCGTTGAAGGAGTAGAAGAGCGATGTTGACCAGCTAGCTTTGAATTTAGAATATGCTTTGAATAATAAATAACCTCCAAGTTGCAAGGGTCCTATTGGACGAGGCCAAAAGTGGTCAAGAGACAAGTGCCCACGATTTATCAGTGGCTTATATCTAGTGTCCTAGATAATGTGCATGACATTGTTGTCGGGGAATTTAAGACATTTGTGGCAACTGAAGCGATCATATTCATAGTAATCAGCCATGAAATGCCTAGTTTCACTATGAATAGATGAGATTTAAGGATCACTACAAATGTTGCATCAATCGTTTTGGGTCCAACTTGGATCGACAAAGTGATAGACCCCATAGATGGTACAGAAAGACCATTGTGATTACTAATGGTCATAGAAGATTTATTATATTTTTCTTTTTGGAAACCATTAATAAATAGTTTTTCTTTTGTAATGGCATTAACTCTTCCAACGGGGGCAACAAGAACACCACTAATGGTCTTCTGGTTAAAACAAACAAGAATGTGAAGAGGAGTGTATTCTCCTATGTAAGGAAGATCATTATATGTGAATGTTATATCAAGAGAATTGACATCATGATCTTGTAAAGAAATAGGAGCAATGCTGACCATATTGACATACTCACAAGGTTTTGAAGGAGAACTTGTATTTGTAACAAAGTTTGTAGAATGTGATGGAATGGGATTTGTGTATATTTGTAGTTGTTGGTTTAGTTTTGTAACGGATTTGTTTGCATGTTGTTTCTTATCACGTATCGGGATGATATTGTTATTGATGTAGTCTTGGACTAAGTGTCAAAGATAGATACATAGGTCGGTATCATGCCCAGGGACACGATGATATTGATAAAATGCATGCTCACCAAACTAACCTGGATATGGTTAATTTGAAGGGAGTGGTCTAATTTCCAAAAGGGTAATTAATTTATCCTTTAGAAGCCTCTTCATGATACTATAATAGCTATCAAACAGTTTGGAAAATTGTTTATGTTTCTCAGGTGCTAATGCAAAAACCTCAGGAGCTTGCAGTATATTAATGACATTAGCTTGACTGAAAGGTTTGTTCTTTTTGTACCCTCCAAAAGAAGTTGCTGCACCTTGACTATCAAAGTGAGATGATGAGCAGGAGCCCCCATATTGAGTTACGTTTTGCTAATAGTTGTCCAATGTAGTTACAGATGCACAAAAGTTTTGTATTTCAATAAAAAGATCTCCCTAAGTAGTGGTTGCAAGTTTTTGATGAACACACACATGACATTGAAATAATGGATTACATTGGGGATCTACGAGAAAATAGATTGATAGCATAAAATGAAATTAATCACTTTTTCCCCACTTCCTTGCTTACAATGAATGAGGTCAATGAAGGTGACTTGCTAACCAATGTTTGCTTGGAAGTGTTGTAGGAATTGATTAACCAATTGATCAAAAGAGTTAATAGAATGGTCGGGGAGGGAGCAAAACCAATCCAACATGGTATCCTTGAGTGACCGTGGGAAGAGTTTTGCTAACAACTCATCTTGGAAAAGAAAGTCATTGCATAAAAGAGAGACTCCTCAAACCCTTGCGATGAAGGAGTGCTCAAGGTATGCAAAGCTAAAGGGTTGTAGTGATAGTAAGGTTGAACTAGTAGTTGCGATGAAGTATGTGTAAGGTTAGCTAGCTGACTCTGCATTTGACCCATGTTTTGAAGTAGTGTGTAAAGGATGGAGTTAAGTAGAGCAACAAAAGTTTGGATTGCAGATGTCAAAATGCTAGAAGTTTGAGGTGGGGTTGTGTTGTGACGTATTCACACATCGCCCCATTGCAAATGGGGATGTCGCTAGGGGGATCACTAGGATGGCAGGCTCTGTTTGAGCTAGGGGGAGTCAGCATGTGCTCCGAGTTAGGGTCATCTTCGAAAGTCTTCCTTAGGACAAAGTTTTGCTCTTGTTGCTAATTGTGTCTTGTTTGAGTTTGAGGAGGTCAATGAAGCTTGGTGAGTGAATATCCTCTTTGAAGGTCTGAGTTAGGTCAAGTTGGTGAGTGATGAAGTCTGGAATGTCATCCTGATCTTCAAATGTCTTGAAATTTGGCTGTCTGGAATGTCATCTTGATCTTGAAATTTGACTAAGTCTGGAAAATTGAAGAATCCTCCAAAAACTAGATTTTGCATTATAACTCTTGGAGGTCCGAAACCACTCGGACAAAGTTTTGCTCTTGTTGCTAATTGTGTCTTGTTTGAGTTTGAGGAGGTCAATGAAGCTTGGTGAGTGAATATCCTCTTTGAAGGTCTGAGTTAGGTCAAGTTGGTGAGTGATGAAGTCTGGAATGTCATCCTGATCTTCAAATGTCTTGAAATTTGGCTGTCTGGAATGTCATCTTGATCTTGAAATTTGACTAAGTCTGGAAAATTGAAGAATCCTCCAAAAACTAGATTTTGCATTATAACTCTTGGAGGTCCGAAACCACTCTCAAACATCCTGTCAGTATATAAGGAAATGTCACTTATACTTAAATGTTATGTTCCATATATGAATCCTGACGGAGAGACCAAAATGTCAAATTTCACTCCTGACCCTTCCAGAGGGTCCAAAGCGAATTCCTCTATAGGACATTCTACTTTGATCCAAACTTAGAACTAACTCATTCCCAGGCATTATTGAGGGCAAAACACTTATTTGGAGCGAAGAAATGTGAGAGATGAAGTCAAGATTTGAGCCTAAAAGAAATTTCGCTCCTGACCCTTCCAAAGGGTCCAGAGCGGAATCCTCCATTTGACCACCTTTTTTGCCTTAGGCCCTAGAGTGACCTTGTCTGGAGCTAGTTTGATAGCAAATTGCCTTGATTAGGATGAAAGGAAGTTGAATTGATTGCGTTTGAGGAAGAATTGGATGGATGAAGTGCAAGATCAACCTGGAAAGAGGATTTGGCTCCTGACCCTTCCAAAGGGTCTAGAGCGAAAATCCTTATACCTCTTATTTTCTTCCTTGTTTTGGCTAGGCGTTGGCATGTTGGAGGGTGAATTGGTATGTTCTTGCCTTGAGAGGTAGTTGGATGCTTTGAAAGATGAAGATTTTGCCTAAATCATGAATTTCGCTCCTGACCCTTCCAAAGGGTCCAGAGCGAAATTCTTTATTAACCTCATTTGCTTCCATGCTTGGGCTTCAAACCTTGTTCCTTGGGTGAAGAGTGATGGAATTTTACCTTGCAAATAAGATTGGGATTGAAAAGATGAAGAGTCAAGTCTAGAATGAGAAATTCTTTCCTGACCCTTCCAAAGGGTCCAGAGCGAAATTTCACAAAACCACTCTTTTCCCTCAATTTTATGCCAAGTCTAGGGTGGTTCAAGGTGAATTAGGATTGGAAGTGTCCTTAGGTGTGACTTTGACTTGCTAGTTATTATCAAATTTGAAGGAATTGAGCCAAATCATGAATTTCGCTCTTGACCCTTCCAAAGGGTCCTGAGCGAAATTCCTAAAATCACCTATTTTCCCTTCAAAGCAAGTCAAATCCTTGGTTTTTATGGCTTGGATGGGTGTGAAGTGGCGTGACCTTGCCTTTGAAGGTGGATGGAAGTGAGAGGAATGAAAGAATAAGCTCAAAATATGAATTTCGCTCCTGACCCTTCCAAAGGGTCCAGAGCGAAATTCCTTAAAACTACCTTTTCCTTTCATTTTTATTCCAAGCTAAGCCTAGACCAAGGTGGAAGAAGTTGGCAGATGCCCCTAGGATTGCCCTTGAATGGATTGCCGCCTCCAGAAACGAAGATTTTAAGCTTGGACAAGGATTTCGCTCCTGACCCTTCCAAAGGGTCTAGGGCAAAATCCTAAATAGGTCCTCTCCTTGGCCATGGTTTTTGGCGAAATTCTCCTTATTAGCCATTTTTGAGGCCAAGTAAGTGTTGTCAAGTTGAGAAAAGGATTCAAATGGAGAATCAAGTAATAGCAAATTGAAAGAAATGGAGTTGAGTGAGGGAAAACAAGCAAAGAGAGAAATTCGCTCCTGACCCTTCCAAAGGGTCCAGAGCGAAATTCTCCAAATCAACCATTTTCTCCTTGAGTGAAGCCAAAACATTGATTCCTATGGCATGGTTGAAGGTGGAGTGAGGTATTCTTGCCTTGTTAGGTGAATTGAAGTGAAGGAAGTCAAGAAATAAGTCTAATGCTTGAATTTCGCTCTTGACCTTTCCAAAGGGTCCAGAGCGAAATTCTTAATTTCACCTAACTTGCCCATAACTAAGGTCAGGACATGGATCCCTAGGCTTTGGAGAAGAGAAAACTAAGCATATACTTGCCTTGGGAAGAATTTTGGAGTAAAGGAGTGATATAATTGTCTTGGAATGCAAATTTTGCTCCTGACCCTTCCAAAGGGTCCAGGGCGAAATCCCTTATAGGTCCTGTCCTTGGCCAGGGTCCAGAGCGAAATTTTATGGGGCCTGTCCTTGGGAAGGATCTCAAGCGAACTTCATTTTGATAACTCTTGTTGATGTTTTAAGGTAGAAAATGCAATGTTGAATGAATTTATTATGTGTACTTAATCATCCTTGGTTTATTTTGCAGATGGAAGAAGACCAGGCTAGGGCATGGACGACCACTTCCAGTCCATCATCATCAAGGACGTTCCACAGGCAAAAGGGGAAGACTCAAGGTGCTTTGAGGCATTGGATGACTAGGAGTGTTCAAGGAGTTCAAGTTAGCCTCAAGACCTCATTCTACCACAAGATAACAAAGAAAGGCTTTGCCAACAAGGCGAGGTGTACTTCCCGAGAAGGATGACTTGACAGTCAGGACCTCATCAGACACATGGGAGTCAAAGAAAGGCACACCATTCATCAAGCACATTAAAGACAGAGGAGGATCAACCAAGGTCAATGCAAGGGTACGTTGAAGAAGTAGATAGTTTCAGAAGAGTTAATCAAAGTTAACTTTTCAACATCATCAAATTGAATATAAAAAGAGGAAAGAGCAAGTACTAGACAAGGTGGCATCCCAGTCATCATTCCTCCAGTCAGATTGGTCCACCTCAGCATGACCAAATTCAATGTACCTACTTTACTGGAGGTGGCACAAACTTTGATGTACCTACCCCTGCTTCCTATTGGTCCTCACACTTGGAATGTAATTTTCTAATTGGCTAAGGAAGTTTGTTGTAACAAACCCTAATTAGGGTTTCTATCTTGTAATCCTAGCCATTGATTCTAAGTCAATCAGAGCCGTCTGTTTGTAAAGGGTTCTCTATATAAAACCCTGGCTCCTCATTTGTAAAGGTTAATAGTTGGTTAGATAATAGTCAGAGATTGATTAATAGAGAATAGATAGTAGAATAGCAAATAGAATAGCAATTAGAGTAGATTAGGAAGAGAAGGCAAGAAATTGTTGCCTTGATGGTAAATGAACCCCCTTTTCATTGAAGATATGGTGAAATGTGTCGTTTCTTTACAATATGCATGGTCTCTTGTGGAATCTTCATTGTAGATGATAAATGATTAGATTGAATGAAAGAAGTTATTGAATGCACTCGCATGGAATCCCCCTAGTCCAAACCACTAGCCTCTTGTTGACTGTAAGTGTGCCTTGCGTGGTCAATTGGCATAGAATGAGCTTAATCTCAAGTCATTACACGTCTATTGTTCATGCATTAACTTGAATGATGATCAGTATCTGATGGTATTTGATTTGAATATATTTTGAAGCATCCCTCAGAAGATCGCATTGAGTTGGTGTCGGATTGTTCAAGCCTGATGGTTAGACCCAGCCCAGTAGGACTCCACCTAGTCGTTCATCCATCTTCTTGCATTCTAGGCCTTAGAGTAGACTCTCTAAACTCTGTACCTTTTGCCATTTCTTTATCTTCCAACTAGTAGATAGGATTTGAGTTCCATTAAATCAGATGCTCAGGCAGTCAAATGTAAGTCCCCTTGTGATTCCAGCAAAATCACATCGTACCGCAAAGAGCTTATCCACACGTAGAGAACCTACATAACGGAACCTTGGAGTCGCTCCGATTGAACCTTCTGCGAAATCTTTAGCATTTGGGGGGCTTTGTTCAAGAGAGGATAAGGTACCTTTAGGTATTTTATTCTGTGTTTGGTTGTGTACAAAAGACACATCAGCAGGTTGTTTGAGTAGCAACAAATGTAGCATCAAAGGTAGGTTGAGATGTGAAAATAGGATGCATATCTATCAAGGGTTGATAGGTTTCAAAAGGACTTAGAGTTGCAGCAATGTAAAATCTGCTAAAAAACCCTATGGAAGGAACAATATACTTCATAGGTGATGTGTTCACCATATGAATGGTAGGTCCTAACATTGACATAGATAATTGCGTGTCGTGATGTTAGTCTATGAGTCTTTTGGGTTTCCTAGAACATAGATTGTAGAATGGAACATGGTGTTGGAAAGATCAGGAGCCCGTAGTGAAGCTGTGCACACTTCAGGGATCAACCAAGAAATAAGCCAACTACAAGAGAATGTTAGAATATAAGCTTGAATAAACAATGGAGATCACAATGAAATGGTTTAGATGAAATTGATGTGATACAATGTACAAATGAGCCTTGCTTATAAAGGGAAGGTGATGAGTTAGAAATGCAACTACCTTGATACAAATATAAAATGCATGATGTATTGTGAAACTAATATTAAATAATGAGTTGTGACTCATATATAACTAGAATGACACCTAGGATAACTAACATGAACAATATTAAATGATTAGTTACATGTGACAACTAAGCTATGTTAAGTAAACTTAACAATGTGAATAGGTGCTAACTATGAACTAGTTAGGATACAACCTTATTCACATTAACAACCCCCTCCCAAGTGCAGCTTGGGGAGAGATTATTATGCAAATGATGCAAGGCTAATATTAAGATGCAATATATGGGTCTTGACAACTAGGCCATGATAGGTATGTTGAAGACACCCCAAGATTGAGGAGGGGGGTGAATTAGTCTTGAACAAATACTTAACTTTTTAACTACAATTCAAATTCTAAAACCTTAATCAGATCAACAACAATGAAAGATAAAACAATAAACACCAATGCACAAGAGAACAATAGATTACGTGGAAAACCCAAGAAGGGAAAAACCACAGTGAGAGCTATCTCACAATATATGAAACAATAGTGCACATTTGTTTCAAAGGTCATTGCCTAAGGAAGCGCA
Source organism: Cryptomeria japonica (assembly GCF_030272615.1). NCBI lineage: Eukaryota > Viridiplantae > Streptophyta > Pinopsida > Cupressales > Cupressaceae > Cryptomeria > Cryptomeria japonica. The sequence continues at coordinate 40,139,305 of NC_081410.1, read as the reverse complement.
CTGCACTTGGAATGGACTTGCTATTGAAGAATGCTACCTTAGGGTAAGATACAAGATATGAGGACTTTGTTGAAGAGACTCACTATCTCAAAGTAGGATACATGAATGTTTGAAATACAATGAATAAGCCTTCAACATCACAACTTTGAGCAGTCTCCTTAGAATGTAGGCATTCTTGACATGCTGCCTCAAGCAACTATTGAACAATTCAGCTCGAAAACTTTCACCACACACTTTTACTGTGTCAACTTCACATCTTCCACACACCACACAAATCCAACACACTTGCAATTAATTTGATCTTTTATATATACCATCCACATCATCTCAAAACTCTAATTAGGTCGGCCAGAATAGGGGACAAGCTATTACCCCAACAAGTCGGCCTCAAAAACATAATTGTAGTGAAAGCCATCCGATCCTGGAGATAGATAGGACCTAAAACATCTTATTACAACATTCAATGTGGCCCTAAATATCAACCACGTTGGTGCACGCCATCCAAAGTTAGCAATAGGGTAATGTGTAGCTCACCCATTTGGCCCAAAACACAACTTCCAAAAGAATTTACTCAATGCTGATCACCATGAGACATAGCAGGGCCCAAGGATAACTCATCACAACCTCCAATGTTGGCACAAGGCCCGAAATGCACAGCGCAAACAAGAGAATAAACCCAATTGGTTGGATAATCACAAATCACCTTGAAAACCAACATCAACGAATATGTGGCACCAAAAAGATAAATCAATGTCTTGCAGGCCACATAGAGATGTTCCTTGAACATCCAACAACATTCCCAAATACTCATTTCATATTGTCATACCAAAACAAGGTTGTGCAACCAATCTAATACAAAATTCTTCAACTGTGGATGCCTAGACAACAAAATCATGAGATAGAACAATGTCAAACATACTTGTAGAACACTTAATCATTGAAAACTGAATTGAGACATTGCACACACATTCTAAGCATGTCCACCAAGCCGCAACATCAGCAACATCAATGCAGAGCATTTTTTGGACTGGTCTTGACAAACAACCATCTTGCCAACATACTGTATTTAGCAACAACACCTGCACAACACCAGGGACTTGAAAAGATAGGAGTGCAACGTCCACAGAGCATGTATGTTAAGTCCAAAACTACAAATTATAGTATCAAACGCAGAGCATCCTCTCAGATAGTCTTCAACACATCTTGCATTCTCATTTTTCACCATCTTCTAGAGACTAGAACAGCTTTTTAGCAACATTTGCTCTCTCAAGAGCAACAAAAGAGATAGAACAATCGACTGTAGCATACACAAGATCTTCACAACATCATACGCATTTCATCACCATGCTTCAAATCCTCATCTTAATACTGCTAATCCTCATCTCAATGCTTCTAATCCTCATCTTAATATAGCATCATTATGATAACATCTCTGCTGACAACCAACAAGACATGGGATCTAGACATGAACCTTATCACTCCATCACCATCTCACATCATCATTATCATTATCAATAACACCACAATATAGTGTGTAGATTGACACAAATTGAGGGTGGACATCTACACAATAACATCTCTAGACACAACTGAACTTAATATCAATCTCCACCAATCTCCACAATGCTTTACACACAACTTCACATGTGACATCAATGACAACACTACATTGAGTGTTGACATAAATGACAACACCTAGGCATCAATGACAACAATCTCCCACAAGTTACCCATGCACAACTAATCATGCAACTATTTTCTCACAAATGGAGAAAAGGGGTAAACCTTGTGGGACAAAGATCCTCTTCAAAATAGAGATATGCAAAATATTTGCAAGTGATAAATTATGTGATGTATGGAGGTCTCCCATCAATACCCTTTTAGAATTGCATCCATCACAACAATACAATACAATTAGCCCTCCAATGCAGGGAAAGATAGAGACAACATTGCCCCCCATAATGAAGAATCATCAAAACCATTGAAGCATGTTTGGAGCCAAAAGAGAATCTAATGATGACAAACAACATATCTCCCCTTGGGAAGAAAGATATCCAATGTTGCATGTGGAAGAAACTCCATATCCATGATGAAATGAGAAGGAAGAAGTCTCAACAATGAAAGCTCTGAAGAAGAGTCAAGTGCCTCCACAAATGTCTCGTCAAGGCTAGGAAGATCTCCAATCAAAGAAGAAACAATGGATGGAGGAGATTCAAGAACATCCTCCAATGTGAAATTTGCAAAGAGAAGTAATGCTTCCACAAGCATGTCCTCCAAATCTGAAGTAGAAGAATGGGAAGCCAAGTTGGATAGACCTGAAATGAAATCATCTTGGAACCACAAATTTGAAAAACCAAATAGCTCGTGCTGTGTCTATATCTTGGAATCCATGTTAACTATAAACTCTGATGTAGTAAGTAATGGATCAATCATGATTAGATCCACATGGTTCCCCATAAGAAGATCCATAATGCCATTAAGAGGAACTCTATTACTTCCCACATTGGATAAAGGAGACAAAGGAAAATAAAAGCCATCATCATCAATGAAGTGATCAAAGTTATACACCTTAGGCTGATGATTTTCCTTACCCACTGCATAAATCTCTCTTGTGGCATGATGAATGAACATTGGTCCTGAAGTAAACTTAACTGCATTGCCTACTTGTGTAATCTAATATACTGAAAGTAGAGTGTGGGCGATCTTAGGAATGCAATGAACATTAACCATCAAACCATCAAACCATCACTAAAATCAATATTACCGATTGCAACAACATGAACAAATTGATTGTTTGCAGTTACGAGTCTATCACAATATGGCTCTCTAAGAGTACGTGGAACCATGACATTAGGTGAATGGGCAATGTGAACTGAAGCTCTTGAATCAACAATCCATCCAATGCCCCCAAGTGCATGAGCGGTAATCAAGGCATGACCCTTTCCTTTGTAACTAGGGGAAGTGTCCCCATGTTTGGTAGAAGGATAAGGTAGATTAGATGTAGAAGGAATGAAAATATTATGCTCCTTGAGTAATTGTTTCAACTCATGATTTTCCTTCCTATAGAAATTTTGTTCACTATGCCTTTCTTTCTTACAAAAACCACATTTTGGTCTCTCCTTCTTATCTTTAGCCTCTTTGGAAGAGGGGGCGGGAGTCTCATTAGATTTTGTCTTGGGCTTGTTCTTTTTCTTCCCTTTCCCTTTGCCTTGAGGTGGAGTAGCAACTAATGCATGAGACTTAGTGACATCGTTTTGACAAAGTTCTGATTTTTCTCTAGTCAACCTCTCACAAAAAGACTCAAATGATGGCATTACAAATTGTGCACCCAACCCATCCATAGTGGAATAAAAGGAAGTAGCAAAATATGAAGACACCCACCAATTTAGACAAAATCAAGAAAATGCATTCCTTATCAGATTTGTCTTTGCCACAACCTCGTAATTGAGAATGCAAAGACTTCAACTTAACTAAATAGTCCTTAATAAAAGGAAATGTATGAACAAAAAGAGATGCCAATTCTGCCTCTAGTTGCATAGCTCTAATTTCACTAATTAAACCAAAGAGACTTTGATAATTATCTCATATCTCTCTTGGTGTAGTGCACTCTTCAACATGGAAGAACAAGGAATCTGAAACATGCATAGCAATTAGGCCCATCGCCTCGTCGCATTTGTTTTGATGTGCAAAACGCTCATACTCCTTGGTGAAGGTGGGCTGTTGTTCATTCAATGCAAACCATAAACCTTTTGACAAAAGTAAATGCTGTATCCTCACCTTCCATGCGTGATAGTTGTGAGGAGTGAAAACCTGAAATCTTGGATGAATCATGTGAGTGACACCACAAAAATCAAGCAAAATGGCAATTTTGAAAGAAATTGATTGCAAAAAACTCCTTGGATATGAAAATTACCCTATGGGATTGAAACAAGGCAACCTGATATGGCAACAGTGGTGGCAGGAAGGCCAGATAGGCCAATGGCTTGAGACGATATGTTGGCATTGAGAGGCATCCATCAAAGCAAGTAGTATGTAGCCAAGGTGAAGCGATGTCAACTGATGTAAGCTCGCAGCCAAAGAGAAAGATGACGGCCTAATGTATGATCGAGCTTGATGCAAAGGGATCTCGGGTCAAAAGATGACAGGTTAATGTATGACCCAGCTTGATGCAAAGGGATCTCAGGTCAAAAAATGTAGTCACAGCTAACCATAGTCAATAGCTACACACCCATGATGCCAAGACGTAGAACCTTTGTCAGCAATATCGAACTCGACTAAAACATATGCCATTGATTCAAATGAATTCAGTCAACCAAAATATGTTTGTAGCCAATGTAGAGGTGATTGTCACAAATATACGACAAAGAGAATCACAGCCAAAGATAAAACACAGTCAAATCAAGTAGCGTTTGTGTCAATAGATATTGCTACAGCCAATAAAATATCGATGTAAGAGGTGATAGCTCAAACAAAGTGGAATGAGGCAATGATGTGAATCAAAAGGAGGCTTTGAACAATAATAATTAATCAACAAAAGTGCGCTGCCTATGAAGATCCCAAGCAATAGCTAAATGCATAAAACATTGTCTTGCCACCTCAAATGTAATAAGTTTGCTGCAGCTCAAACCAATAGCAATATATATGATTGCCACAACCAATGGAGAGATATAGGTTGGCCTAAAATAGAATCTCACCACCTTTAATATATTGCCACCTTGATAATAAATGGTTAAAAAAGGACGGCTAAACAATAATAATGTGCCTTGAGCTAATAAAATAGTTGCCACCCTTAAAATTGGCTCAATATATATCGATGCCACTTTTGAATATTCAAGTATGCCTCAATCAAAGGAAATGAGCTATTATTATATATATCGCCTCAAACAATAATTGGCTACAATATTTAATATATGCAACGGATGAAAGTGAAGTCAACTTCAGTGAAAAATGGCTCCACAATATGATATCGCATTTGCCAATATTTGGATTGATGAAGTATTGCTGCTCATGAGGATACCACCAAATTTCCAATTGCAACGAGACATTTTGGTAATGAGATCACAACCACAAGAAAATTGATGTATGTAATTGCAACAATATAAGCTTAAGATAGAAGCAATACCAAAACCTTAATGAAATTTAATATTGCCTCCCACTTACAGATATGAGACAAATGATGAGTACAAAATCGGCCAAAATGTGGTGAAATAAAAATTTGGATCAAAATTTAAACGCCAATTGACTGATAATATCGTATCAATGCCTTAATAAGATTGGACATTGGACCAAGTTCTGCAAAAAGGAGCCTGATAGAACCATTTTTTCTTGTGAACTAGTCAAATGGAAGGAAGCATTTTTTTTCACCTCTAATGGATCTCTATCAAGCGCTCAATTATTTGATACGAGAAGGAACTTTGCTTGGCCAAAGCTTTGATACCATGTTGGAAAGATCAAGATCCCATAGTGAAGCTGCACACACTTCAGGGATCAACCAAGAAATAAACCAACCACAAGAGAACGTTGCAACATAAGCATGAATGAACAATGGAGATCACAATGAAATGATTGAGATGAAATTGATGCGATACAATGTACAAATGGGCCTTCCTTATAAAGGCAAGGTGATAAGGTAGGCAACTACCTTGATACAATATTAAATACATGATGCATTATGAAACTAATATTAAATAATGAGTTGTGACTTATATCTATCTAGATTGACACCGAGGATAACTAACATGAATAATATAAAATGATTAGTTTCATGTGACAGCTAAGCTATACTAAGTAAACTTAACAATGTGAATAGGTGCTAACTATGAAATAGTTAGGATATAACCTTATTCACACCTACACATGCCTTTCAATGATGTGTGCTAATGTTCGCAAGAACTCTAGGTGCTTGTGATTTGAGATAAACACGTTTCTTAGATTCTCCACAATAGGGATTGCTTGAGAGTAGGAATCGGTTGATACATCTTGAAAGGCTTTTAGGTTATCCTCGAGATTTTGGACATACTCAAAGAGGAACCTAAGAGCATCCTCATGATCTACAAGAGGGGGAGTACCAGGTGTTCTAGAAGGGTTAGAAGCAAGGTATGACAAAGAGTAGTTGGGGGGTAAACCCATAGAGTATTGCTATGTCTTAAAACTTGGTCCCTCTTGAAGAGGACTATTTTGATGCTTAAAATGTGACATGTTAAAATTGCAGATACTCCTAATTATCTCCCCAAAAGAGGCAAATTGGGTTGTGAAACTCATAAAAATGGCACAACACTCAATCTCTCTACCTTTTGAACGAAAGGAGAAGGCTGAAGTTGTTTTTAATGTTTAAACAAGTGTTTTCAAATATGCAATTTTAATTATAGGTTGCTGAGAATGTCAAGTTAACCAAAACATAGTGAAGGAAATAGAACTCTATTAAAGGAGATGAATCTTGTGAGAGTCCAATTTCCTACTGCATTTAGATAAACCAGATATAGGACACCAATCTGATTTATCTGATTGTAATTGGAAATATAAAACAAGTACAATGTTTCTTCTAATGTGGATTCCAAATTACAATAAAATAAATGAAGTAATTGTCTTTAATGTAAGATTACAGCTTAATAATGACAAAATTAGAAAGTACAAATATTAAAGGTTATTCTGTGACTTGCATTGGCCCTATATATCAGATGCTAGCACCTGGCATGAACTACAACACAACATGTTGTCTTGTATGAACACACAACAAGGGTCTAGAAAATGTCATGGAAATATGTAATTGCACAACTATCGAGGCAATGGAAGTGCAAAGCATACAAGAATAAAGTAAGAAAAAGCACAAAGTATTAAAATTATAAAGTAAACTATTAAAGAGCAACGGAAAGTGATCACCAATCTCATCGAGGCTATGAAGAACTTCAGAGAACCTACATATAGGAAGACAAAATAAAGTGGTAGGGTGGTTATTTAGGGGCTTGCCTCAGTTAAACCCCCGTTTTGGTCTTTCAACCTCCACGGACAGCCAAGTAGATGGATGGATAAATAGAGCAAGGTATAATGCTATGTCAATATTTAAATATCAAAAGCTGCAAGCACAAATTACCACAGTGGAAGAGTGCAACCAGCCCAACATGAAAATACCTCTTGGAAGCTACCATGATCTCCCAAGGAATGGTTTTCTCAATGCCAATGGATTGTACTCAGCTCATATGGTGGAAATAAGTTACATGCAAGAGCTTCAAAGAGTGTTGTATCATAGTGAAAGCTTCAAAGAGAGCAAGAGAGCAGTAGTGTCAAGAGTGTTAACTTAGGGGTTAGCTTGTTTCTATTTTGTTTCTTGCTTCCCATTTTGTTAACTTAGGGGTTATCTTGTGTAACTTTCAGATTCATTAGGCCTAGATTCTAACTTAAGGATAGATTTTAGTGTAAATAGGGTCAATACATATCTAGTTAGCTTTCTAGGTTGACCTATACACATTAGTTAAGTCTCCACTTAGGGACTTTTACCTTTTTGTCTCATTTCATGTGGTTGAGAAACATGTATTCACCTTTTGAGACACTCATCTCATGCACACTTACACATGCTCAAACACTTGTCATATGAGAAAACATGTGTTGCACATTTGGAGGGGAAGTCAATCATTCAATCATACCTTCCTACCTCCTCTACCTTGCCTATACATGCAAGGCACTCATTGTGTTTGTGCTCATTTGTTTACTAGTGGAAGGATATCTTTGTGTTGCTTTCAGATCTTGGCTTCTCCAACAAAATGTACGTCAAAGATCATGTCACAATATCAAATAGTTTATAGTGATGTATAGTCCCATGGATTTTTTTCACTTAGGAAAATTATCTAATTACAAAAGAAATTTCAATTAATGTTTTTGTTACACGATTCGAAGGCTTTTCTTTAAGAAATTGTTTTTGATTTTTAAAGAATTGAACTTATTGATGATGTCTCCTTATTGAGGCATCTTGTTCTTTTTGATACAAAAATGTCTATCAACAAAATATTATGTAACAAGAATGGAAACAATGCTAGTAGTTTACTTTAAGGGGTTGTTTCATCTTAGTTACCTAGATTGAAAAGTTTGATTTATTATGATGTATTTTTTTTTTTTTTTTGAAAATTTGGAGTTATGGAATTCTATAAATTTTCTATAGGAATTGTAAAGTTCAGATTGAATTGAAGAAACTTAGACATTCCAAAAAATATGGACATGTTGGGATATGGTAATGGATTTCAGAGGACATGAATGGTTTCCCTCCAAAAGCTTGTCCAAATTTATTCAAGCTCATTGCGCACTTGCTAGCCTTTCAGAGTAGGGTTTGGCCTTGAGTAGCAAGCGATTTTGGGAATCGGTGATCTTAGTCAAATTAACAAATTATGTTAGAGTGGTGGGTTATGTGTATGCATGATTGCCATCAAGGGAGTAAAAGAGGGGATATATGGTTTCTTGTTGCAACTTTTGTAGTTGCTCAAAAAGGTTCCTATTCCCTATTGCTTACTAGAGCAACAAGATAGCAGGGTAGGTCTAATTCTCTTGGCATGCTATTTGATTAGCATCTATATGTATGGGAAGATCCAAGATGTTTGCTATTGTTGTATGAATTAGGTTGTTGATAATTTATTTTTTTGATTTTAGGTAGCCTTCAAAATTGCCTAGGTTGAAAGTGCATATTTTCTCTAAACTTGTACAAATAGATCTGCACCATTTATGTGGGTCCTTTGAAGGCTAATGAAGTTTTTATGACATGCAATCATTTACTAATGACTTCTTGGTATACAAATGCTAGAAGAATCTTTGTTTTGAGTGTTATCAGGTAAGCTTTGTGTTTGTAAAATTTTAATCTTTGTTTATTTGTTCCCATGCCCATTTCTCGAGAAGTTGGCACTTTTAGGTTATTTGTTGTCTAAAACAAATGATTATTGAAATTAGAATACATAAAACTCATGCTATTGGGTCACTTAGAGTTATCAATGCTTGTAATATATCATTGGGGTTGTGTGGCGTATATGGATGCTATATATCTCGTGTATGGAAGCTATGCATGCTAGTGAGCCACAGGTGTTAACAAGCCTCCATGTGCAAGTACCTTTTATAATTGTATTGGGTTTAGTAACTTTTGAGCTTTCCTACTTGTTGGTTGAAAATTTTGTACACCTGGGGGATGTGCAAAATTGTGGTTTCAGCCACAGTGTGAGTATGATACTCTCCTAATTTAGGGAAGGCTCTCCCTATCGACAAACTAAACTAATCTAATATGGATGGGACAACAGTGTTTCTTCTTCTTTCAAGAAAAACTATACTCTTTTCTCTTCACAGAAAAGTAATAGCAATTGGAAATAAATAACAACAAATACAAAAATGAGACTTTTTTGTAGGATTTTTGGAACATAAAGGGAAGCAAAGTTTCCATGAAGGCACAAAGACCTCCGTCACTTCCCCGGGACGGGAAAACAAAAAGAAAGCTGATAGTCTTCAACTATCTATTCCCCTATCAACCTTTTTTAGATGATTTTCTGCTAACTAAGCACAATATGTAGTAGCTCAAAGTCTAACTACATGATGCACTTCACCTTACTTGCACAAGTTTTAAAAATAGAAGTAGCACAAAGTCTACAAGCTATCTTCCCACTTTAGCTTTCCACACTAGTTTCAGATATGGTAAGTAGCTCAAAGTCTGCAAGACTAAACCTGAAAACTAGACATATAACTCTAAATACAATTCGTAGCTCAAAGTTTGCAAGATTGAATTTAAATCCCTCTTTCACAATAGAACAAAACTCACAATCAACTCTAGAAAATGTCGTCACATAACAACTTGAATTGGCACAAAATCTCAACATAACTTGCCTCTTTTATTGGAAGCAATCTGATTTACATCTAAGCTCAAAGTCTTAGAGTGCACATACAAACTGGCAGAATTTTGTTGCATTGCCAAAAGATATCAATTACAATAGACACCCTCAAGTATTTATAGGAGAGGAGTCATGAGAAAAAGGTGGGAGGATCCCAACTAACTTGAGAAATTCTCTCAACCACCAAAGACTTGTTCAATAACTAACTATGACTTATTCCAACTACAATCCTAATTGAACACAACTTGTAGTTGCTTTACTTGTAATTACAAAAGTGCAAGTGATGAGTTAACTTGCAATTACAAAGTTATTTTTTTTTTACATGCAACTTGTCAAAACAAAATTACAAATGCATAACTAAAACTATTCCATGTGTCTAAAGACATGACTCTAACTGCATCATCCTTTGTCTGTGATGATCTTCATGTCGCTTCAGGATGCTAGAACTTGAAGTATTCTGGATCGGTAAAGACATCTTGAACCAGAACAGGAACTTGCATCTTAATCTTTTTGCTTGGGGTAGGACTAGCTTTTCAAGAGGGAAATGGGTGCCTTCCCCTTTCCATGTCATGGCCATCTTTGTTTTGAAAGCATTCTATGCTCTCAACCATGAATTGTTGCTGTATCTCTTCTTTGTATCATGCTCCAATCTTGAAATTTGCTTGCAAAATAAGGTCCATGCCTTAATCCATTGATTTGGTAGATCGTGTGTGCAAACCGAATTGACAAGGGAAAGGATAAACTGATGCAAAAATGGGCTCACAAGTGAATTTCGGGTTCTAGAAGCTGCATTACATGTGTGGGAAAAACAAGAGCATTAACTTGCAATTGTGGAGAACAAACATGCAACTTCATATGTGTAATGGGTAAACACAAGTTTGCACTTGTAATTGGACCTTTAAAACTCATTTTCAAGTGTTTTTGAGTGCATTTTGGACCAATTTCGGGTTCTGGATGGTTGACTGCAAGTGAAGACTTTAAATGGGAAAAATGAGTGAAGGTGTGAAACGAGTGGATGAAATGGTGGGAATGGTATGTACGGATGATGGCAATGAACATGGATGGAAATGGAAGGATTTTGAGAATGTCGTCTTCAAGAAAATGGGAAGAACCTGATTTTGAAAGAATGGGTATTTTTCATCTTTGAAATTTGGAATTTCAACAAAAGATGGTTAAAATATTCCAGCCAAAGGGGAAGATCAATTATTTTCATCCTACTTGCAATTGGGATTTAAAATCCCGAATGCAAGTAAAGAGGGAAAATGGGGAAGATCAATGCAATTTACAAATTGCTTTGCAAAGGGGAAAATCTCTCACAAAACCAATTTTACGCAAGAACTAACAAAACAAACATATATACAAATTGATCAAGGAAACCCAAACAAAGAAGAAAGGAAAGAACCATACCTTGATCAATCAAAATGCCCTCCAAGAAGCAAGAAGCAATCCTTGAAAGAGAAGACAATGAACCTCATAAATAGATACAAGAAGGAGATTCAAACCCTAGCCACGTTTTTCCAAAACGCCTTATGCAGCAAAAACAACTATCAAAATGGCATGAGAATTGGTCAAATCTTCATCCAAACCCCAATATAAAAATAGAGGTGAATTGAAATCTTTTAGGCAAAATCTGCAATATAACATCTTTGTGAGTACCCCATGAAAGGCCAACTAGTTTGCATGAAGTTAAAGGTTGCAATCAATATGTAATGGCATGTGCCATATAGCAAGCGACTCGATAGTGTCCTCTTCAAAGGTGGCAGAAATGGTTGTGCTTTGGGGGGATGTTCTCCCCAAGTCTTGGAAATGTCCCGCTATTAGGGATGCAGTTTTTTTTTTTTGGGGGGGGGGGGGGTGGGGACATGTCCTTGTGGAACACTCAGTCATTGCCCAACTCTCTCACCATTTCAACCAATTTGAAATCTAATCTTATATTTAAATTGATTCCATGGTTTCTTTTCTTTTGGCATCATTTTACAACTTAACATATTGACGTTATTTTTCTTTGTTTGTGGAGTTCATATATTTGTTTTATATTGTGCTACATTAATAATCCTTCCATGGCATTGTAGTTAGGGTTAAAAACTTCATAACTTCTAGTCCTTTGTCATTGAAGAGTGTTAGAAGAAGTGGTGATGTCTAATTGTATGATAGATTGCAATTTTGTTCTTTGTCTTTGGGTTGATTTTTAAAAGAATGAGTGAGATCCCATAATTCATGTGGAAAAGATAACTTTTTGACTTCAAATTTGCATTTCTTGTGGAGTGAGGAAGGAAATGAAGCTCATTTGGAAAGATTTGGAGTTGTGGGTCTCTTTTGGTGCGAGATTTTACTTGCATTAAAATATTGAGGGCTGGTAAAAGAAGTCTTGTTTAGGTATGATGGTATCAAATTTGATTGCATTTTTCAATTTGTTGCCAAAACTTGTAAGGGGTTCACTTTTATCTTGTTGAGAAATTTACTTATTTATCCATTATTGATGCATTAAGTGTATCCATTCATCTAGCGTTTGGATTATTGATGTAGTTGAGGAGACATCTACGACTTGGTTTGAGAGTTTTCTCTATTTTTATCAATTGAGGCTACCTATAGAGTTGAGTTTGTTCCTAGAGAGATTGTATTAGTTGATGCGTCAATAGAGAGATTTTTGGGTATTGATTCTGCCTTGTTGAGTGCTTGCATTTAGCAAGGATGTTAGTTGTTTTGATTTAGCCAAAAGTGGATGTGATTTTGGTAGGGGTGATGGAAGCAATGATTGAGATAGTGTTGTTGTTGTTGGTTGAAAATTTTGTACACTTGGGGAAATATACAAAATTGTGGTTTCAACCACAACGTGTGAATAAAACTCTCCTAATCAAGGGAAGGCTCCCCCTATCTAACTACAACTTTGAAAATAAAATAGGATGGGACAACAATCTTTCTTCTTCTTTCAAGAAAGACAATATCTTTTTCTCTTCACAGAAAAGAATAGCAATTGAATATAAACAACAGTAACCACTTTCAAATGAAATGAGAGAAAGGAAATGAAGTTTCCTGAAAGCGCAAAGACTTCCGTCACTTCCTTCGGGACGGGACGACAATATCAAGCTCAAAGACTTGATTATATGAAGTCCTATCTACCCTTTTCTACACTAATGCTATAAAGAACAAGTTATGACAACTCAAAGACTGAAATACCTTATTCTTTTCTTCTTTAAAACAATGAGAAGTAGTGTAAGCTCAAAGACTCACAGCTATTTCCCACACAATCTACTTCTAAATTCTGTTTAAGAACAAGTGTAAGAACAAAGGCTTACAACTTTTTCCAATAGAACTTCTACTTTAACTAAATTAATCTTCAATACTTGTAGCTCAAAGACTGCAAATCAAATTCGATTAAGCTCTCAAAGAAACACTTGCAAAGAAGGAAATATGGAACACCAACTCAAGAATGTAGCACAAAGACTCAAAGCTTGAGTAATTTTCTTCTATTCCTTTCAATCTTTCAATCTTTCAAGTTTTTGCTTGCTTTCAAAAAGATAAAGATTACAATAGACCCTTCAAGTATTTATAGAAGAGGAGCCTTGAGAAAAAGGTGGGAGGATCCTAACTAACTTGAGAGGTTCTCTCAACCACCAAGACTTATTCAATAACTAACTAAGACTTCAATAACTAACTAAGACTTATTCCAACTGCAGTCCTAATTGAACACAACTTGTAGTTGCTTTAAATGTAATTACAAAAGTGCAAGTAATAAGTTAACTTGCAATTACAAAGTTATTTTTTTTTACATGTAACTTGTCAAAACGAAATTACAAATGCATAACTAAAACTATTCCATGTGTCTAAAGACACGATTCTAACTGCATCATCCTTTGTCTATGATGATCTTCGTGTCGCTTCAGGATGCTAGAACTTGAAGTATTTTGGATTGGTAAAGACATCTTGAACCGGAACGTGAACTTGCATCCTTGTCTTCTTGCTTGGGGTAGTACTATCTTTTCAGGAGGGAAAGGGTTGCCTTCCTCTTTTCATGTCATGACCATCTTTGTCTTGAAAGCATTCTGTGCTCTCAACCATGAATTGTTGTTGTATCTCTTCTTTGTATCATCCTTCATTCTTGAAATCTTCTTGCAAAATAAGGCCCATGCCTTAATCCATTGATTTGGTAGATCGTGTGTTCAAACTGGACTGACAAGGGAAGAGATAAATTGATGCAAAAATGGGCTCACAAGTGAATTTCGGGTTTTGCAAGTTGCATTACACGTGTGGGGAAAACAAGAGTATTAACTTGCAATTGCGGGGAACAAACATGCAACTTCATATGTGTAATGGGTAACTACAAGTTTGCACTTGTAATTGGACCTTTAGAACTCATTTTCAAGTGTTTTTTAAGTGCATTTTGGACCAATTTCGGGTTTTGGATGGTTGACCGCAGGTAGATTTTAAATGGGGAAAATGAATGAAGGTGTGAAATGAGTGGATGAAATGGTATGTACAGATGATGGAAATGAATATGAGTGAAAATGAAAAGATTTTGGGAAGATCGTCTTCAAGAAAATGGGAAGAACTTTCAACATGTAATCCGGTTCTACAGATGATGGAAATTTGAAAGAATGGGTATTTTTCATCTTTGCAACTTGGAATTTCAACCAAAGATGGTTAAATTTTTTTAACCGTAAGGGAAGAACAATGATTTTCATCCAACTTGTAATCGGGATTTAAAATCCCGAATGCAAGTAAAGAGGGAAAATGGGGAAGAACAATGCAATTCTAAAATTGCTATACAAAGGGGAAAATCTTTCTCACAAAACCGATTTTTGGGGAAGAACCAACCATTTACAACTAGAAAGGAAAAACAAGAAAACAAGAAAATGAAACAAAGAAAGAAAAGAAATCAAACCTTGCTTCAAACTGAAAATGCCTCTTCAAAAAGATGATCAGTCTTTGAAAGAAGGAAGGAGAACTCTTAAAAAGAAATTAACCGCATTCCAAAACCCTAGCCACGTTTTTGAAAAAACGCCATATGTATCAAAACGTGGCAGTAAATGCAAAGGAAATGGCGTGAAAGATGTTTGAATCTCTTTCAACCCTCAACGCCTTATCATTCCAAGCAAAAACGATTTATAAGATTGCTGATTCGTGGCATTTCAAATGGCAAAAAACGTGATTGCTGTTGTAAATAAAAAAACCAGCAATCTTAACCTCCATGTGGCGTGAAAGGTGTCTAACAATGCATGAAAATAGGAAGGAATCCTAAACGCCTTCCTCCAACAAATTCTCCACAAAAATTTGCTAAAAATCCTCAAAAAACGTTTTTCCCTTGCAAATCAGGTTTTTGGAGACAAAGTGCAAGTTCGAATTGCATAAAACAATGAAAATCGGGTTTTTTGGAGGATATAACAAGTTTAAAATTTCACTTTTTCAACATGTTAGGCAAAATCGGGATTTTTTGACCAAATAGCAAGTTTAAAATGTCAAAAATGCACTTTATAAGCAAAATCGGGTTTTTGGAGACAAAGTGCAAGTTTAAAATTGTCACTTTTTCATTTTCAAGGCAAAATCGAGATTTTTTGAGAGAGATGCAACTTTAAAGTCACTTGTAAAGGGGAAATAGAAACCCTATAACAAGTTATAATTTACTTGCACACATGTAATAGGGGTTTAAAATCCCTATTACATGTAAAAACCATTAAAGTAGGGGTTTTTGGAAAGAATTACAAGTTTACTTGTAACCTAACCAAAAAATCCCTATTGTAACTGAAAAAGCCAAAAAACAACAAAAACAATAAAAGGGAAATAAAAAGCAAATTACAAGTTTTTATTTTTCAATAAAGTGCACATATAATAAGCTAAAAATTTCCCTACAAAAACCAAAACAATGGAAATCATTAAAACTTGCAATTCAAGGAAAATTCTCCACTTGCAGTCGGGATTTTAAAACCCGAAATTGAAGGAAAGACATAGCAAACGAACCCAGAATGCGACGAAATTCGAAATGTAGTTCGAGGATGGATTGAGGATTAAGCCAGTCCAAGGATTAGTCAAAATTCTGTCTCGGTAAGCGTGCCATAGAGTAATTTTTTTTCATTTTTTCACAAAAATTTCATGTAATGGTCCTTTTTTTAGAACAAAAATGAGGACAACAGTTGTGAAGGGGGAGTGGGGTTGTATTTTACTTTGTTATCATGGCTTTCAATTACATATGATGGGTGTGTTGGCTCGTGTGTGAGGGCTATCCATGCTCAATATTAGTATGTTGATTTCATGTTTTGCTTCCAAGAGTTGGTTTGTGGGGATATTGGAAGCCATGTCTCTGAAAGGATTTGCTTCGTTCTTTTGTTATATGCCAATTGTTTGAAGAGGTTTGAATACAACTATTTATGGGCATTCCAGATCGTACAATGTCGACTTGGAGATGACAATAGGTTTTAAGGCCTAGACCTTGCATCATTCTCATTTTAAATTTCCTTGAATTGTGTGGTTTGATGTTTTTTTTCTAGATGTGTGATTTTTGGAGAATATGCATGTCGTGTGGTTGACTTATTTGACTCATAGTCGCATCCAACATTTTGAATTTTTGGATGATCATTTTCTACTGGCTTTATTCTGATTTTGTGAATGAGTATGTTCCAATGCTGCAATTTTTGGAGTTCCATAATGGGAGTAGCATGTGGTGATCATATTATTGTTTGAATTAATGTCATCATTTTTCATTGGTTCTCTTTGTGTTTGAGAGACCATTGCTTTGCCTTTTCAGAGTATAATTTGTTTGTTGAAGAATTCTATGGAGATGATGATGCTATTTCAATTTTTGAGTGTTCAGTTGAGATTTTGGCTGATGAATTCAGTGATTCTACTGTTTGATGCTGGTAAGAGGGGATGCGGTTCTTTTTCCTACCTCTTGAGTGTGATGTTGGTTGGGGGGATGAGATTGCCTCATGATAGTTCTTTTGCAACATAACTTCTCTTTCATGGGTGAATGAGATCGGTTTCTATTCCTTGATGCAGATGTGAACATTGAGGATCGTGAGGACTTGAAAGTGCAGTTGCTCATTTGTGGAGATGGATCAATTTGATGTTTTCTTTTAGATTTTTTTTTTTGGGAGCATATGACATTGACATAATTGACTCACAATCATAGCCAACAATTTGACTTTTTTGGATGATTGATTTTGTGTTTGTGCCATGTTTTTGGGCATGCGTTTTAGATATTGCAATAGAAGAGAGACAATGGTTGGGTGCAATAAATGCCATCTCCTAGGTGATTCACAATGACATGCCTATTTGAATTTTCTAGTTACCATAATGCCATTTATGGCACTCTTTGTCTCCTAGTGTCATATTATTGTTACACATTTCTAGTTGCAACAAGGGCTGCCAGTTGCTATTGTGTCCTAGATGATTGACAATGACATGGCTTGTAAAATCTCTAGTTCCTACTAGAAATTTATTGATATATTCAAGTTTTTAGATTTTGCTATAAAAGTGAATATGAAATGTTTACTAGTATGCAAGTTATAAGTTTGTAATCAAAAAAGAAAATTATATAAGAAATTGCTCAAAACTAAGATTATGAATGTCAAACTTTTAAAAAAAACTAGGGTTGGCTATCATGGATAGATGTATCTTCCTTTATTTTCATTTCAATTTCAAAAATGTTTTATAGAATTCTACTTGAATAGATGTGAGTGAAATAAATTTTTATTGCATGTTGGTGATATTTGTAAAGCTTTTGGAGAAAATTGTGCTCAACATACTTTTGTGTTAATGTTTTGGATCACATTTTGTGATCCATTATCAGGATATTCCAAAAAAGGAGTAAATATTTATTGCATTTTGCTAGGCCCCTCTTATTTAGAGAAGACATTTTATTATATTCATCTTGTGCATATTTTAATTTCTGTACTTCTAACATGTTCAATAACCAATGATCCTTTAGTGAGAAGCCAGCGTATGTAGATTTTAAAATACCTGAAGGCTTGAAGCAATCTCAAATAAAATCAAATTCAGAATATAAATGCGTGACACTTGTTGAAATTTGAGATGATAAATACTTTTAAGCTTATGCTGTTAACTGAATGTCCAGAACTGCAGACCAAAATATTATTAAAACTATATAAAAATCTTGTTATTTAATATTTTTGAAGATTCTTCTGGAAATATAATGAATGACTGTTGGGAAGAAGCTTATGTATATGTTTCATTAGCATTCCCTAGGATGTACTTGTTCTTAATTGCAGATATAATATTTCAGTTGAACAAGTGAAACAAGTGTTACATGTCTACTCAACAGATTTGTTTGATTGTAAATAATTGAAAGGATGCAGAAATGTCTAAGTTTTTATGATTTCTTTTTCATGGATGGATGCGGTCAGCAATAAAAAATCTGCCCCTACATCAATAATGTCAATATTACTGTGGCACAGTTCTCCTGCACTTTAACAATAGATGATATTTTTTACTGGTGGCTGGTTATTGTGTGTGCATGCAAAGTAAGGTTGATAGAATTGTGCACTTCAAACTCAAAGTACCATTGTCTATCATATTGGATTTACAGCATAACATTTCTACTTCTGGAATGGTATAAACTAAAACTTTTATGATCTGTGTTGCAGACACTGGGATTGATGCAAATGAATGCGTATCAGTCTATCTTGGTATGCACGTTTCCTTTCATTCTGTGTTAAGTTCTTATCATTTTGAGTACTCTCCCTGTCTCTACCTACTGATTTATTTGTCTGTCTAGAACACACACATATTTTACCCTTGAATCATATTGTTTTATCAACAGCATCTTTTGTAATTTCATGATGTTCTGATAACTAGCTTTAAAATTCAGTAGGAAAGATGCTTTTACTTTTCATTTAAACTTGTTATCATTTTATATCTTTGATTCGTTTTTTTTATATGGTCTTATTGATTAGGAAAATGATAATAATTAATATGTTTTTATTTTTTTGGTTCAATTTTGACAATATGTAATAGATGAATTGTTTGAAGACAAATAGGAAAATAGAACCACTATTTACTTTCGAATACAAACTTATTTTAGCTTTTAGATCAAATTACAGGTGTCCGTGTAGATGAACTGTTAGCTTTCAGATACAAATAGGTTTTCTATAAAACCCTTGTTTTGGGAGTCTCAGCTTTTTCATCTGGAAACCAATCTTTTTCTTTGTGTCTTTTCTTATTTAAATAAACTTCAATTTTCTAATTTGGGGTGAGTGGGATCCATAAAATTCCTTACATTTATCTTCTCTTAGCTCCAAAACATGCTGCCATGGCAGGTACACATTAGATATGACAGCAACTATTTAAGAGCATATGTTTCCAGCAGTGAATCATCATTTGAGGGGTTTCTGAGCAGTGTAAATGGGTTTTCAAAACGCTGAAGTATTGGAAATGTGCTTCTTTAGAGAAATGCCTGTAGTTGGAACTTTTCTGTAACATGACTTGGATATTCAATCTCCCAAATTTGAATGTGTAATAGAATGCATTTCAAGAGCACCAAATACATTTTTTTTCGATGTGGTCACCTCACAATGTTATTTTTTTTTTAATAAACTCATTCAGCACAGTACCCAAGTTTTTATTATGACACATTTTGCTACTCTTTGTATTTCCATTGGTTGTAGTGAGCAGCCTAGAAGAAATGCAAGACGCAAAGAAATTGGAAGATCAAGGATTGTCGTTCAATCCAGAGTATATGGAACAGTTTGTGGGAGAAGATGGAAAGATTTATGGCTACAAAGGTTTGAAAGTGAGTTTTCTCAATTTTTTAAAGAACTGGCATTTTATATGTTTTTTGTTCATGTTTGATGCTTGGGCGAAGGATTTGACAACAACTGTGCTCAGTGTTGCCTTTTGGATTTGAATGCTTTCCTACCAGATCAGTACTGCTTGCAATCTAAAAGTATTTATCAAGTTTAGTTTAAACGTGTATACGGGAAAGTCAGATCAAATTGCCACATATGCCTCAGGACAGTTTGACAGAATACATTTTTTTCTAGTTATCTATAAATTTTGCAATTTTTGTGAAGAAATGGCCACTACTAATTGGCTTTCATTGGATGGATAATTAAGCATACATCATCTCTATCATGAATAATTGGCCCTTCCTGTCAGTTGAACCCAAAAATGTACAACTTTCTTAGTTTTTATATTTTATGTACAACTTTGATTTGTTTTATCTTTTATTGTAAATTACAAACTACAAAGTATCAATACTCATCATTTAGATATAATTTCCAAGATTTAAATGCCAATCTTGAATTTGTTGTCCTATTCACCTTGATCAGAACCTGCTTGGAAACTATTATTTTCTTTACTGCTTCTATCGGAGCGGATTTTTTGAACCTTGCATGCGTCTTGTTTATTTTAATCTGAAAATTGGTTGTATGCATGTCTTTCCCTGTGGTCAAGGTTTCTTATTTTGATTTCTTTATTCAATCCTCAAAAGACCATATTGGTCAAACAATCTTATTATTTGTTTTCCATGCATTCTGCATATCAAGCTTGACATGCATACCACTCTACGATCCAAAACCTTGTTTGAGAAGTTAGGATTTAGAAGGATCTCCAGCTAGGCACTCTTGCAGGTATGCTACAGGTTGTTGTAGATGAGCAACAGTGAGACAAGATCTCAGTAACTGTGCAAGTGATATTAGTTGCTGTGCAAGTGGTTTCAGCTGTTGCTTAAGAGGTCTTAGTTGTTGTGCAAGTGTTAGTTGTTGCAAAAGTATCTCCCATGCTGCTTTGGTGTTGACCATGTGCTTAAGGTTGTTTTAAGGCAAAGGAATATGAGGACAGTTGTTTTCTTTTGTGGCAGCCATTTGAGTTCATAATGGGCCATATTGGTTGTATTCCATGATGAACGGCATTAGGGTGGCAAACTTAATCATTGGTAGGTTGCTCTTCCCCCTGGGTTGCGACAATTGTGATGTTTTGCTGTCAATTTAGATTCGGCATGGGCTGTTTTGGATTGAAGTGTTTTTTTTTTTTTTTTTCGGTGGAGGCTTTTTTTTTGAGTACTGGGAGGGTGGTTGTTTTTCCTTCCCCGTCCAAGTGTGATAAATTGGTTAGAATGTTTATATTGGCTGGCCTTGTGGTTTTCAAGAAAGTCCGTTAGAATAAGGGAAAAATGGATGGACTTCCAAGTTGGGATGTAATATTGAATACAAGGTAAATGACATAATGAGAATATTAACAAAATAATGATTCAACCCGATTTAGCATGTGATGAAACCAATATGATTAATGTAATAGTGGACAAGCAAATATAAATATGTAAACTATGTAAACACTAGATATGTGTGGAGAAACTTTGTAGAAAGAAACTTCACCACCAAAGAGACCAAAACCTCGAAAATAAGACAACAATCAAATGCGTACATCAATACAATCATTTATCCCTTTGAAAATATGACAACATAATATGCAAAGAAGTGTACTAATTCTATTCCAAGCCTCCAATATATACAAAAGTCAGAAACAAGAACTTTTCAAGTGGAATCATAAATGGTCAAGCAACTTGGAATATTAGATAAACTTACTTGAAATATTGGCTTAAAATGACTAATTCCATTAGACAAACTTACTAAGAGTAGTGAATAACCAACTAACTTAATAGATCCATTGTTCTCAAGGGTTATCAACTTAGACTTTTATAGATCAAGTGGTATTAGAGCCCAACTTTCCTTTTGGGCAATGGGTATTAGAGAATGTCTTTGGTTTGTGATTGACAGAACTGCAAGTTGTTGGTGAAGTAGTGGAGATGAAAGGGAGTCCTCCACGCAAGATGTAGAAAGGCAAATAAAATCATGTGCGTCAAGCACTTCAAGCATTTTTGTTTGCCCTCAAGTGGGGAAATTAGAGACTCTAAAGATGGGACAGCAGCAGGAGAAGGTTGCAGAGAGTCCCATGACCATTCATGTAAGGGCAAGGAGGCATCAAAGAGTGGAGAGAAAGAAGAAAAAGGGAAAAGTATTCAAGGTGAGTGCAAAGCATCTCTTGAAAGAGGAGCTAAATCCAAAGAAACTTCCAGCACAAGGAGTGGTTTGAGGAGTCCAAGAAAGAAAGGGGATGTGAAGAAGTCCCTTATGTGTTTCTTTTGCCATAGGAAAAGGCATATATCTATGTATTTCTGGGAAGCACACCCTTGTAAAATCTGTTGTTTGAGAAATCATAGTATGTGTTGGAAGACGAATTCAACCATGAAGAATAAGAACCTCCAAGGAGGTTAAGTCATTTGAAAATGGGGGCTATGAGTGTAGTGAGATAGAAGTCTATCACAAGAAATGTAACCCTCATTGGGATAAATTTGTTTGTCTACTCTACCAAAGGAAGGTGGACAGAAAGACAAAGATGGAATGAAATGTGTAGAGAATGCATACTCATAAGGAGCAACGAGGAGAAAGGTTGTATTATATTTTATAATAACAAAATGGCATTTGAATCTTTGATACTGATAGTATGATACTTGATCCTTGATCAATGATATTATGATAGTGATAAAGATAATTGTTTAAGTTGTCAATTCTGGTTTCCACTCTCAAACCTCTTCATTGTAATCAAATTCCTTATATGACAAGAGATCCCATTAAGTAGTGGGGATCTAGGTATGGAGACCTAAATGGGGTTGAGGGGTAGCACACCTCATGGTGGATTTGGGGGCATCATTGTCATCAAGGTCAAGTGGTAGCACCCCTTGTGGGAGTTTGGGGGCAACACCCTTAATGGGGTCAAGGGGCAACTTAAGGAAGAAATTAGATATTTTATAGATTTTTGCGAAGATTTTTTTTTTTTTCTGCAAACATTGTGTGAGGAAGTGTGAGGGGTGTTCATGCATTTATAGGGCAATATTGTAACATTTTTTGACTATTTGTTTTTGCTTTTTGTGTTTTTTCATGTTTTGAATTTTAACGTGTTTGGTGAGTACTCACCAAAAACTTGATGTTTAACTCGCAAGTAATTCAATGAGGTGAAAAATCGCCAAGTTTGCCAACTATGGGATGAGGTCAAAGAGGCTATTTTGCATTACTATGGTGGAAACAGATTAAAATATGAAATCATTTGGTGCATCATTGATTGTAGATGGAGGAATTAATTCCTCCAACTGATTTATGTCTTGGCCTACTACTTGAACCCAAAGTTATGCTTCTCTAATACCTTTAAAGCTGATTAGTGAGTCATGGTAGAGGTTATCTCATGCATTCATAATATGATGTTAGAAAATGAAATGAGAGTCAAAGTTTTTGATGAGTTGGATGTCAACAAAGGTGCAGAGGGAGGTTCATTTCCTTCATTCAAGCAATTCAAAGGAGGTAAAAACAACTAGGTATAATCCTTTAATTTTTAGCTCAATTCTAGAAGTAAAAGTAGAAACTTGAAAGTTTGAACAAGCTCTAAATTTTTACTTTAATATTTTTTCTTTGTAGTTTTTTTGTGGGAGAATTATGGAGCTGACGCACCAAATCTTTGGAGGATAGCTATTTGTGTTTTGTCTCAGCCTTGTAGTGTTTTTAGGTGTGAATGTAATTGGAGCCTATTTGAGAGCACACAAAGAAGAGAAACATGTTGACACAAGTGCACCAAGATAACCTTGTTTTTTGTATGATACAACCTTCGCCTTCAAACCAAAAATGTGGAGGGTCCCATGATGCCATTGACTTATATTACATCGATCCTTTTGATGGTTGGATTGTTGAAGAACATAGTGATGTCCTACTTATTGATGATGATCTTGCTGAATCTGAGAGAGTTGTACAAGCAACAAAGTTGGATGTAATGGAGGAAAATGAAGACAATTATGAGGAAACAATCAGTCATTATTTTGATATTGACTTATTTTGTATTTTGGGGCCTGAAAAATTAAGTTACACTAGGAGGGGGAAGAGGAAGATGTAGATGGCCGTTTTTTGACATATCATCATATGTAAACAGTTATAGTGCTATTATAAATTTATTATTTATAATTTTGTTGTATAATATTGTAATATTTGACTTTGAAACTTTGAGATTCTAAATTTTGTGAGTTTAAGAGACATAGGACATATGTAATGTTTGAATTATGACAAATTGATGATCAAATTAGACTTTTGTGTTCTCTAATGTATTAGTATCTTTTTTTGTGTAATAACGAGGTTTTTCTTTTTGTTGCTGTGTTTTGCTGAATCCCAAGTCCAAGTCAAATTATTTGGCTGTCGAGTTTGTGTTTCAAACCATGGTGCAAACACATCCAATTATGTCAACAAATGCTACTGGATCTTTATCAAGAGGATTTTTACAAAGAGGACTGGATAATAAGCTAAAAATTGTCTGCTTGGAGATGTTTTGATCATAGTGCTGGATGTTTAGAAAGAAGAATGCTATGGTAACAAAGTTCTGAATAGAAAGAGGTTTCTGATGTAACAAGCTATCCAATATACAGAAATTGTCTACAAATACATGTTCATTGAATTTTATCATGATTTGTTAAATGATTTTCCTTGAGTAGCAGGGGTTCTTTTAAAATGAAGCATTTGTCTAGTTCCTTAAGAAACTTGAAGTTGGTGGCTTATTGTGCACAGCTGCTAGTTCATATTTGATGCTTGTGCTATGCAACGAGTCTTAAAATACCTTATTCTTTGCATGGAAATAAGTCTTAGTGCATATTTAATCAACTGGAGCTTGTTAATGGCTTTTGTAGTACAAATTTCCTCATTAAGGAATGTTTCTTATTCGAAAGAACCATGATAGTGTTACACTGATTTCTGTCCTCCGTAATGATTTTGATGGTTTACCAGCCTACTTGTTTGCTTTTTATTCTGAGCATTAGCTTGCCTCAGGCTTTGAATGTTTTACGAGCAATGATGTTATTCTTATGTAGTTTTTTGCATAGTGTTGAGACTTGCAGATTTGAGTTCATGTCATGCTCAGCTAGTCTGCAGCCCTAATTTGCATGCTCTGCAGAGACTGGGAAGAATAGAAAATCAACATGAAATTTTCAAACAAAACCATTAAAAAGCTATATATTAATTTTTTTTATTGCCAATTTCTTTAAGTTTTGGTTGATTTTTTCTACTGAATCCGAGTCTTAGTCACAAAGCAGCTTTGCCAAGATTTCACCTAGTCTTAAGTCCCAAATTTTCAACTCTGCGGTTTTGGGATCTAAACTTTTTATTATTATTGCAAATAGTCATGTTTCTTTCTATTGAGGATGTTTTGGAAGATTTATAATGATCATAAAGTCATTAGTATAGTTTCAACTTTCACATAACTTTTTTCATGGGAACATTATTTGTTTCAGAGCTTATTAATGCCTCAGTGAATTTTGTGTCACCTAAGAGATTTCACTGAGAAACAAGAATGGGTTCAAATTGCTGGTGATATTGTGAGTCAGTAAATTGGAAAAGTGTTGTGTGGGCATGAGTTGTATTCATGGTGACAATTAGACTGCAATATGTCAAAGTTGAATGCCTTGTACGAAGACCATGTGACTAAAACGTGTCTGACTGATGCAGATTGATGTGTGGCTTAATTCGCTGTCGTTTCATGCTTACGCAGATATCCAATATGAAAACAAAATTGAGGCAAGTTCATTGCTTATCATTGTTTTGCCATTCCTTGGAAAATTTATTAGGAAGCTCTCTATGTACATTTTTTCTGTAACCTTTTAATGGTCTTGCTCAACAGGATAGCAAGAGTGAGAAAAGAACAACAGACTTGAAAGATCTTATGAAGGTAGGTTCCTATTAATGACAGGTTCATTTCTTTCTGTGAAGTACTATATATAGATATGTAGTCCCCATGTTAATGGTTTTTTATTTACTAACAAAGTGGGTTTCATCAGAAAATATTTGGGCAGGGTTTGATGGAAGATCGTGATGCCTTTATACAAAGCCTTTCAAGTAACAGTCACCATATTGAGTATGCATGTCTCCCGGGCTTTTAAACTAGTTTGTCAATTGCATTTGCCAGAGGTTATGCACATTATTGTGTGTTTCTGTAATGACAGCTTGAATGTTTTTGTAGGAGCCTGATTCACAATGTAGGCGAGATTATAGAAACATGTGAGATTCATACAGACAAGACCTTAACTGTGCAGGGAGATTCGGGAATATTGGGAACAGTGACCTCTGAGGAGGTGATAATTTCATACACCTATATATTTGGCTTTTTGGAAATCTTCATGGGAACAATTTTTCATAAATCTTTTTCTTCTCTTGAAAATTAATTGCCCGTAGTTCATATGAAAATTTAGTTACTTCTGTCAAACAATACGAGGTGATTCTAGATTTCTTTTTTTTACTTGGGCAAGGCAGATTATACATCTGGAATTGGCGGATCCTGGGGTAAAGGAATGGCATTCACGCTTGGTACCACTGGTTCTTCTTCTTGTTGAAGGCAAGATATGTTAATTTTTCAAAACACAATTCTTATTAAGATATTCATTGTATGGAAGTTTCTTTAAAATGTATATAAACAAAACCGAACCTTTGAGTTAGACCTCTGTCAATTGGTTTCTGATTTTTGAATTGCTATGGTGATAGGCAGCCAACCTATAGAGCAAGATGACACAAAATGGGAAATGTATATTGCAATTCAGAGGGAGTTACTGAATGAAGGTGATACCAGGCATAAGCTTCTGGGGTTCTGCATCGTTTATCGTTTCTATCATTATCCAGATAGCACCCGTCTAAGGATCAGCCAGGTTATGAATTTTTTCTTTTTCATCTTTTCAGACTTGAACCAAATTTGTTTGCACTAAGATTCTTTGTGGTGGTATTGATGTCTCTGTTATTTTTGTTTTTATGGTATCCTGGTACTCACAGATTTTGGTTTTCCCACCTTATCAAGGTAAAGGGCATGGTTTGCACATCTTAGAGGCTGTAAATAAAATTGCAGTTCAACGAGATTCTTATGATGTAACAGTAGAAGAACCATCACTGTCTCTTCAAGAACTGCGGGATTGCATGGATACTTTGCGTCTTCTTTCTTTTCACCAAGTAAGATGTGCTATTAAGCCAGTGGTAGAGAGGTTGAAGCAAGCAAAAGTGTCTGACAACACAACACTTGATCATTCACTGGAAGGAAATGGAAAAGGTGAATCTTCATTTGCCTTAAAGACAAACTCAAAAAGTAGAAGCTGGTGGTTTCCATCTCCAGAATTAGTAGAGGAAGTGAGGAAGCATTTGAAGATTAATAAGAAGCAGTTCAAACGATGTTGGGAGACTCTAGTCTTTTTGAATCTGGATCAATCAGATTCACAGTGTCAGGAGAGTTATCAGATCCTCCTCATGGAGCAGATAATGTCGGAGCTTTTTGATAATTCTAGTGAGAAGATTGCAAATGGTAAGCGTGTGATTGACATAGGTGACGACCATGACAGTTCAAATTCATTTATGATGATTCGGACAAAAGGAAGTAATGCAGGCACTGATGGTTCTGTATTGCCTGTGCCAATGGAGGATGGGAATGGAGTAGAATCACGAGAAGATCAGTTAAAGGCTGTGTTTGAAGAGAGGCTAGAAGAGATTACACATGTTGCAGACAAAGTATCTCGCCACTGCAAACCCTTGGGCATTCAAGTACCCATAGTTTCTCCATGATTATCAAGTGCTACTTATCAATTAACATTATAACAAATTTTACCATCTAGCACCTCAAATTTGTTTGAGGCTGCTCGGTCCTTCGTTGCAAGAGTTGAATCTCTCTGTTTTGCCAGGGCTTTCTCTCTCTCTCATGTTGAGAATTCAATCAGAGAAATGGGAACACTTCCTTGTATTTTTACACCTTGTAATTCTTTAGGTTGGTCAGAACAAGTAGTTTAACATAATATTTCTAATTTATGCTTTTTATGAATGCCTAGATTTTTTTGTTTCTTTTTCCTAGTATGCCCTCAAATATGCTTGTGACAGACTACATATAGTTGACAAAAACTGATGATTGGAGTTTGGTTTCAAATGTGAATTTTATTAACATCTATAACATGTTTGAAAGCCTTCCTATGAATAAGTAAATTTTTTCTGGCTACATTTCTCTTAACTTTCTAATTTCTAGACAGGTTACTTTTGGTGTCTCTTTGTTCGTAAACCAAATTTAATGGATTCTTACTGTAAGCAGTAATTTGTTTAAAAATTGACATAATTAAAACTAGCCTGCTCTTATGAAGGGAAATCATTCTAATTTGCAGTTTTGCAGTTTATAATGTATTCTAAATAAAAATGGGCAAACATGGGAGTTTATTATGTTTTGATTGGAAAAGGAAAATGTAATTCATCTGATCCACTAAAGCTACGCCATTACAATTACGACAATCGAGTGACTTTGAATGAATCAAAGCCTCGTTGAAGTCCCTGGTTGTGCTGGTGGCCAAGTTTGTTTTGACTATCCCTCGTTTTGTAACCTGGGCGAACTGAAGGCAGAAGCATGGTGCAAAATGCCAATAATGTTGTTCTAGCATTGTTTTGTAATATGCACTCCTATTTTGCCTTTAACAGTTTTTATTGTTTTTGTTTTGTGTTTTGCAATACTTTGTATAATAAAGAAAAGTTAAGATAATAGAACTTGCAGCAATTAAACAACTCAAAATTGACAATATTAAAAATTTCACAATGTTGAAATGTTCTAAATCTAATTTATGAACTCAAGGAAATGTATTTCAAACGCACACACAAGATGCAGCAAAGAAGTATGGTCTGTTATCAAAATTTGCAAACTGGCACCAATAATAATGGATGCCGAACACCAGAATCACCTCCAAAGGCCAAGAAGATGACATCTTTGTGCTCACTAACCCTAGTTGATCCCAAACAATAGCATAAACCATAAACCCTCAGTTGACTAGCCTCATAGAATCCTATGCCACTCTTGGGCATGTACGACCAATAAGGAGATGTACAACCAGCCAAGAAGTGTTAACAACAATAAGCTCTTCAAATTGACTTTCCTTGATCAGATGTGCAATGCACTCCAACTACTGGATAATAAACTCTTCAATCAGCTCAATTTATGTTCTCTAAATGAAAACTCCAAGAAATCCTTCAGATTGGGTCTTTCACAAACGTGGAAGATGTTGCCTGTAAGGGACTTCGTCCTCACAAACCCTAGAAAGAGCAAGCCCCTCAAAAAAAAAAAGAACAATATCAAATATCAAATCCAGCATATGAAATGAGCTCCACAAAATTAGTTTTTATACGACACCCAAAGTATACACCCTTTTCCACTTTGCCCTATTTTAATATTTAATTAAAATCACTTGTCTCTATCCAAATCTCAAAATGGGGCCCTTTATTAATTTTTATCACTTAACTTTAAAAATTAATGCCTATATAGTCTTTTATAAAAATATTTAAATTTTAATTTAACTTTATAAAATAATATCTTATTGTTATTTAATTTAAAATAACCATAAAATTAAATAATGAAAAGATTAAATTTTTAATTCAGCTTTAATAAAATATCAAACATCAAAATATTTTAAATAATGATAAAGTTATAAAATAATAACTTATTGTTATTAAATTTAAAATCACCAAACTATATCAAATATCAATTTATGTTTTTTGATCGGTAAAAGTGTATTTTGTTAATTTAAAGAAAGTTTACATAATTATTGTCAGAGTTCTAAAATCGTCTGCAAAAACCCAAACCACCCTGTATTTCCAAACCACTCTGCATTTCTAAACCACTAACCCCACCTAACCATGCGTACCCACCCTTCAATTTTTTTTTGAGCACTCAAAATTGGCTCGTTATATTAGCTGAAACGTACATAAAGTAACCATTTTAATAATAGTTTTTGAAAGGAAACAACAAGACTAAACATGGATTAACCCCGCGACCAACAAAGATAGAGAAAATGCCATAAACACAGAGACTGGACGCTACTTAGAGGAAATAGGGTTCTCTCGCCTTCTCTTCCTCGCCCTTGTTCACGGTCCCGCCTCTTCCTCTGCTCCAACTTCTTCCAATGCTCTAGCCTCCTCCATGGCTCCTGCAACTCCTCCTCAACCTCTATTAAGTCTACAAATTTTTTAAAAGTCTCCCACCCAATACAAGCCTCCGCATTGAAGCTTGCCCTTGTTGGATTATTTTGCCACCTCAAGAAAGGGATGTAATTCTCCTCTGTATATTGATGGAAATTCAAATTCCCTTCGCACAAATCAAACCCTTAGCTAGGAACTGCCCACTCAAAAAATTGAATCCATCCCCAACTGATACTCCTTTGAGACAATGGCGTGCATCACCTTCTTCACTGGCTCCGCAGAATGCTTCTTTTGCAATCCCCATGTCAAAATAAGCGTGTATACATTCATGTTCATCCTGTAACGGTGCTTCACCAACCTAATGGATTCACCCAACAATCTCTGAATGTACTTCACCAACCTTTCATCGCAATACAAAAACGTACCATTTAATCTCCTCTCTGAGATCGGCTTGAGGAATGGACAAAGTTGTTTCTTTGTCTTCGGTGTAAAATTCGCTTCCATTTCTAGCTAAAGTGGTTGTCTTCACCTCCACGAAACTCACGCAAAGTCTTAATTATCCAACTCGACAGAAACAGAGAATAAAAATGGAAACCATTAATGACCTGTCCTCAGATCGTCGCCTTTCAACCATGATGAGAGGGCTCGCATGCTTCCCAAGGTGGTGAAAAAAGTCTGCAATTAAGACTCGCATTAATGACCTGTCCTCAGACCGTGCCTTTCAACCACGATGAGAGGGCTCGCATGCTTCCCAAGGTGGTGAAAAAAGTCTGCAATTAAGACTCATACTTGCACAGGGAATTTAAACATTCCAATGGTTAACATCTCACTCCCACCATTAATGCATCTTCCTTGACAAGTCATTGTTCACACTTCCCTGCAGAAAACTCAATATCCAATACTCTCGTCGTCACCTCAGCACATTGAACCAACTCCATTGGATGCCAACTAGGGAGTCTGATGTACCTCCTCACCTACATTTCCCCACCACCTGGTTGCAAAGGGGTCCAATTCACATGCCACATTAGACAAATAATCCGCCACCCCATTACCTGCCCTTCTAATGTGTGAAATTCTAAAATCTTGAAAGGATCGTAATTTTGAGCTGATGATTGAAATAAACTTACTGATACGCCAACTTGGAGGAAAACCCTGAGAAATTGCATCCACAACCATTCTTGAATCTCCTTCTAAGTGGACTTTCAGAACTTTTAAATTGCTAGCCAATTTGACCGCAAGCAAAGCTGCTTGAGCTTTCGCTTCATTATTCGTTCAATCCTGCAAACGTTGCTCCCCTTTGAATAAGACTTTGCCATCCTCATCTTGAGCAACACAACCTACACCTGATATTCCCAGATTGCCTCTCGAAGCTCCATCAAAGTTAACTTTGATCCACCCTTGCTCTGGTCTAGTCCAAACACAATCCAAGCCCCTACCAACACTAAGATTAACCTTAGACTGCCCATGAATGGACCATCAAATATCAAAATATTGATATCCATTGCTTCTATTGACATTCTAAAAAGAGTAATGTTGATAATTGGCTTAGCTGATGCCCCCAAACCAACTTAGTAAAAAAACTAAGTATTGGAAAATTCAACCAAATTCACCCCAAAAAAGGGCGTTACACACATCATAACCATTAGAGCTCAAATAAACAACTGATACTATCATCTTGTTGGATAAACTATCTCCAAAGTTTCCCAACCCTAACTCATCAACATATGAGAACCAATAGAATAGACTAACGTCCCACCATGTTGAACCGATTAGGAAGAAGACATTATAGTTCACCCTTTCAAAAATTGCTCGTCCTCAAATAATCTCAACTCCAAATGCTACACAATCTACTCATTCTCCCACGTTGCATCCACTAATGGCAAGTTTTTCCATTTTACCAAAAATTCCTTAGTGACTCTCTTTTGAAGAGTTTGCTCTTTGGAGTCAATAGTGGCCTCTAGAATTAGTATCATCTTCCCCTCATCCAACAATGACAACTTTGTTGGGTGAACTACATTGTGCCTGAGTGCTTTCTTGAGCCTAAATACATGAAATACATTATGTACTCTATTGTTGGTTGGTAACTCGAGCTTATAGGCAACCTCTCCAACCCTCCTGAAAACTCTCAAAGAATTATAGAACGTGGGCTTAAGCTTTCTAGCTCCACTTTTTTTGAGAGTGGATTATTTAAATGGCTAAAGCCTCAAATATACCATATCCCCAACCTCAAAACTACGCTTAACTCTATGTTGATCAACATATAACTTTTGTTGATTTTGTGCTTGTTGCAAGTTATCTTTCAAAGATTTCACAACTTCCCGACTCTCCTACAATAAATTCTTGGACTTAGGCACGGCTATTCCCAAAAAGAAAATCCAAGAAGTTGGGTGCCTCATACCCATATAAAGCCATGGATGATGATATCTTGATAAACATGTGATAAGTAGTATTAAAGCAATACTCACTAAGATGCAAAAATTGATCGAATCTCTTTGTTGTCCTAGCACAATTTCTAAGACACTCTTCCACCCATTTGTTTACTATTTTTCGTCTATCCATTTTTTGTGTGGGTGGTAGCTCCTACTAGGTGAGCTCAATCCTATTCAATCTAAAAAGTTCCCAGCAAAAGATGCTTAGGAGTTTGTAGTCCCTCTCACTCTCTATGCTCTTGGGCATCCCATGCAATCTAAAAATCCCCTTGAAGAACAAATCAATTACTTGTGCTACAATATATGTCATTGAAATAGCAAAGACGTGCAAATTTGGTCAATTTTGTCAACCACAACATATATGTAATCCTTGCCTTATAGCTTAGGTAATTTGATGATGAAGTCCATGGTGATACATTCTATTTCTAATTAGGAATGGGTAAGGGTTGAAGTAGACTAGTTGGATAAGTGTGCTCATTCTTATTTTGTTGGCAAATGGGATACTCTCTGACATACTAAGGACATCATTTTTTAGTCCTTTCCAAGTGAATCTCTCTCGGATTTGCCTACATGTCTTGAAGAAACTTGGGTGACCAACCATAGGTGCATCATGAAAGGTCCTCAATATCTTCACCTTTAGTTGTGAAGTGGGCACCAAATAAACCCTCTCATAAATGATTCAATCATTAGCGAAGTTTACCTATCATCATGTATCGCGCCCTCTACGAATCACGTTGCCCAAGAATCTTTAGCATACTTTGTTGAAATCAGTTCTCTCCAATCACTAATTATATCCACTAGAGAACATAAGTGAGGCCTCCTAGAAAGTGCATCAGTAACTACATTCTTTTTCCCCTTGACATATACAATATTAAAATCATATGCCTATAGTCTACTTACCCACTTTTGTTGCCTATCATTAAGATCCTTTTGGCTCATAAAGTACTTGATGTTGTTATTGCCCATTTTTACAATGAATTTATCCCGAACTAGGTATGGTTTAAATTTGGCTAAGGCATGCATGATAGGCCAACATCTTCCTATCATAGATTGAGTAGCTCTTCTCCCCACTATTACAAGTGCAATTGTTGTTGCACCAAAAGATCAACCCGTTAATGCCAAATACAACCACTAGACTTATAGAATCCATAGGAGGTGGTTTAGCCATGTCATAAACTCAAGCACTGCAATGCACAACACAAGGAGACCAAGGACACACACCTTGCAACAATCCCCCCAACACAAGCGAGGTGTTTGAACCTG
Organism: Cryptomeria japonica; assembly: GCF_030272615.1. Classification (NCBI taxonomy): domain Eukaryota; kingdom Viridiplantae; phylum Streptophyta; class Pinopsida; order Cupressales; family Cupressaceae; genus Cryptomeria; species Cryptomeria japonica. The sequence goes on along the minus strand of NC_081410.1, from coordinate 40,105,813 downwards.
TGACCAAGCTTTGATACCACATGTTACAAGTGCAGTTGCCATTACACCAAAAGATCAACCCACTAGACTTATAGAATCCATAGGAGGTGGTTAAGCCATGCCACAAACTCGAGCATTGTGCTGCACAACACAAGGAAACCAAGGGAGCACACCTTGCAACACCCACACCTTTGAATTTATTTCTCTCAAATGCTATGGGGTGTTTCTCCTACATCAAAATCCCCTCTCCTAAAACATCAAAATCCATCTCAAACTATTTGGAGAAAATGAGTATTGCCAACACGGGGCATGTAAACATCAATTGTTTAATTTCTCAAAACACTTATTTGCGAAATTGGACCACTCAAAAGGTCCTTTCTTTTTCAAATTTATAGGTGGGGCTTTTGTATGTGAAAAATCCCTAACCAATCTCTTGTAGAACCCTCACAAACCGAAAAATCCCTTAAGATGAGTGAGATTCATAGGAGTGAGCCATTCGGCAATTGCCCTGATTTTCTTAGGACCAACATTTTACCCCCTCTACATTGAAGCTTTGTCATACCATAATCACATTTGGAATCACTCTCCAAAATGCTCAAGACCTCCTCAAGATGTGTCATGTGCTCTTCCCAAGTCTTACTAAAGAAAATCAACACATATTTTCTCAATTGTTTCTTGAATACCTGATTCATGCAACTTTCAAAAGTAGTGGGTGCATTTGCTAAACCAAAGGGCATCACCAAGAAATCAAAGTGTCCAAAGTGACATTTGCAATTTGTCTTCTTTATATCCTCTCTCCTCATCAGGATCCAATGGTAACCTAATCTCAAATCTCTCTGAGAAAAATAACAAGCTCCATGCAACTCATCAATCAACTCATTTGTCTGATGAATAAGATACCTGTTTATAATTGTCTTCTTATTCAATGCCCTATAATCAATACATATCCACATTGTTCCATCTTTTTTCTTCACTAAAACCACTACTCATACGAATGGACTAATGTTCAGTCTGATTGCCCCATCTCGAGTAACTCATTAATTACTTTATCTATCCTATTCAAAATGTCTTTTAGGATGTTTTTATGGCGTAGTGATTACTTGTTCAACAACCTTTTCCATCTCTATGACATCCTCTATCACTCTTTCAGGTGGAACTCTATGAGGGCTACTCCCAAATACTTTGCTATGCTTTGATAGCAATTTTTGAATATCATGACAGTAGTTATTATTTTGTTGATTTGTTGTTGTTGGCATGATAAGACACTTTGTTTCCCACTCTACTTGATCATGCCTAATTAACTATTCCATGATTTTGAAGGAAACAACTCTTGGCCCTCCATCTGATAGCCCTCTAAACACTAGCTTTTTGCCATTAGTATCAAATTTCATCTCCATTTTATATAGATTGAAAAAAAATCTAAAAGAAATAACATCCAATGCATCCCTAAGACCATATCAATGCCTCTAATGTTAATAACATTGTATTCATCATTCAACTCATAATCACCCAACTAGATCCCTAGATTTGAAATCTTACAAGTACATGAGAGTTAGTACCCATTAACTATCATGACCTTAAACCCATCAAGATCCTCTGTCTATAACACTCTCCTAGCCACAAAGCCCTCATCAATGATGTTATGAGTGAGACCTATATTGATAATAGTTATGATTTATTGTCCTTATAACACTCCTCTTACCTTAAATGTGACTACTTTCTATACACTAGAAAGTTGGGCAATGGTACCATCACTCTTTTTCTCTTCTCCAATGAGCTCTCCATGTAACTCCTCTCTAAATTTGATTGTCGTTCCGATTTTCCTGATGTAGAATATTAAGCAAAAAAGTACTCCAACTGCTTGGCTTTTACCTTTACATTGTATGTATGAGATGGGTCCCAAAGTTCTCTACGATGCACAATTTCTTCCTTTGAAGGTCATTAATTTGCTGACTATCCAACCTGTTAGTTTCATTGCATGGCTGATGTGATTCCCTATTAAATTTTTTCTCATCCTTATCCTTCTTTTGAGGGAATCCCTTTGATTGAAATTCGCTTCTAGAAGTGGAGGGATGACTTCTTGCAAAGTAGGTGGATTGAAAGATTTAATCCATCCTCTCTAAGGATCTATCAAGTCGTGCATAAATAAAACCATGATTCTCCTCTCTAAAATGTTTGTAACCAAGACTACAAGTCTCTAGAAATAAACTATATATGTGTCTATAGAACCACATTGCTTCAACTACTCCAAATCCTTAAAATGCAACTCTAAATCTTTCTTATCAAACCTCTCAACCAATCTCTCTGTGAACTTTGCATAAGAGGTAATCTAATCATATCCCATGGTGATCATCCAATGATGACACCACTCATATGCAATGGCATGCAAATGTATTGATGCATACTCAATGGCTTCTTACTATAGTATAAGATTAAACTAAAAATAGGTATCTACATTTTGGACCCAGGCTCAAGTTGTGGACTTCCCTGAACCAACATAATAAGGAAAAGTTAACTTCCCTACTTTCTTTTGTAGAACATAGTTTTGTGTTCTACCAACGTGGGGTCTATGCTTCATCCTAACATCAAGATAGCCTCTCAATGAAATAACATCTTGGAACTCAGGTCCTCCACTCTCCCAATCATGTCTAAATTAGTCCCACGAATTTATTATTTGGGGCTCATTGTCAACCTGTGGTTGAGCCCACGGTGTAAAGATAGGTATAAGAGGCCTCAAAGGCATTGTCCTGGTTCATTGATTTGTATTTCTCCCATGAAATGAATTCTCTCCTTGACCATTGTTGCCACCAATGTTTGCATTATTGGCATTAGTGACATTATTTGCATTGTTAGCACCAATATTTACTCCCATCTTAGCCATTAACTATGTCAAATAACCCAACTATTGATTTTGTTCTTATGCTCTCTATTCTGCAACTTTTTGTCCTCTAACTAAGGCATCCAATAAGTTTACAAATTATTCCTCTCCTAGATCTATTTTGCATTATAATCACCCATTGCTTGTTTTTTTCCTTCTATTGCTCTATGTTCCTCTATTGTCCTTCCCTCTTCTACAAGTAAGTTTGTGTTAGATATGTTCATACAACTCAAAAAATTGACAATATTAAAAAAATGAAAATGCAAAAATATTTCAAATTTAATTAATGAATTGAAGGTACAAAATTTCTCAAATGTATGAACAATCCAATTTATAAAATAACATTAAAAATCTATTTTGAACATACTCACAAAATGAAATAAAGAAGAAGTTTGATTTGTTATCAAAATATGCAAACCGACACCAATAATAATGGACACCACATTATAGAATCAACTCCAAAGACCAATAAGATGATATGTCTATGTTCACCAATCCTAGGCGACCCCAAATAGTGGCATAAGCCATAAACCCTTAATCAACCAACCTCCTAGAATTCAACACCACTCTTGAACACGTACGACCATCAACGAGAGATGTACACCCAACCAATAAGAAGTGTGAACAACAATAAACTCCTCAAGAACTCATCAAATAGACCTTCCCCAATTAGATATGCAATGAACTCGAACAAATACTGAATAAACTCTTCAATGAGCTCAATCTGTGTTCTCTGAATCAAAACAAGAAGAAATCCTCTAGATTGAGTCTTTCACCATGGAAAATATTGTCTATATGGGATTTCGTCCTCACAAACCCTAGGAAGAACAAGCTCCTCCAAAAACAAGGACAATATCAAATATCAAATCTAGCATATGAAATGAGCTCAACAAAATTACTTTTTATACCACACCCAAAGGCTACGCCCTTCTCCACTTTGCTCTTTTTTAATATTTAATTAAAATCACTTATCTCCCCATGGTTGTGTCCAAGTCTCAAAAGGTGCCCTTTACTAAACTTTACCACTTAACTTTAAATATTGGTGCCCATATGGTCTTTTATAAAAACATTTTAAATAACAATAAAGTTAAATATTTAGATTTAGCTTCCACCGATATATCAAAAAATATTAACATCGTTAGTTGGCTCAGTCGATGCCACAAATTAACTTAGTAAATATATAAGTATTGAAAAACCCAACAAAATTCATTCCAGAAAAGAGTGGTAAACACATCATTACCACTAGAGCTCAAATAAACATCTAATACTGTCATTTTGTTGGATAAATTGTCTCTAAAGTTCTCTTACCCTAACCCTAACTCATTAGATTATGGAAACAAATAAAATAGACTAATGTTCCACCATACTAAACTAATTAGTAAGGGAACATTACATTTATTCATTCATTACAAGCCATGCTACTAATAACAATTTCATGCTAGTAATTGCTCTTTGCAGACTACATAATTTTGCCAACACCATTGTACAACCAAAATTATTCCTAGAGAGAAAGCATAACATCACCAAAGGATTTAAGAGTATCTAATAGAGACATGTTTCTAGGTGGCTCAGTTATGCAACTAACTTCCTAGCCAATTAAGGAATGTACTTATTTGATAGGGATAATTTCATCCGAAGAATGAGGGCATGCCTAGGTGATAATAAAGGTTGTTTCAATTCATTTAACTGTTATGTTTTTATACTTCAAAACTTCATTTGAAGAATGAGGAGGACCGTAGGTAACTATTAAGGTTGTTCTGATTCATTGAATGGTAATCATTTTAGACTTTTAGAATGTGCATTATTTTGACATGGGTGAACCCATAATAGTGGGTTACACTTTTTTCAGACGAAAGAAATTGACTCTCTTGTCCAAAACTCAATTTTAGCAATGTTCTTTGAAAACCCTCTTTCGATCAAAGGCAAAAATCACATTCTATCGAAACCAAAAAAACATAATTTACAAAATTTGCATTAGGGGGTTCGATCAAATCCCTTTCAATAGAACATATGTTATATCGAAAGTGCTTCCTAGATACCTCTCCCAAAAACCCTACTAGTTTCTACAAAAAATACGGCTTTCGAAGCTCAATTTGGGTGCTCAAATGGATGAATTTTGACAAACCCAAATGCATGCAATTAGTACTCAAAACGAGCTTTCTGATGTTTATTATTTTATTATGTATTGAGTTTATTAAGATTTTTTTTTAGATTAACTAAACATAGGTTTCACACCGAAGATCAACCTCTAAGTTTAATGCTTATGGGAAAATAGTAAACGTCACATAAAAAATTCTGAAAATATTTACGCACTAGGTATTGAAGTCTTCTTTCAAACAAAAAAAATTTGATTTTTTGTTACATATACACCAAGTTATGTAATATCAAATGGACATATGTCAAAATTACAGTTAACTTGACTTCAAATCTTAATAAAATATGAAATATTGAAGATGATGTTACAAAACCAATTGCAAACACTAGATATGGATGATACAAAACCAAATTCGAAAGAATCACGTTCATATCTATTATAGAAATTTTTTATGCTAGATAGAGTGAGTACCACTCTTTAAAAATGTTTTTTTTTTAAAGAAAACTAGTTTTCAAGGGAGATAGAAAAATGGAAGCAAATTGATTCCAAAAATTATCAAAAAAATATTTTTAGAATCTACATACAAAATGCCACAAATCACTAGTTCGCATCATCTTCAAATTCCTTACGATTTAGGAGTAATAGGTGTCAAAATCTGAATTTTTTTTCTGAAAATGAATACTGCAGTGTCAAAATTGGCAAAAAAGTGTAACCCACTATTGTGGGTTCACCCCCATGTGCTTCTTGGAAGAACATTTTGATGTGTAAAATTCTCAACTTACAGAGTCTTTTCAAGTAGAGTTGCACAAGTTTTCACTCTGGGTCAGGGTTTGACTTATTACCTACTATAGAAAATGGATGCAGAATAGCGACATTTGGTACAGATGCCTTACAACCATAGATCATAGAAGAATCACCATTGACTGCTTTTATTATAAAGTTCCAGATAAGTTCGTGAATGTATAAATATTTTGGAATTCTGCTTCTTGTAAATTTACCAACCTTGACACTTTCTTCTCCAAATTCCCTTCCCTCCGTGCTCCTACTCACATTGTTCATGCTTCAAGCGTTTTTATGGTAGTTGAATCTCTCATTATAGATTTCTAGGTCAGTTCTTCATGTGGTAGATGTATATTTATACTTAAATCTTTTTGAAACTTTGCTTGTTCTGGATTTACTAGCCTTCCTTGGTACTCTTCTCCCCAAACTCCTTTCCCTCCTTACTCATACTCACATCATTCATGCATACTTGGATGTATTTTCAATTCCCATTGACCTGTTTTGGTCATTCAGGGAAATTAATATACTCTTCCTTTTTTGTTGAAAACATGTATGCAAACTTTGTATGTCTTTTGTTAAGACTTCGAATTTAAAAAGTAATCCATGTTAACAAACCAGATGTAATTTTTGGTCTTTTTAGCTTGCTTTGATCATGATGGATGTTAATATAAGTTAATATCTCTTTCTTTCTTTAGTTGTAGGGGATTTTGGCCCTGAATGTTAAGAATGGTCTAGGGGTTGTGCCATGCTTTATGACATTATTTGTAGGCTAAACTCTGCTATATCCGGTAATTCTCACACAAAAAACCATATTCACCTGTCTGCAAGAGGGTTGAAATTGTTGGTCCTCACGTTGCAGACATTGATATGGACTAGAGCTAGCTCTAATATTAAGTCTTTCTTTCCAACTTCAGCCTCCATTGGGATTTTTTTGTGTTCATTGATGTATTATTCCAATTGATTATATGGATTTATCTTTATGTAGCTACCTAGGTCTAACCTATTTTGGGTTCACTCTCTCTAGTAATGGCTTGTTGCTCAGAATCTAGTGTTTCTAGTTTTTTTGTAGTTGCTACTGTACTTGGATGTACTTTCAATTTTCATTGACCTACTTTGTCGTTTGGGGCAATTAATAGACTATTTCTTTCTTTTTTAAGCATCAATGACAACAAGCTTTGCATGTGTGAAGAGTTCAAATTTAATTAATTATCCACTTCGATATTTAGGAAATGTTTCTCAAAGTAAAATCTAGAAGTTTACTTCAAAAACTCATGAAAGACTATTTGGTAAACAAAACTAAAATATCTGGGAAGTACATGGAAACATGTTCCCAATTGTCCTAACCACCCAATTTTTCCAGCCAATGTACTGTAAGTTACATTTTTGTTTGCACTGCCATCTTCCAATGTTCAAAAGTACTTGTAATTATTGATGATTATGGAAAATTGATGGCTCAAGTTAAACTTATGCAATAGTCTTCAATGGACCATTGTTCTTTGAACGTGCCTCCATTTGTTGTACCTAAAGAAGCATCATTGATTCATTGCCAAATTCTAGTTGTCTGGTTGGTAAAAATTTTCTTGTATAGTGGATAATTTTATCATTTGAGTCTCCAGTTAAAAGGTTTTTGAAATAAATATCTATTACGTATCACTAGTAGTGTTCTTGAACTGTCAGTTTAATACACAAATCGTACACTTTGAATTTAGTGGGTTCAATTGTTTGACTTGGTCCTTAGTTTAACACATAGATCATGTGGTTTCCCTCGTATGACTTCATCTGTCATCAAAGTTTACTGCATGTAAATGAGGTTTACTTGTTTTAATCGACCTGTTTTAATTCATTGTGTACATGATAAATAGAAGATACGAATGTGAGTTATATCATGTTGATTATGCAAACTAAAATATGTAGTGCAAAGCCATGTGTTTCAAGCAGTATTGTATCCTTCTGGTTTCTTGGACCTTAATACATTTGTTGTTGTTTGATGCTCTCCCTTTTCAAATGGGTGTTCTGTGAGTTTTATAATCAATATAGTGTCAAGTTTTTTTATTTGTGGTTTATAACAGTTAAGTCTTCAATTTCTCGTCTGGATTATCTTCTTCACCATCATTTTATGCAAAACTACAAAAGGGCTTGTTCGATGCCAGTTTTGTGTTATATTGGGCTGAAGTATAAACAATAAATGTGTCATTGACCGGCATACATTCATGGTGCTTAGAAGTTTAACATGTTGAGCCATGCGAATTTCATCTTGCAGAATTGTATTAAAGGTTTGTAGCAGGTAACCTAATGTACATCCAGAATCACTGTTTATTGAACTTAGCAGCCACCGAAAGTTTTGAATCATCATCTGTTCTTTGAGTTCATTAAATAACTATCCATATGTATATGATGTCAAATTCAACGTGGTTGAAACAATATTTGTTTTTAGTTTTTCTGGAGTTGATTGTGTAGTTTTTTGATGTTGTCAAAAAGCTACACGGTCAAATCCAGAAGAACTAAAAACAAATCACTATGAACTGTGAAATTTTCATGAATTTAATTGAAGCAATATTGTCGAGCTTTTAAATTTAAGTCAATTGTAAGCAATATGTTCTTGGTAAACATAGGTTATCTTTTCTTGGTAAACATAGGTTATCTTTGACCCATTGACTGATCTACGAGGTACTATAGAGATTTATATGTTATCAAATGCAATGTTGTTGGTGTGGGCATCTTAAATATGAGTCAATAGCTATTAACGCTAATTCCAACACAGTCGAACTCAATATTATTCCCAGTCTTCTCCATAAGTTAGGGACATATTGCTCTCGTGTTTGATGCATAAGCTAACCAAGGATTCTCTGCCTTAATTCATGCATTTTCATCACATTTTATCCATTAATTAAGATTAATCTTTCCATGCGTAACCAAACTAAAGAGAACTAAGAGTTAATGCGTCTTCATCGTCACCGCGATGGGGGCTATCCTCTCCCCCCCCCAGTCATATGACTTAGTTTATCAACAGTTGTTCTTTTTATTGTAACTTATGCATTTGCAGTTAAGAGAATCATTTTTAATTCATTCAACTCTATTTTCTTTTCTGTTCTTTTAACTATGCAAGTTTGGCTTTTCCGGCTTTTCTCTTCCATCCAAATCCTTAGTCTGTGTGCACATGACATGAAAGCCTGGGAGCTAGGAAGAAGAAGCGTGAACACTTCTTTTTATAGGTACAAAAGATTAGAGCTTAAAGAATGGAATTTCTAGCCTTCACACCATACAACTATTTTGAATGGAAGTTAAAGAATCTACTTCAATTTATAAGTAGAGGCTTGTATCAAATAGTCGAGGTCTTCAGTCTTCTATGTTTATCTATATCTCCAGAATTGTTGTTTCATGTTGAAGCATGCATAAAATGAAATGAGGTTTAGATTAAATTGGTGACTCTTTTTGGGAAGCAAGATGAGATGCAAGGTCTCATTCTTGAAAATGAACTCAACTCTTTAGATCCGAGCTGTTTTGAAAATATTCAAGGCTTCTTCACAAAGTTCAAGGCCTTATTACTCAAGTTGAAAGGATGTGGAATCAACAAATCCACACAAGAAAAAAATTAATTCTTGCTATTCTGTTAAAATTGGGTCCAAAGAATGTTGTATTTGTCTCCACTTTTCAAAAAATCAGGCTTACGATAGAAGCAACTTGGAAGATGCCCACACTCGATGCCCTTATTGAGTCTTGATACATGAGCATGATAAGCTCATAAAGATGGGTACATTGAATATTCCAAAGCTCATGCGCTTGTTATGCATGTAAGTGGGAAAAACAATTTGAAATCAAATCAACAAACCAAAGGCAAAGAGAAGAATGATCCAAATCCAAGAAAGGAAGGCAATCTAGAACCTCTAGAAGGATCTACTAGCTTGAAGGAAAAGAAGGATAAAAAGGGCAAATCAAAGTGAAATTATTGCAACTGTGGTTACTACCCAAGATCATCATGCATGAACAAGACCATTAATCTCATGGTGCAAAAACTTCAACAAAATAATATTGGTAATCTTATTCCAGAAAGTGTTAAGAAGACACAGGAAGAAAAAGCACCAGAAACAAGAGATAATGCACATGCACTAATTGTTATTCATTCTTTTTCAGATGCATAGATCATTGACTTTAGAGCTTCACATCATATGGCAGCCACAAAATATGCTCTATCCTCTTTAAAACCATATGTTGGTCCTCTTATTCTCATGGGTGTTGACTATCCAGTAAAGGCAATTGGAATAGGAAGGGTAGATCTTGGAATTGGAAGTTTTGAGAATGTCTTGCAAACTCTAAATATTTCTTTAAATATTCTCTATGTCTATAAAATGACACATATTGGCGTCAAAAGGAGAGTTGAATTCACCTCAGATTCGATGAGCATATTTGACATGCAATACAACTCCAGAAATTGTTGTCGATAAGTCTAATCATCAATCTCATTTGTACACTTTTTTTTTACTTTGTTTCTAAATTAGATTCTACTTTACTACTAACACATGCAAATGAAGAAAGTAGAATTTGACATGAAAGATTTGGTCATTTAAACTTTAGATACATGTAGCAACTTAGCAAACAGGGAATGGTAAAAGGCTTGCCTAACATAGAATTTTCTAATATAATTTGTGAAGGATTTGCTCTTGGAAAGCATCCATAAGAAACTTTCTAAAGGGAATGCATGGAGAGCCTCTTCTCCTTTAGAGCTTGTTCATAGTAATCTTATGGGTCCATTTCCTGAACCTTCCATGAGCAAAGCCAGATGTGTCCTAACATTCATTAATGATTGTGCGATACACATGGGTGTATTTTCTCAAGTCAAGTCTAAAGTGTTTGAGAATCTCAAGATTTTCAAAGCCCATGCAGAGAAGCAATCTGGAAAAATGATCGAGATCCTTTGTACAGATAATGGGAGGCATGGATAATTTTAAGAAACCCCCCTAGGTAAAGGTGTAAAATTCCGGCGAATCTTTCATTATTATTTTTTTTTTGGGGGGGGGAGGAGAATATTAATTTTTTGGCAATTTTTTTAATTAAGGAATACATATTAAATTTTGTTGGCGATTTTTTAGTTGCATAAGAATTGTTGAAAAATTAAGGCAAATCGTTTATTATTTTTTGGGAAAAAAAAATTACATTGGCGGATTTTTACCTATTGCGTGAAAATTGTAGAAAAATTAAGGCGAATCTTTCATTATTTTTGGGGAAAAATAATAATTACATTGGCAAATTTTTACCTATTGCGTGAAAATTGTAGAAAAATCAAGGCGAATCTTACATTATTTTTTGGAGAAAAATAATAATTACATTGGCGAATTTTTACCTATTGATTGAAAATTGTAAAAAAATTAAGGAAGAAAATATAGCAAACACATCACATCTTCATTGTAAGTGTACTGCATATCTATTTGAATTAGAAACCAACTTTTTTGCATGTATGAAATATCGATCCAAGATTCTAAGCGATCCTTTTGCATAGAAAACACTCTGCCTATCAAAGGAAGAAAAATATGGAGGATAGCACAAATTTAATATTCAATGGGTCTCATGGATATCATTAAAACTCCTTCATTCGTTCATTCATTCATTCGATGAGAAGTTGCCAATATGAGCGATGTTGAGGTCGGTGAGCACTGAGGAATGTATATTTTATATCAAGAAATGGTAGAAAAGTACATCTCACACAGATTAATACCATATGTAGAATAATACAATTGTATAGACCCGATAGCCAGTTGTTGCCACTTCGCAAATCGAGAAATGTGGTCATTAGTCATTTCCAATTAACACTCCTAAACAAAGAAGTTACATTATATGTACACTGCATATCAAAATATAGAGGATAGACATATTTCTAGAGATAAACTTTTAGGAAGTGTTATTGCTTTTCTTGCAGAGGTTGTAAAATGGAATCTAGAAGTTTCAACTGAATTCTGGCATAACGAGATATGGCTAAAGAGGACTGCGTTTCTGAAGGCTTGCAAATGCCATGAAGTAAAGCAGATTGGTGACTTACCTTGTAGCCGGAGGGGTATTGAAATTGCCAAAGGTAACCAAAGGGTTATTGAAAGGCTTGAGTGCAACTACAAAGTTTGGCTGCAGTTGCAAATAATTCTAATCTCTCTGCCAACCGCCATCTCCTCCTTATATTGGGTAGAATGCAAAGAGAAAGTTGGGTGAAGACACAGGAGATGTAGTTTTGGAGTCAACCATTCCTGCTTGATCAAAAATGTCAAATTTCTCCTCTACCAGAAAATGCAAACGAGAATCTTTCATCATGGTATTCTCTGCATCAATAACCACAAATGTACGATAGTGGCATGGCTCATAAGATAGTTGGTATGCATGGAATCTTTCAGTGACTCGGCACCAAAGATTTCATGTATACTAGTCTGTCAGTTTTGCTTCAAGACAAAATACAGGCAACAAGTTTAGCTGGGAGAATATTCTCTTGTGAATGGATCGATGGTAGGTAAAAAGGGAGTCACATGTAAACAACTGCTAGCTTGTTGCATTCCTTATTTTTATAAAAGAAATACCAAGGCCGTAAAAAAGGATTGTGAAATTTTCTTATCTCTAGAGAGAGAAGAAACGAGGCTTTGTCTTGTCTAGTGTGTCAGGTGGTTTCATGGTGAAAGAATGTACACTTTCTCTCAACAGTTTTTCAATTAGTTCATGAATAGACTACTATATTGTTGCTAAGACTGTCTCTGTTTGTACTTTCAAATGTTACAAGAATTATAATATTAAGGATATTTTGATTTGTCTTAGCAATTTCCTTGCCAATGTGTGACTATGTAGTGTGTATGTGGGTTTCTTACAAGAAATTAAAGTCTATTTGCAAGTTACAGTAAGTCTGGAGTAATGTAATGGATCTATAAGAATAAATTGTGCAACTACACATAGAGCCATGTTAATGTTAGGCATTAATGCTTGAGTAGCTCACTAATTTCAAATGATTTGATGCTTGGGTAGCACTAGTCTGTTGAAGCTATCCGAGACTTGTTTCAAAAATACATCAAAATCAAAGTGCAATTTCCTTTGTTTCAGAAATACGTCAAAATCAAAGTGCAATTTAATGTAGAATAATTAAGGCAAATCTTTAATTATTTTTGGGGAAAAAAACCAATATAGCAACCACGTCACATCTTCGTAAGTGTATTGCATATCCGTTGGAATAAAAAATCTACTTTTTGCTCGTATAAAATATTTATCTAAGATTCTAAGCAATCCTTTCACATAAAAAATACTCTGTCTATCAGAGGACTTTATGCGTGTACCCACTTTATGCGTGTACCCATGCATGAAGAGTTGCATGGGTACAAATGTTAGCTTGTTCCTGAAGAAAATATTGAATTGGCGGTTAAATGATTATAGCAAACTAATAAGTTATAATCCTTTCAATAGGTGGCATGAAGAGTTGCATGCTAGCATGTGTGCAAATGTTATCTTGTTCCTGAAAAATAAATTGAAATGGCGGTTAAGAATGATTATGGCAGATAAGTTCTGATTCTTTGAAAAGGCAAAACAGCGAAAAGGAATATTTTGAACTTCTAAATTTAGAGCTTTGAGGTTTTTCATAAATTGGTAGTTGTTGAGTTGATCAAGGAGCATTACAAATATTTACCTCTACACTTGTTTAAGAACGGTATAGGAAATGGAATGCCCATATGTAGATGTTTCCTATGTGTTCATAAGATATAGGTTTAATGACACCCGGTGGAGAACATTTCAAGAAAGTTGTGTTTATAGCAGCACAACATATTGCTTTGCAGTTAAAGGGGCATTGAAATCGTAGGAGGTAGTTAAAGGGGTATTGAAACACCACTATAGTTGCAGATGGCCTTTCCCTGGTTGCCTACATGTTCTGATTACAATATTCATCTATGGAGTTCCTCCTCTATTTCTTATAGAGACAAGATACATTTGTGAGCTCCTGCTCTAGTTTTTATAGCTAGAATGTGATATCCATAAAGCTCCTCCTATAGTTTTTATAGTTAGAATCTTGCATTTGTAAAGTTATCAACAGTGCAATGGTCGTGCGGCTAAAGCAATTGAATTTCAACAGTATTTTATTCTTCACCGTGGTCCATGATAATTTCATAATAGTTTTAGTGCATATGGCTTGATAAGTTATCCTTTTCTGTTTTAGGTTTCATATAGAGAATATTTCATTTCCATTAGGATGAAACAAACATATGTCAAATGAGAACATGGCAATTGTAAACAACCTAAAGCTTGTTGCATTCCTTACTCTTATAAAAAGGAATTCCAAGGCTTTAATTAAGAGAGGTTTTTTGGAGGGAATCTTGGTGTGTTTGGAAAAGGGTAGAGTAGTAGTGTCTAAGTTAGAATGTGGAGTCTTTCACAGTGAAGAATGTAAATATTCCTTCAACAATATGAATTAGTTTATGATCTATCATGACAATTACTACAGATATTGTCTCCAGAATGTACTTCTTGATCTTACATGAATAATAATATCAAGGATTTTGTTATTTGTCTTTGCAAATCTCTTGTGAAAGTGTAATTCTATTTGTGGGCTCTTTTCAAGGAAGATATTAAATTTTTACACAAGTATTGCAGCAGGTTTATGAACTTGTATCAAAAATTAGAAAAATAAATTTAAAGAAGATATATATACTATTAATATATATCGCACAAGGCAACTTATGGTAAGTGTGCATTTAATGAGACATTTATGATATCAAATGCCTTTAAATTGGACATTGGGGTATTACCGTATTTCCACATTACATGTTTGAGTTGGAAACGTTGAGGTGAGAGTGATGGACATATTGATTATCCTTAGGGAAACGAAACAATAGATAGCATTTGTAGGTGAATTCGCTGATAAACGGTTAGGAGGGGTCTTGGTGAATGACCACCTGTACATAATGCATTTTGTCAAGAAATTGTTGGGGTTGGAGTTTCTGATGGCATATAACAGGCATAGGGTTAGTTTGGACATTTCGACCTTTTTTTATTATCATGGTGTTATATATGAGGGTTTCCAAGGAGTGGGTGAAAAAAATCACCCAGATTGTGTTCGAGCATGCATATTTGCACAACATTAATGAGATGATAAAAAATGTTGATGACAACCTCCTTATTCCCCTCCCGCATAACCATTACTTTAAGAGGAGCAAGGTGTGTAAATTTATGATTGTGCAAACACAAAATGTAGAGTTGTTGCAGGCTCAAAGGAGTGATATACTATGTAGTGTTAGTTTCCTCTTCTATGTGCCAAAATCAAGGAACCTGAGGTGGACGATTGGCATTGGGACTACCTAACCATTTAAGGATTCCTAAATGAACATGATTATGATGAGGCGAATGTGGTTGAGATTGTAGGGGCGCTAGAGCTGGGGAGTGGAGAAGAATGGATTGAGGACGACAAACGCGGTGTGGACGAAATCGCAGTTGGCGAAGCTCATGCTAACTGTGGATAGGACTACCTGCTCATCTTACAAGACAAGAAAGTCAGTCACGAGAGAATGAAGGAGGAATGTGAAGCTATCGAGGTGGAAAGACGGGATTAAAATGCCTCCTAGTCCTAAAGTATGGTGCAATTACTTCGTTTGTTTTGAATTTTGTATTGTGGGTTATGAGTTGTTAAGTTTTTTTGTTAAGTACTTGTGCCATCTTTTTTGTCACTACTAGACATACGATGTAGTGTGATCATTAGAAACACTAAATGGAATATATTTTCGACTACAAGCCAAATACCGTTGTTTATCTTTATTTTAAAACTTATCTTATTATAATGGGTGTTGGCCCTACCCAATTATTAACTTATGAGAAAAAAAATTGTTCAAATGATTTATATGAATATTATTGATGAAGAGATATGTCATATGAGATTTTATTTTTGCTAAAGTGAAGTGTGAGATGTGATATATGCAAGTTCTTTCATGATAATATCATTTCTAGAAGTTTTTTATGCCAAGACAGTTTAGGTGCATCTTATATAAGATGTACTAGATTCAACTATGTATTTGGCAAATCTATTTTATGTTGAATAATAAGATATACTTTTAAGCAACATAACATAAATTTAATTAAAATATTATTTATTCATGAAAATATAACAACTACGTAATATTATAATTGATATAAAATTTTATAATAAATAGTAATTTTTTTGGGTCGGTAATAGGCATATTTTATTAATAAAAGATTTGTAGATACATAGCTGATTCAAAATTTTGCAGAACATCTAAACCATTCAGATAGACGCACAAAATAGCACCCATCACCAAGCACTAACTTCCATCATTAAACTAGGCCAAAGTACCAAAAATCGGTTGGCATTATTGAAAAGAGTCAACCCAATCACGTGTTAGAGACAGAATCACAATTACAGAAGTTCACCCCAAACCCTATGTACAAATATCAGACACTAACTACTACCCAAAGACACATCCAAAATGGGTTCAAGTATCAATAAGCAATGATCAAACCCCATCCCATCATTCTCAGTTGTGAAAAACTATAATGACAATTAAATGTCAATTTGTACACCTCTACCTAGGTCATCATCCTAATCCGATAGATCACAAAAATCCATTCTTCTTGAAATCCTGCAGTCCTCTAATATGTTGTTGGTAGTCTCTATCATCTATTTATGCTCTGGCCACCTCCATTTTTGTCATCCCATTGTCAAACCTTAACAGTGCATCCATATGTGATTCCAACTTCTTAAATATATGCATCTCATCTGCAAAATTGTCTATCAATATTGGATCCAATATTGTCCCAATCTCTATCTTCTACTCACACTTAGGCCTTAACACTTTCCTTCCTTCCAAGATACTCCTCTTTTTATCAAATAAGATTGGCATGTGGCATGTAACCAAACATTGGAAACTTCTGAGATTAGTCCTTATCCTCTATGTAGACATTGTATGGATAATGAAGACTTTTTTCATTACCTCAAACCCCAATTTGAACAGTACCAAACTGTCATATAATGGGTAGGAAATGGCTTGATCAAAACAACTTCCGATACTACAATTATCTTGCTCATATGAGACAGAGAGAAAACAAGAAATTTCTACCATTTCAAATGCTCTTCAAGAAATCCCAATATCTATCTGTGCTCATCCCAAGCCGCATTTGCACGATCTAGGATTGTGTTAAACTTTGACTCAAGTGAGGATTGGGCCATCTCTGTAATTCCTTTCTTATCCATCCTCAAGACATCTGTTTTTAGCATATTAATTTTATTATTCATCATTGTCATATCTATCCTAGCCTAAGCTAGGCCTCTTCTTAATGCCATTCCTTCTTCGAAGGAAAATTCAATCATCTCAGGAGGCTTGTATGTTGTGCCTATGTTTAATTGTTCTTCTAATGATTTTACTCCATCCCTTAAAATATGGATCTCCTCATCTGCCTTCATTGCCATCTTATGGGCAAACTTTGTCACTTGCATGGTCATATCCATGGCCTTTGTGACAGTAGTGTCTACCACTCTCTTGACAAGAAGACTCCAAAACAACTGATCCATCTCATGGCTTAAAGTTTTCCTTCTTGTAATTGGGTGCAAACACTAGATCACCAATTGATCTAGGTGATCATCAAAAATTGATACAGAGAGTACCTTATTTCTTTGTTCAGGATCCACTGTGTCTAAGTCAATGTCATGACTCCTTCTTAAGGCATCAAAAGCCATTGTAGAAGATATATCCCAACCTTCGAATAAAAGTACTCCACTCATCTTTACAATTTGCCTTCCCATTTCAGGGGTCATAATAGCCAATTTCTCCTTGGCTGCCCTTAGAAGCTCATCCTTCATTCTAAGTCTCTCATCCTCTCTCAGGTTGTCAAGCCTGACACCTTTTCTTCTCTCCAGCTCATCTACTATGTTTTTTTATTATAAATTGTCGAAACTCCTTTGTATTTATAAACTCATCATCATCAATAAACTGCTCACATGCATTCAACCTTATGTCCTTACTAAGGTCACCTCTAAGCTTAAAAACATTAAGGGCCCACTCCTCTATAGGGCCCTAAATTGTGACGCCCAATCTCGTGTCAAATCTATGTGGAGGCAACGATGCCTCTCCCTACAAATCATAGCCCTCATAGGACAAAAGTGGAATGTCTCTTCCCGAAGACAATACATGCAAAGGAGTCACAACTCTAGGACTCTCTGAAATCTGATATGATTTCCTGCTTGAAGAGGAAGATGCAACCATTGGTTTCTTGCTTGTAGCTTCTGCAAGTATGCTCTGAGATGGTTGAGGCTCTTGGGAGATTGGTACTGAAACTTGAGCAGGAATGGAAGTAGATGGGAGCTCATCATAGCCAGGTGGGGAAGATGGTGGAGGGGAAGTAGGACCAATAGGAGATCCAATAGATTGAGGAGAAACAAGCCTTTCTTCCTCCACCTCTTCAACTTGTCGCTCAACCACTAATCTAGGCCTCTCATGAGGCAAAGGAATTATGTTCACATCTGGAGAGGCAAAAAAGATTGTTCTCATTCTTGCTTGTGGAATCTTGAGCATTTTCCATGATGGAGCATATATGATATCCTCTTTGGTCTACTTATGTTCCTCATATTCTATCTTGTACCATCTTTCTTTTCTCTTCAAGACATCATTATAATCTTCAACATTTTTAATAAGATCTTCTGAATCTTCATCATCCCATTGATGATGTTGAGGGTTTTCCTTCCCAAGGTCTTGAATAAACCACTCAGAATCATAGAACTTATACTTAACCCAAGGAAGGATATACTTATTCAACATGGAGTCTAGAATGTCTTATACTTTCCTATTTGTAAAGTGATACATCCCTACCACAACTTGTGACGGGAGCAATGAACCTTTCTTTTGAGCCCCTCTAACTAGGGACCTATTTGCTTCTTCTAGTTCATGCATGATTTCCAAGAAAGAAACTCTATCTTGGACAGTCATAGGCAAAAGCCTAGGGATTACCAAGCTACCTGAACTGGGAATCCCTCATAACAAATGCAAGTATAGCCCGTGTAGAAAACCCTATAGCATAAACCATTACAATGGTAAATTCAGATTGCAAAAAATATATATAGTATTTCAGAGCATGGTAAACATAAAACAAAACTAGAATGAAGCTAATATAATGAAAAAATTGTGGATTGCAACAGGAAATTGGATGTATTTACTGCAGGTACAAATATTAGTTTAATGGTGGGAACTAGTCGTTGAATTAAATATTGGTCCTCCCAACAACTAATTATTTGTCAGGCGGCGACAACTAAGAAACAAGCACATAGTTGTCATTATTTTTTTATTTTTCATTGTTTATAAAAACCTTTGGAACTACAGAGTTAGCTTCATTGAGCACTTTCGACTAATTGTGCAACCGTGCAAAGATTTTAGCCATTGATCTTACATAACACATCCACACATTAACACACTTAGGAGATGAGCATGCTGGACCCACTTTCTCACCATGTTATGTGGCTTTCCACATATCATTCATTTAGTGGTCCAAGTGTAAGCCATTACTGTTGGTAGGGCTCGTGCGCCATGTGTGTGGGCGGAGTTGTGGAGTTAGTTTTGGCAAGCAACTTTGATTAATTGCGCAACTGTACAATGATTTGGACCATCGAATAAACAAGAGGTGACTGCTCAATACTGTGGCTTACTAGGTGGATAGATTGGTCCCACCTTTTTTGATGTGTCCTTTGACCTCCAGCATGCAGAATACTATTGGTTCCCATGGATGTCTTTATTATTTATTATTTCCCACCATTTATAAAAACCTTCAGCACTATGGAGTTAGCTTCATCGAGAACTTTCGACTAACTGTGCAATCGTGCGAAGATCCTAGCCATTGATCTTATAGAAAAGAGCCGCACGCTATCACACTTAGGAGATGTGCATGTTGGACCCACGTCCTCTCCATGTTATGTGGATTTCCACATGTCATTCATTTAGTGGTCCATATATATTTCGTCATTGTTGGTAGGGCGCATGTGCCATGTGTGTGGGCAGAGTTGTGGAGTTACTTCTAGTGAGCAACTTTATTAATCACACAACTGCACAATGATTTGGGTTGTTGGATTAACAGGAGGTGATCGCTCGTAGCTCAATACTGTGGCTAACGAGGTGAATATATTGGGCCCACCCTTTCTGACGTGTCCTTTGACCTCCAAAATCCAGAAGCTTATTGGTCCACTTAAGAAGAGTCAGATGTCAGCAGGGCCCATGTGCCATGTGTGCAGACCCATTATCTAATTAACTATACTAAATTATTTATTGTAAACTTAATTAACTATAATAAATTTCATGACTTTTGGATGATTGCAAATCAATGACACAAGCTCTATTTCGGGTCGAAGTTCTAAAGGACACAAGTTTGTACAAGAATTATGTGGAATAGAGACACATACGAGCATTATCTAATTAACTATACTAAATTGTATACTTAATTAAATGTTTCTATACTTAATCAATTATAATCAATATAATGATTGGTGGATGATTGCATATCAATGGCACAAGCTCTATTTCAAGTTGAAGTTATACTAAAAGTCTCGGGAATAAAGACACGCGTGAGTACTGTCAGGAATGAAAGCTTTTAAGAAAAGATAGAAAGATAAAGAAACAAATTTTAACCACAGATTTTCCTTTTGAGGAAGCTCTTGAAATCAAGGGAGATTGGACTTTGGAGTAACCAGTTAACCAGGGAGATTAAGAATCCAAATTCGAGGATGCAATAAGTCTGTCTGTATCAGTCTATTTATTCACCACTTCAAATTCAAATTCTGGGTAAGCTCCTGAGAGAAACACAGAACTCCTACATCCCACGTTTTTAATTTTTTCAATCTTGGAGTTTAGATGTGAAATTAGGGGACCAAACGTTGAAGGTTTACATTTTCAAGCTTGTCTACCACCATTACCGTACCAAGCTACCAGCAATGGGAAAATACAACTTGAGATACAAAAATAGACTATGCCAAAGTAGTTGAAACCCCATGTTTCACTGATGAATACCATGATATTTATGATCCTATAATCCATTGTAGGCGAACCATATAACTAGATTTTCATGTGAGAACAAGGCCACAATCCTAGGAGCAATGGCACCAAAAATTGTGTATAATTAAATATTAAGACAAAACATAAATAAAACTACAGCGTGGGATGTTGGATTGGGACGCATGATGTTACCTGATGTTTTCCCTTGCAGAGAAATTGTCATGGTCTACGTCCAAAATTATGATGAAAATAGAAAATCAATTCTTAATAAAAATATTCAAAAGGAAATTTTATCCATTACCGAGGAAGAATTTAAAGGTTTGTTGTACTTAGGGTTTGGAGTAGAAGATTTTGGAAACTCAAACATCCACATTGACCTAGAAAAGCTTGCCTGTGATTATGAAGCAATCAATGAAGAGGGAAAAAATAATTATCTCTAAGCTATAACAGTGCATGGTATCCGATTGGATCAAAATCATAAGCCTCCTTATGAAGGAGATATTTTTGTGCCATGGGTTTAGGATACTATTACCATGCTAACATTTTGCCTCATATTGGAAAATAATAAAGAAGTGGGTGCAAGCCTCCTTGAAATGGTATTGAATATCCATTGTGTTAATCAACGTGTTAGATATAATTTTGTTGAGCACGTTGTTCAATCCATGCAAAAACAATTTATAATGATTAAAAGAGGTTCCTCTAAGACATTTAGGTTTACAACGTACTTGTGGCATCTTCTTCTAGTGAAATATCATGTAACCTTCGAGACCAACAAGCTTTAGTATCAGGTGTATAAGGTTGATGATGCGACAACAATGTGTCCAATATATGAATGAACCACTAAGATAAGGATGCATGATAAGATAAGGAACTACAACCATTTTGTAAACTTGTTTTTGGCTTCAATGTATCATGCAATTACAAACACTCCAATGCCTAGATTGCCCGAGTCTTGTAGAGATCGCATTGAACTGAGACCTGCAATACATTTGTTTGACTAGTTCCTCATGGAAGGATATATAGTGTTAAGGTTTTATAAATCAAGAGTAGAACCCTACAAACTTCCAATACATGTGACAAAGAGGGTTTTTGTATTGGAATATGTATGGTAGATGGAGACTATAAATCAACTCTACTTTGTTGGTTATCAAAAGAAGAGCATATTTCCTTCATTACCTTTTTCATGTGGAGGGTTCACATTTGAGAGAAAAACATTTAGTGTGGTACATGAAATTTTAAAAATTTATAATTTTGGTGTTGACAGTTATTGGCAGTATGATCAATGCAACATCATTAAAGAAATGGTTGTGGTGAATAAGAACTCTGCAAGTAAAATCCAACATGAAAGTAAATCCTTGTTAGAAATGTTGAAAAACAAGGATTCTTGGGATGAGGTCAAAAAAGTGATGGAGGAAATTACTGCTGAGAAAAGTATTTTTCTAGAACAAAGTTAGCATAAATTATGACATTGCACCCACAAAGAACAACAAAGCAAGAGATCCAAATCAAGAGGTCCAACAATTTTTACAAAAGAGTCGATGTTCCATCTAATAGAATAAGTATCCCAGTTTCTCTATCAAAAGCTTGTGTAGAGGCAAAGTGGACACAAAATAAAATAAAAGATTTTTGGTCAATGAGGAAGAATCTATGTGAACCAAAGACTATTGAAAATTTTGAAGATATCCCAAAGGATTCTGAGTTTAGTAAATTGTGGAATATAAAGAATCGCTCTGAAGTATATGATGGTAGTGATGAATCTGATGATGACAGAGATAATGATAGTGATAATGAGATACCCTCAGGTCACACTACAAAAACAACTGTAGACTCTACAAAAACATTTGTTTTGAGTGAGAATGTGAAACAAACTAATGCAAGAGCATCCCTGGTTCTTGACAATCTTGCATCAACCAAAAATATTTTCTTTCAATTTGTTGTTGTTTTGCAGTTTCAGCATTTCATTATGAGTTTCTTGGCATTTGCTCGTCAGATCTTGCAGAGCTGGATTTTGATTGTGGACATGTTCATTTGCCTGATCCTAAGTCCGCGAGACGTTTGGATCTTTTCACGAAAATTTATTGCTTCCGTAATCCAAGACAGTTTCCTAGCTTAGAACAGTGGAACCTCTTAGGCCTATTTTTCTATTGGCGAATCTTGCGGATAATTTCCATAGCTTGTGGAGATTCATTTGATTGTTTCCAGAATTCCTTGGAATGTAGCCAACCTTCCCTTAGGTCCGCACTTCATCCTATGGATTTTCCGAATGGATCTCTTGGTGAAGGATGACCTTGTTGTTTTACAGGTTTCATCTTGTTCATCTGCGATTGTTTCACCTTGGGCCGATGCGGATCACCCTTGATCATATAAATTGATGTAATTAAGAATTTAGAATCAATTTTTTAGGAAATAAAAGATGGATCTGAAGGTTAGGAGGTTCGAAGTTGGCTCACATTCTGTTTGAGATGAATATTGCATAATACGCATGTTTTATATTCAAGCTTGTGAGCGTGCATGTTGTTGGCAGTTTGTGTAGCGTCCTAAAATTGCACCCTTTGCAATTTCGACCACATTTGGAGCCATCACCTTAATGTGCTCATCTCCATGCTTGATCGGGACTTGTTTATGCCTCCCCCATGCAACCAAGCTTTATTTTTCCATCTTGCACCTTGCATAGGCCCTTAACCCTGGCCCAATTTGGGGTAGGACCAAGGCGACACACCTTGGTCCTCACCAAGACCAGGGCACCACACACAGGTCCTTCCTAATTGGGAATCATTTTGAGCCCTTAGCCCCATCCAAAATTTGAGTTGGATTTACTCCTTCATGTCGACCTATGTTAGAAAGTTAACATTGACAATGATCAAGGATGTAAGGAGGTCTTCCCCTCTCATTTGGGCATAAGAGGTATAAGTGGGAGAGTTATTTAAATTAACTTTAAAAATTATATTTATCTAAATCCTTCTCTTTCCATACATCATAAAATTGGACCCTTTACCCTAAGTGTGCCCCTTTTTATTCTTCCAATTAAGTAATACATCAAAAGCCCTAATTATGTCCTATTTCGACCTTCAAGACCCGATTTCGCATATCTAGACATCTCAAATTCCCACATACTCTTGCAATTTGCTTTGAAATCACAATATCTTGCTTCCCCAAAAATTTGGCGAAAAGTTGGTCAAATAGTGTGTTCGGACCATGGTCCCGATTTTTTCTCCCTGAATTTCGGGAGCATATTTTGGTAGTATTTTACTATTCAAATCCAAGAGATTGGCAAAAAATATTATTTCTAGGTTGGCCTATGACTCAAAACAAAGTTAGGTTCTCCTACATATAGCCTTCCTTTCCTCATTTCAAGGGCTAAAAAGGTGAAGCAATTTGGGAGGAGCGTCTTATGAAGTGGAAGCGCAGGTTATGTGAAGTCTTCTCAAGCATTCATCAAGTCTACATCAACCATTCTCATTCATCTATTGTGGAGCAACTTTACATCATTCATTTGCAAGCATGTGTGTATGTTAGGGTTTTTCCATGTTCATGCCATTGCATATGACATGTGTGATTACATTCAAGAAGCAAAGCATCGTCATCATTCATTACAGATCTGAGGTATACCTTTACATTATTTATTTCAAGCATTTTCAATATTTCATTCAAGGTTAATTCCAACTAGGGTTTGACTAAGGCAAACCCCTATTTCCAACCCTTTTCCCCTTCTTTTTGTGTGTGTAGGAAACAAGTTTGCAGTTGTTCTTATGGAATTAAGCTTTATTTGAAGAGATGAAAAAACCTTTTTCAATGCATAGAAAGTTCAGAGGACCAAGGTGGTGGGCGCCCTAGTCCTCGCACATGGTATTGTTGGCCTCACACCCCTCAAATGAGTCTGATAACCGCAACAAACCCCTCAAACAAGTCTGATAACCATAGTTGTAAGTGAGAGTAGGACAAGATTAGGAATGGGTTTTTTAGCTTTTGGTAGACCTCAAAATGAAATAGTTAGGGCCACAGGCATAGGTGGAGGTGCCTACATCACTGCAAATGTTATTTCACCATTCAAACATTCAATTCTGTCAGCAACCCCAAATTTTAATTACAATAATTTCGTTGATCAATTTAGAGGGAGACCAGATAAAAATAAAGAAAATGGGAAGCTAATGATGAAGGTTGCAGGTACTACAACTGTAGAGGAACAACTTGCAATGACCACGGTATTTCCCACATATGACCCAAATAAAGAAATGATGGAGTACATGGTTGTTATGTACCCAATTTCAAATCAAAATAAAGTAGAGAATCGGATTGACCCCTCCCAATTTCACGTTAGCACCATCCAAATGGATTTTTCAGGAGTTAAAAATATGGACAAAATTAATGTGTCAAGAAAGACCAATGAAGTGGTGTACACATCATTGCTAGAGAGAGAGAGAAAGAGTGGGGGGAATAAGCTGGATAGACAAATAAAAAAGTTATAGAGAGACCTAGAAAATGAGAAATCAAAGAGGAAAGTTGCAGATAACAAGAGCAATGACTTGTAGAAAGGGATAAAAACATTTGCCTCTACATCAACAAGTACGGAGAATGAATAGACAGAGGTGTAACTGAATGAATTGAAGAAAAGATTAGTTGAAAGCATTAAAAAAAATGAGAATGAAAAAGCCTCTTCAGTACAATTATACAAAAAGCTAGAGAATGTCACTGCCTCAACAAAAAATTTATAAAACGAATTGGATCATGAGAAGGAAAGAGAAAATTGATAGGAAGAAAAGGTAGAGGAAGAAAGAAAAAACAATGAAAGACTAACACAAGAGCTGCAAAAGGCATACATTGAAATTAAATCTTTCAAATACAGTTTGATCGGATCTTGGAAACAAACAATGAGGTATATAAAACAAAACATTTGGGAGCAAATAATGCATAGGACTGACCAATTGTGTCAGTTGTTTGAATTGATTGGAAATCTCATAGTACATTATGGGAAGCTCACTAAATACATCACTCAGAACAGAAACACAAATTCAAGAGAGAAAAATGCAAATCAAATTTTGCAAATAGACTACAAAGCCAGTGACAAATATTTGGCATCCAAGGGAATTCACGACCACATTGATGCCTTAGTAAAGGCATCATCTTCATTCAAAAATGTATGAAACTATGGGAAGCACAAGAATGCCTGGATAAGGCTGAAAAAAAAAGGTGAAGAAGCTGCATGGAAAGGTACATAGATTGACAAATCTTGGTTTTTCAAAGAGTTTTGATACAACAGAGAAATACATTGGAAATATTGCTTTCAAAAATAAGATGGAGGAGAAAATGAAGTTTGACTTGGACCTGTTTCCTAAGGACACAAGTGAGGCTAAATTTTTGGCCTTCACCAAACCATTGATAAGCTTGAATGCAGCTTTAGATGAAACAACGATGTCAAGTTCCACTGCCAATTATGAATTGCTAATAAAATTCAAAGTCAATTACTATATGTTGGAACAAATTGGACTTCCATTGGAGTGGCGCATGCTACAAAAGTTGATACAATGATTTCATAATATGTATTCTATAGTTTGTATTCCCAAATACTTTGAGGTTTTTTTCTTTACTTTGTTTGTAATTTCAAGCATATTGTAATTTTTCATGACTTGAATTAACTCTGTTTTATGATTCTATGAATGGGATTGATTCATATTTGGGCTTTATCTTGCAGCTCATATCATGTTCTCTAACCCTCAATGATAGGAACAAACCCTAATATGGGTACAATCATAACTACTGACTTTTCTTAGTTTTATGTTAGTATATTTAAATTTGGCTGGAGACAATATGATAGGTTGATTATGGATAGTGTTGATTTCATGTTCTAGGTTACCGATCCCATAATTTGGTGTTGTGTTTCTTCCGAGGATTGAAGGTATCAATAAAAAATGATAACAATCTCAATGATCATGATGTAATTACTAATGCAAAACTATACTTTTTTAATTCTTGAATGTTGAATCAAATAAATAATTACTAATGCAACCTTATTCTTGAACACTGGAAAATATTGGTATGTTAAACTATTAACTTGTAAATCAAAATTTGAAAAATGCAATTGCATATCAATATTAAATGACATTGACAGAAACATAAAATAACATCAACCACATTTAGGATTTTGTAATATGAATGATGAAATACATTATGTAGTAAAAGTTTAATAAATACCTAGTAACTACTAGTGCTAAATCTCTTAAACTTGACAAATCATCTATTCATCTTGATCATCAAATGGAAAGCTTCATTGATTATTGTCTATGTTTTGTTGACTCTGCATACCTCCGCTTAACTGCATCTGAAAACTAATAGTACATGTGTCATTGGCATTCAATCTGTCATTGTCAATTGCCACACTTTGGTTTGTAGTGTTGCCCAACCCTCTTCTTTCAGTTTTGGACTTTTGGATTCTTGGTGCCCTTTCATAAGGAAAACTTCGGACATCATACCTCGATGTATATAGCCACAAACAATATTCCAATTTCTTGTCTAGTTTGTTCATTATCTTTTATTTTAAGAACCCCAAAGCACTGAAAACTCTCTCATCCTCCACTGAACCCAATATCATGTTTTGACATAAATCAACAAGTTTGAGAAATTCTGATAATGAATCAACCAATTGTGGGCTCTGACCTATCTTTGTCCAAATCTCTGTTACTGATATCTCTTCCAAGGGGTTCTCTATTTTTTACAAATCTTCAAAATGATACCTCATAGTTAATGCAAAATGAGTTGATTGCTCTCTAAGAATAGTTTCATTTAAAATTCCTTCTATAGTTTGCCCATTGATTTCTATAAATTTACAAAAATGGTTTATCAAAGTTATTATCTTCTGATGATAATCAACTGGATTGTTGAGTTCCCAATATTGAGGAAACACAATAGACATGGCTTCAAGTAACTCATCACAATGGAATCATTTTCTAATTTTTGAGGAAATAGAAGAGGCGATTTTATTCAGACTAGTAGTCACAGAAGCAATAATCTTGCTAAAATATTCCCTTGTGACACTTACTTCTTGCTTCTTAGAGCACTTTCCTGGTTCTGTGATTGTTGCAAGGTGGTGCATTGGTATCTCAAATCCACGTACACTAACACATAACTCCCCGTTTGTAGTAAACTGAAAAAAATTGTTAGGATTGTTCAAATTTGTCAATGTTTGCCAACTAGCAAATTTTACATCTACAAATGTTTGTTCTGATTCATAGAGATTATCGAGGGTCGTGCATGTCATTTTATACATCTTAGCATAATTTGCAATATGCGTAGCTCTTTCTTGGGCTTTTTTCACTAGAATGTTCATTTTCTCTAGCATGGGGAGAAGACCTGCTAAAGTTAAGATTGTCTCTATATCACTTAACCTATGAAGCAGGTCAAGAGCTTTGTCCACTATGTGGCGATGTTCGTACATTAATCCAAAAAAGGATTGATATTCATAATAAACTTGATGCACTAGACCATGCAAGGAGATCCATCAAGTATCGACATCCTTAAGAAGCTTATTCCCATTGGTTATTCCATTGACAATATTTTGAAATTCCAAAAACTGTTTGGGACTTCGACAAAAGTATGAGTAGATCTCTCTTACTAAATCTTCAAAATTTGCTACTAGAGGATACTTGCCCACAATTTTAAAAGCTAGATTCATTTTGTGGGCCATGCAATGAATGATAGTCATGTAGGGTGAACAAGAAGTTTGTAGCTTTATGCAAAGACTATTCCTATGACCTTGCATTACTGAAGCACCATCCACTTCTACACATACCAACTTTTTTGCAATCGTCAAGTCATCCATACCTCCATATTCAATTAAAGAATTCTTAACTAGTTGAAATAAAATTTTCGTTGTCACACTCTCCTTCAATTTAGAAACACATAGTAGATGAGGTTGGCAGACATGATTCTGTACAATATAAATATGCATACATAGCCAAGACATATTATCTATTGTCGTAACTTCATCCAAAGACACTGCATTAAAGTTTGACTCTCTTATTTTTTCCTTTATATCTTGTTTTTCAACCTTAGCAAGATAACTTGACCATTCCCATCCACTGTTCAATGACTAATGACTGTGAGGAAATTTAGGAATGCTCAAATAGTATAATAAAGGACTACTTTATGAGTAATCTGTCATAGGACACCCTCTACTGAAAATACAAAAAGCAACACTTAACTAAACAATTTTTCCGAGTTGTGCTACTACCATTGCCTTTCCAAAAATAGTTTCAAGAGAACCTTCACATTCAACAAGCTTTGTCTGTCTTTTCAAATGCGCATCATATTCTAAGGCACACTTAATATGCTGACATTGCTCCTTTGTTTTCCATCTTATCATTGATTTTTCGATTCCATTTATGATTTATTTTTCCGTAAACTTTGCTTATATGCTTTTCTATGGTGTCAAGATTCAGCTACAACCTCTTCTCTTTTTTGTATTTCCAACTACAAATCTAACACCTGCATTCTATTGGAGGGTCAACTTTCTTTGGATTCTCCACTAGTTCAATGAATGGATACTTTGACACCCAATCAATTTGAAAATGCCTCGCCATATCCCACTCCCGACCCTTTTGTTATTTTTATTTTCTTTTACCCTTTCATGCATCATCATCATCTATGACATTGTCAACCAAGTCGATTATCTCATTCCCGCTACCCTGGGTATCTACCATATCTTCTACTTCATTGTCATCTAAGATACCACATTTGTTGCCTTATTCAATATTTAGTGTAAGTTGTGAATGTGGTAGTTGTGATGATGTACCTTCATCTTTTTTACCACAAACATTGCTAAAGTACGAATTCAAGGTTATACATTTCGTTGACTTCTCTTGGCCTTCACCATATTCAGGAGTCTTACCCTTCTTCCTGTTTGACATCTCCAATGAAATAAAGGATGCAAAAAACTATCTACTTGTTTAAGAAGCAATAATAGACTATAAGATTCATTACCCCTAGTGCCTAGAATCTAGATGTTTGAGGTCTCCCTACTCAATGAGAATGAAATAAAAATTGCAAACACATTGAGATGAATAATATTATAACACTTCAAAGAACTGATCACTTGCCTTTAGATTCTTTGTGAGTAGCACTAGTACTCGGGAATGCAACAATGGTTTTTCTTTGTTGTAACTTGGCTATTGATCTGAACAAAGAACTCGGAACTTTAACTGTGTAAAAATAAATTTGATCTTTCATACAATCTTACCAATCCATATTTGGCAAATTCAGCAAGAATTTTAAAAGGTATGCAAATATTTGGTGAATCCCACTTCTTTGAACACGTCTTATGGAAATGTAGGGCTAATCAAACCTCAACAAAACATATACGTTGTAATTTACTAGGCAATTATAGACCGTCGATTGGAATTGACTTATAATAGAATTGGCAAAATCAATCCTCCCACAATATTGAACGATTAAAGGTATTGGTGAATATTGTGAAGAATTAAGACACACTTATGAAAATATCGAGTGAATTGGGTCATCATGCAAATTCAACTATTGATGGCTATTGGCGAGCATGGCAGTGCATTAAAGCACACCTCCAAAATTGCAGGCGAAAATATTAAATAGACCATTGTGAAAACATAGACTCTATTGGTGAAAAATTTAAATGGTTACAAATAATTAATAAAAATGAAGGTGAATTGAAATGTATTTGACCGAAAATTGATAAATTCGGGGCAATCTGGCCACCCTGTTCGGTCCAACTTATTTGCCACTTTTGAATTGACCGATACAAAATATTCGCCAATTGGCAAATATGCCACTAAAGTTTTTGTTGATGGGGGAACTATGTTAACAATGATGTCCAACATCTTTGTGATGAAGCAGGAATGCAGGTGCAACAAACAATTCCTTACACGAGCCACAACATAATGGGGTAGCTGAGAGGAAAAATCAATCTTTGAAAGAGATGGGCAGTTGCATGTTTCATGCTAGGTCCCTTCCAAATTTTGGGTTGAAGCAATCAATTGTGCTTAATAAATACAAAATAGATCTCCTCACAAATTTGTCACCAGAAAAAATACCTTTTGAAGCATGGAGAGGTATGCAACCGAAAGTCACACATTTTTATTTTTTTGGATCATGTTCATGGACCTGTATTCCTGTTGAAAAGATGAAGGCTTTGGAGCCTTAAAGAAAAGAATTAATCTTTGTTGTATATCTAAATGGTGTAAAGGGATATAGACTTCTAGATCTTTCAACATAAACACTCTTCATTGAGAGGAGTGTCTACTTTGATGAAGTCTCCAATATGCATCTCAAGATAATAAAAAAAATCAATTTTCATTTTTGCCCAAATTGGCCATTGGAATAGAAATAGATCTCCAATAAGTTAAATAATAATTAATAAAAAGGTGATTTTATATTAATAATTTTGAGATTATGAAACATTCAATTTGCACAAACCTTTAAACTTGCCACCATAATTTTTTCCCATAGTCGTATAAAACCATCAAAAGTTTTAAGATTAGTAAACTTCCAACTTGCCCAAGCCTTTAAACTTGCCACTATAATTTTTTCTCATATCCCTATGAAATAATCATGTAGTTAAATTAGGTGATGACCAAATAAATTAATTAGTGGACTCTTATGACATTGTCCATTCTACTAACATGTCACTCCACTACTTGGTCATAAAATTAAGGTCTTTCAAACCTTGTCCCTTAGATCATTCTAGATTTATGTTGATGAACTTTTGGAACATGTTTTCAAACTCAACAATGGATTTAAAGAAAGAAATATTTGAAATTAGTGCAATAAAAAGAGGGGTATGCAAATGGAAGAATGAAGGAGTTAATTTCCCTTGATAATAAAATCTCAAAGGTTTTTGGAAATAATTATAGAAAATGAGAAAACAAATCGAATATCAATATCATGGATGTCTAGTGGCTAGAATATGTGAGGCTTCTTAATGGGCGGGTCTAAGACAAAGACTATCCTTCTATAGTTAACAAATTAACAAAGCTATTCTTAGTGGAAGATATCAAACAAGGAATAAAGAATCTAGCAAGCAATAAAACATAGGTCATAGATGGGTTACAAGTTGAATTTTTAAAATGGGGAGTTAAGACCCTTGCCCCTAACATCAAAAGGATGTTCAATGACATCACAAATTAGATTTTTTGACGAAATCAATGATTAGTCTGGTTATACCTCTCTATAAATGTAGGGATGTCAACCCATCTAACTACGACACTATTATGGTCAATACTCTTCTATACAAGATTTTGGCGAGCATGGTAGAACATAGAATCAATAGTTGGGAAAAAAAAGAAGGGAAAAATAATGAAAGGGTAGGTAGGTGTAGCTGGGTTCCCTATATCTACTTGATAATTTAGGTTGATTGGGTCATCTTATATGACTTTGAGATGAATTCATCTTACATTGAGCAACCTAATCTAATAGGGTATAATGTATATTTAACTATCAATCCAAGTTCGTAAACATGAAATGGATTAGCATTGCATGTGCACAATGAGCTATCTAAGTTGTTGGATTCTAAAAATTAACTAACTTGCAATGTACTCCAAATAAAATACTTATTCAAAATAAATTGCATGTACAAAAAAAGATGTTAACTACAATAACAATGGATAATGATTAAAACAATAAACAAACAACTCTATAATAAGATTATTCTCATGAGATAGCATTGCTATAATAATTGAGAAATATAGAAACATAAATCTATGTCATAGATTGCCAAAACTAAATCATAATACTTGTTGAATTAAAAGAACTATTGAACTAGATTATAAAAGTGAACTAGAGTGACACTTTACCTCAAGTGGGCCTTAAGTTGGGGTAAATGCACTCTTCAAATTAACTATGAATCAAATAAGTAAATAAAAAACTTCTCATATGTGCATTCATTCATAAAAAATGATCATGCATGCAAACTATTTGTTGTTGCATTAAGAGGCTTGTATAAAAATGTTGTTAACCATATGTGGTCTTTTCACAACACATTTATAGACTAGCTCATCCTAACTATCATTGTTTGTTATTCATTCCAAATATTCAAGAAAATTACTAAATCTAGGAAAACTTAAACAAAGATAGAGTCCTATTAGGATTGTCCAACCAACCATGATGAGAACCTTAAATGTTCAATATACAAAATAAAATAGAAATTTGATGAAAATCATTATGGTTAAGGCATCTCGTGTGCTAGAGAATTCTATTGCTAACAGAGGTCCTTTTGACATTGTTGGATAAACACTTCAACATTGAATATCCAATTTGCATTTTGTTTCCTTTGGTTTCAAGATTTGTCTTTCGCTCTGTTGTTAATGACTGTAGAAAACCCAAAGGAAATCCAACTGCTTTAGTACAATGACATATTAATACATAAAAAAATCCACATAATGATAATAAAACAACTTTAACTCATTTCCATGCATAATTATGTACTTATATATTATTTCTCATCCATAAGTAACATACTTTAATACTTATGAAATAGTCTTATTAGTGGGAAAGTGTCAAGATTTAGATAAGTTTGTAGAAATTAAAGCGTAAATTTATATAAAAGTCATAAAAATAGACTCGTCACCTGCCAACTTCAATTTTTCCTTGTCTCCAAGCATAGGTATGTAATAGATTTTTCATCAAGTTCAACTCCCTAAAATTAGAGTGTGTGTAATCCCTAAATGTTGAGTCAATGGGTTCTAGTAGAACCCATTTTTTCTCTATTCTCTGTCTCTACGTTGTATGGTTTAGTCCCTCACCAATTTGATAAAGGCCAACATAGAAATGGTGGTTGGAGGTAAGCTCATGGTCTCCTCCAAGATTCATATATCTCTTAGCTTGCCTAATAGCTACATGATAATTCTATAGAGTGTGTGACTCCTTTTCTTCAACTCATCAGTCAATTCATGTCACCTTGCTACAATGAATCCCAAGACTTCTCTTCTCAAGGTTTGTGCCATCTTCCAAGATATTATGTGGTTGTCCCACCATGCCTTCATTACCCTTTGTTGAACATCTAACACACTCATAAGAATGACCCAATTGTTGAGTTTGTTGTCAAGAGGGAGAATCTACTCTCAATGATAATGTGATTGATTTTCTATTTCTTTGTAAGCTCTTATTTGTTGCCCCCTATTAGCCTTATTCTGAATATATGAGCGAAATTCTCTCAGCTGTAAATCTCCAAACTAGAGGAGAGGGTTCCCCATTCCATTCTGCATCATAAGATATTGCATAGTTAGGTAGGTAGAATTAACAAAGAGAGTTTTGTATCTCAAGGGTGGATGAATTGTAAAGAAAAAAAATATTTTGTTGTAACCATAAAAAAGATAAATAAAAAATACAAACTACATGTACTGGAATTTGAGAAGTTGTTCTCTTAATAATGACGAGAAGACTCTTGCAACTGGTTTATAGCTTACAATTTGAGGCACCATTTTTGTCATTTGTTCTATCTTACTTTGCAATCTAATAGTTTTCATAGCCTTAGCCTACAAATCCTCAAATTTATTTTGCATCTTCTCCTTCTCTTCTTTGCATTCTTGTTCTCGTAATGTTGATTGCTAAACTTGTTTCTAAATCCTCAAGGCAATGGTTGCCTAGGAGAGGGTAAGAGAAATATGATAATCATTAATATCAAGATGGGTTTCTTGGTGTTATTCATTGCTAATATTCTCTTTGGACTCTTTGGCAACCATTTTTGCTAACTTATCTAATCTGGTATCTTGTTGCATGGTAGAATCCTACACTTTTATGTGTTGCATTTCTACCTCTTGCTCTTCTTTTTTTATTCCTTCTACTAAAGAGTATCTTTTGATTCTTACCCTTCAGTCCATTCTAGGACGAGTTTCTCAAATGTGTCCATGTTTTTGTCTGATCAAATTATGTCCTCAATTGGAGAGGGTCATTTTTTGAACATGGCTTTCCTCTCAAAACTAGTTTTTGACTCTATATTTAGTATGTTTTGAGTTAGGGATCACACTTTTGTAGAGCTTATTTTTGTTTTCAATTGGTGAGATTTCCTAGAAGACTTAGCAAGGGACTCTTTTTACCTTTCTTTTCTCCCATGGTTACAAGAAAAACTTCTACCTACTTCTTTGGCTTCACAAAAAAAGAAACAGGGGTAGGTCTTTCTTGTTTTCGAATAGGAGCAAAGACAAACTAATTTTCTTTTCTCACTGTAGGGATTGCGATTCTTGCTTTTTATATGCTAGGAGAACAAACAATTTTCTTTTTCTTCTCAAAGGCAAGGGAAGACTCTAGTTTTCTTTTCTTCCTTGCAGTAGGAGAAGACTATTTTGTTTAGATGCAAGTTTTTCACGTGTCTTCTTTTCTATGGAAAGTGAATAATTTTCCTTCTTCTTTGTTGTAGCAAGGAAAATAATTTATTTCTTTATTTTTATCAGCTTCAAGAGAGAGCTTATCCTTTCCTCTCTTTTCTGTAACAAGAAGATATTTTTAAATCTTTTTCTTCTCCTTTATAGGAGACTTCCATTTATTTTTCTTGAATATATCAATTAAAGGTTTTTCGTTCTTCTTTTATTTATGTGGGGTACTAGAACATTGTGCCAATTTTGGCCTCTTGTCTTTACAACGGGATGGATTTTTCAAGTGGCTCTTCCTCACTTAATGAGAAAAAAGACTATGAAGAGTTTGAATATTCAGAGGTTTCTTTAAAGTTTTTCAGAATTGAATGACTCAAGCTCAAAGACTTCTTGCTGTCTACTATTTACCCCTTTTCTCTGGCTCTTTCTTTTAGAAATTAATGACTAACCTCTAGATCCTCATTAACATGTTTAACCTTTCTAATTTGCAAAACCTCTTTTTAGGATATGTTTGGGTATTGAAAAATTAAATTCCTATTTATAAATAACTATATGAAAAACAATGATATGAAATTGAGGTGTCCTTACTAAAATTATACTACCATACAAGAAATAAGATGGCATAGGTAGTTAGAAACGTTCACAAGATTGTGGTATCGTAGGTGGCTAATAAATTTGAAGTGATTGGAATAGAGTAGGAGATATATTCCCTCATAGGTAATGTATTTGATAATGTATATCGTTGCACATAGCCATTTCCATGGGAGAGATGTCTGTCAGGTACCTTGAGAAGAAATTTCCTAAGGTGAGTTGCTTGGGATAGTGAATTCTTCTAAAGTTGATACAACATCATGATGTTATAGAAATTATTCTTCATCCATAGGAAGATGAGTTACCTCTACTAAAGGCATCATTGTGGCATCTACTCTCTCACCCTTTGCTATGGCAACATTGTCTTCCAATGTTTGTGCAAATTGCTTGGCTATTATTTCATCATAAAAAGTCAACCTTCAAAAATAACTCAACCATTTGGCTACTTCAAATTCTCACCTACATTCCACATCAGTTTCTATGATAGAGTGTTATTTCGGTTCCTTTTTAACAAAATCACCACCCATTGATGTTATTATTCATTTCTCTAATTCTATCTAGTTCCATCTAACTTGCCTTCCCAAGTTTTCTCTAATTTGCTAATAGCTATTTTTCCTTTTTCTTTTTACTACTTGTGTCATGCATATAATTCGTTTTTGAGGGGTTGCATGTTACAGGTGAGTCGGTAAGCAGTAGAGAGATGGATTGATGTAACTGGGATGTCACAAAGTGTAGGTAAGGAAGTACAAAATTATTAACTAAATATGGTGGACCAAGAATTTGTTAAAGGGTGACAATTATTACTAGCTTACCAACTAAAAATTTAAAAAAAAAATGGTTAAGATTAACCCTCCCCCTAGCTTAAAATGTTACATGAGTTCTACACATGTGAAGTGAGCAAGGTAGAGATTTGACTATTTTAAATAAGCATGTAGAAATATGATTATAGGAATGAAAGATCACAAAATCCTGCAATTATGAATGAAAGTGTAGACAAATTTAATGCGATTAACATATGTGAGAATATTGCGTACTTGAAGTAATAATTAAAAGAAAATTTTGTAGCATGTGATGATGTGGTAACATATCATGAATTAATATGATATGCATGGAACATGAATTGCCGAATTGATGGGTTGTCAGTATATGATGATATGATAGAAAATGAATTTGAATTTGCATGAGACGACATAAGGAAGAATGCTGATGTAAACTTAAGATTGGTTGCCAAATAGGTCTCGCTAATACTTTTTGCATGAACAAGTCCCGACTAAAAGTTGTTTATTGCAATACAAAGGTGGTAGATGAATTGGGAAATATTTATTATGACAAATAGAATGTTCCTTGGAATGAGAACTTTATTATGGATTAAAAGACATAAATTAGTCTTTAGAGTCATCTATCCTTGAGCTAGTACTGCTAGGTTCAAATGCTAGAACTATTATTGGTGGTGTAGACACTTTGAACTGCATCTTGATTTCCTCTTTATTGAGTGACTTTCTATATAATCTAAGGCAATGACTATTGACCAACAAGAAAATTCTAATTGGTTCAATGGTTGTGACCTTTATTGCACCATTTGAATAGACATTGCTAATCTCATATGGCTCTAACCAATGAGTCTATAGATTTCCTTTATGATATTTGTACTTAGAGTCATACAATATAACCTAGTCACCTTATTGAAAATTCTTTGTCTTGATAAACTGGTCATGCCATCTAATTTTTTGGTTCTAGATCAATCTAGTATGATGTAGAGCCTCTTTCCTCAATTCATCCAAATAATTCAATTGAGTAATCCTATCTTGTTGTGCTCATGACAAGTCCATGCCCAATTCCAGTGTTTTTCTTAGTTTTTTATGCTCAAATTTAATTGGAAGAACAAATTTTATCTCACACCAATTGAATGGTGTAAAACCAGTTGTTACCATCCATTTGGTTCTATAATCCCATACAATATTTGGAAGTCTAGAGACCCATTCCTTCTTATGAAAGGATATTGTTTTGGTTAAGATCACCTAAATCTCTATGTATGTCACTTTCACTTAACCATGGACTATGGATGATAAGGTGTGCAATTTCTATTTCTTAAATTGTATTTATTGACTAAGTTTTGGATCAATGTAGAGGTGAATTGTGGTCCTTGATCAATGATAATTTCTCTAGGTACCCCATATATAGTGAATATTTCCTCAGACGGGAACTCTACAACCTTGTTATCTCTTGCATTCTTTATTGCTCTAACTTTTATCCATTTTGTCAAACAATCTATACATACTAATATGTACTCCTTGTTTTTCTGATGGTGGATTAATGGGGCGTATGAAATCAAGTCCCCATTTGTCAAAGGGTGACAATAGTAGCTGGGACTGTAGGGGCATCTCATCACCTTTGGTAGGTTTACCCATTCCTTGACATTTGTCACAAGGCCTTGTGCACTTGACTAAGTATTTATGCAAATTTGACAATTAATAACATGCATCGATTATTTTTAGAGTGGTTCTTTTGGTAGAAGAGTGTCCTCCACAAGGTTCATCATAATAAGCATGGAGATCTCATGACATTATCAAGCCTAGTAAGAATATGTAACCAAAAATCTAGTATTAATGGAAGCTATTTTCCACAAGCTGATGCTTTTCTCTAGGTGATAAATGTAGAAGTATCTTGCCTAATACAAGGTAACTGGAAATGTTAATATACCATGTAGTCTAAATTTTTAAAGTAAATATATGCTCAACTAGAAAAGAGCCATTCACAACAAGTTCATATTTTGTGGTTGTAAGCATGGAGAGAAAATTTGCCAAAACATTGGCCCTACCAAGTTTATCCACTATAGTTATATCAAATTCTTACAACACTAGAAACCACCTAACCAATTTGCCACTAACAATAGGCTTGTTTAATGAGTACCTCATGCATGCATGATCTATATGTACAAAAGGTTCATAATCGATTATGCAATGTCTAAAATTATTATTGGCACAAATGACTGCTAACATTTCCTTTTCGGTAACTGTATAGTTGAGCTCATTTTATTGCAAGTTGTTGCTAACATGATAAATGGCATATTCAATCACTTCGTCCTTTTGTCCAAGGATTACCCCAACAACATGATCAAAGGTATCAAATTGAATATAGAATGAGAGGTTCCAAATTGTTCCTCTAAGAAGAAGTGCTTTGGTCAATGTATCCCTAAGTGTTTGGAAATCATCTTAGCATGCAATAGTCCTTTCAAATTATATCCTTTGTTAACATAACATATAATGGGGATGCAATATTTTTGAAGTTCTTAATGAGCCACCTATAGTAACCTGGATGACCCAAGAAGATTCTAATATTTTTTTTCTTTACAAGTGTTGGTAGATTTTTAATTGCTTCAATCTTAGTAAGGTACCTGAGTACCTTTCTTAGAGACATAATGTCCCAATACCGCTCCTTCTTCCATCATCATATGACACTTCTCATTTATTAGGTACAAGTTGTGGTAATGGAATATCTGTAATATTTTTACCAAGTTGGTCAATGCTTCTTCATTAATATCATTGTATGTGGTGAAGTTACCCATATAGACTTAGATACAGTCATGGGCCAGATCTAAGAATATGTTTAACATTGCTCATTAGAATGTAGCAGGAGTTTTGAAAAGACCAAAATCTAGGACTACATACGTGTATGTGCCCCAAGGACAAGTGAATAATTTCTTGTCGTGATCTTTAGGTGCAATCCTTATTTGGTTGTATCCATTGAACCCATGCAGGAAAGAAAAATACTTCTTTCCTACTAAATAGTCCAATAGTTGATCTATGGAACGAAGAGGAAAGTGGTATTTCCTTGTTGAATTAAGATCTGTGTAGTCCACATTGAGTCTCCACTTCCCTCCTTTATTTGGAACAATTACCAAGGGTGAAACCCACTGGTTATAAGATAATGGATATATAAAGCCAACATCAAGTAACTTTTGTAGTTGTTATGACCCTAATCCTATAGTGTGTATTATATTTTGAGTAATCGTCTTGTGGCTACCTTAACTCTTAAATAAGATAAATAACTATTATTATCATATAAATGTATTTAGGTCATCCTAGGAGTTATATTTAAGTATCTAAGTTGGCCTAGGTGGTATCCAAGACATAATTATTGTATGTGTGTGTGTGTGTCTATATATATATATATATATATATATATATATATATATATATATATATATATATATATATATCATCCCTCCTAAAGTGGATTAGGAGGCTGCCCCCTTGAAGTGGCATATTATTATCAAATATTTGCAGAATATTTCTTATTATATTAATCTTTTGCAAGATATTTCATTGCAAATGGTATTAGAGCATGATCTTAGCACTGTGAAGGCAAGTCTTTTTCATTAATTTTGGGGGTCATTTTGGAAATCGTATATCTTTCAAATTAGATCGAAGTTTTTTCTAATTTTTAAAGGGTTATCAAGATCATATTGGATCACCTTCAGTCCAGATTTTAGATTAAGTGGAGAAAAATTGAGTGAATTATCGTAGAATCAGGGTTTCTTCCCTAAATTTTTGTAACATATATGTCTCATATATTTGAGTGGATTTATAACTAATTTTTAAAGGGTTTTTTAGGAGGCCATTGAAGAGTACAATTTTTTTTTTAAGAATTTGGATCACAAATAAGTTGCTCATTGCAAAAAAAAAAATTGAAAATTTTATAAAACAAGAAATAGTAAAGAAAAAAAGAAAAAGGACAAGAAGTAGAAGAATGAGAAAAAAAGGAAGTAGAAGAACAAGAGTAAGGGCAAGAAGAGGAGACGAAACAAGAGCAAGAAAAATAACAAACACACGAGAAACAAAAAGAGAGAACAAAACCAAGACCAAGAGAAAGAGCAAGAGTAAAGGAAAGAAAAATAGCAAGCACAAGAGAAAAAGAAATAACAAGAACAAGAGAAAGAGAAAGAATGAGAAACAAAAAGAAGGAAAAGAAATTGAACGAAAAAAAAGATGCAGAAGAAGAAAAAGAAAAAGTTAGCATTGAAGAGAATGCTTTTGTAAAGTGGGGGGCATTGATATGATCCTACCCCAATAGTGTGTATTGTGTTATAAGTACTCGACTTATGACTATCTTAGCTCTTAAACAAGATACATAATTATAATAATAATAATTATTATCATATATATGTATTTAGGTCATCCTAGGAGTTATATTCAAGTATCTAAGTCATCCTAAGTGGTATCCAAGGCATACGTATGGTATATATAGGGGGTATATGTTAAGGTATTATCATCATATTTAGTATTGAGTTCTTATTGAATACCATTGGAGTTATACCCCCCAAAGTGGATTAGGAGGTTGCTCCTCGAAATGGCATATTATTATCATGTATTTGCATAATATTTCCTATTCTATTCATCTTAGTGTTCAAGTTATTTCATTGTAACAAATCAATCTTAACTATTTCGCTAACAACAAGATTCATACTCCTCTAAAATTGTCTCACTAGTTTGGAATCCTCTTTGATTTATATCCCATGTATGTAAAGGTTTGGATTGAGACCCTTGATATCATGGTAGTGGCAGACAAAAGTCATGTTATGCTTTTGTAGCATTGAAACTAACTATATTTGTTGTTTATTCAACTGGTTATTTAATTAAGATTCTTGCCTGGTGTGATCTCAACTTGAGTAGTCAAAAGAGTCATGGAGGAAACATTTGCACATGGAATTTTCAAGTCATAGCTATGAGGCAACAACTCGTGAAGTAAATGGGTAGCAAACATATATTTTATAGACAATGTTGTAGTAAGTATAGCATGCAATGTACAAGAAGAGCAAGCTAAGCAAGATTCATTTTCTTAGTCCTTGTTATAATCATTCTAAATAATATGGAAAAATATTATTATCTTCATCTTGAAATTGGAGCCTAAGGCTTCTACCAATTGTCATTAGGGATTGCAAAATATCTCCCTCATTTTCTTAAAGCTTTTGTCAAACTAAATGATCAATTTAATTATGGAGCGATACAGGTGCGTATAGGACCAATTTGTTAGTAATATTGTCATTGGAAACTATCATATCACCTAATTTGCACCCTATGAAGGCATCTACAATGGCAAGCCAAGTTCAACCTAGGATTAATTGATATCCCCTAGGTTGGCCTTAGGTTGTAGAATCATAAAATTTGTAGGATACTCCCATGAATCCAATATAATGACCAATTCCTCTATTATGCCCTTAGGTTTAATTGTTGAACTATTGACTAGTTGAAGGACTATGAGAGTAGATCTTAAATCATATAGCTACAATTTTGCATAGTTTCCTTGGTCATCACATTAACGGTTTCCCCTAAGCCAATCAATGTAATGGGTATTAGAATATTGTTAATGGTGACATTTACTACAAGACTGTTAGGATCAATGTATTTCAAAATAATGAACTTTCCTAGCAATATATCTACTAACTGTCCTACAACATGGACAATTGAAGGATCATTTTTCTTCCTTCCAGGTTTCTTCAAGAACAACTCCTTGATTGTTTTACTATAGAATGGTACATCCTTGATGACTTTAAACAAATGAATTTTCACACTCGCATTCTTCAATTGATCCAAAAAGTCAAATGTTGGTTGGGTATTCAATCTCTCTTGAAATCGAGGGGCTTGTGTAGTGATATGCTCTAGCTTGACTAAACAAATATTCTTGTTCAATGGAGGCTTAGCATCATTGGAAGGTTCTTCTGAAGGAATCTCCATGAAAAATGGTGATGTTGGAGTAGGTGAAGTTTTTCTTAAGCGAAGATGTACATTATGGATATCAAGGACACAGACAACAAATTGGTGGTTATCATTGGCATAGGCCTATTAAGTAGGTTTATTGTTGGGGTTAAGTGTAGGTTGAGCTAGTAGCTGATTGACTTTTGGTGGTGTATAAATAGGATTGGTAGGGTTATGAATGATAGTTAGCTGGGAAGATAGGGATTGAAATTACTATGGGTAACTGGTGTTTGGGTTCACCCATTGTTGGATACCCTACATTGTTGTCGTCGTTGTTGCCCACTTGGTTGTACAAACTATTAGTTTTAATGCTAACCTTGGTTTTGATGTGGACGCCATGTTCCAAGAGGATTATTCCATGGAGGTGGCCTATAGTTACCCAACTAGATGAAGGAAAAAATTGTGATGTAGTAGAACTATAATAGGAAGTATTATAAGACAAGGGACCCTAAGAAATACCTTGTC
The DNA here is from genome assembly GCF_030272615.1 of Cryptomeria japonica. Taxonomy (NCBI): domain Eukaryota; kingdom Viridiplantae; phylum Streptophyta; class Pinopsida; order Cupressales; family Cupressaceae; genus Cryptomeria; species Cryptomeria japonica. The sequence goes on along the minus strand of NC_081410.1, from coordinate 40,062,956 downwards.
CTTGATTTGATGGCTTGCGTTGATATATGTAGAAAATCTGGCCATAATCATCCTCTAGTACTTTAAATACTTATATCTCGTGCCTATCTTCTATATTAGCGATCCTCTTGCATTTGTAGTCTTTCTTCTTCTAGCGATAATAAGATAATTACTCTATTAATGTAGCTTTTGCATCCTCTTACTTCTTCCTAGCATGTAAGATATCCAATTGAGTTTTCATGCGATTAACATCAGCCTGTTTCATGTCCTTAAGTAGGTTAGTAATCTCCATTCTTGACACTCTTGCAACTGTTTTCAAAGTACTAACAACCCTTAAGTTATAGGTCTTCTTCATTGCGACTCTAGAATAGTTTTTTTGAATCTAACAGACATTCTCCCCAAAAATTGAGAGATGTCTCCTCCGCCTATTAAGTCCAAAGCATCAAGGAAATCATCATTAACCCCCCTTATAAATATTAACTTGAGGGAGTCATCTCCCAACCTAATATGTCTGGTTTTTTGTGAATTGAACAAGAACCTCTCTATACAATCCTATAATGGCTCATCTTGAAGATCTAATCTCCTCTCATATCTTCTCCTTTGCAATAGTCCTTATACTTCTTAAGTAACTTTTCTTGAACATTGTAGCCTAATTGACTATTGCATTAAATCCCAATCCCTTAAACCATCTTAAGGTGAAATCCTTAAGACTAGTAGGAAATAGTTTTAGGCTACGGGCATCTATGGTATAATCATATCTTTTACAAATAACATCAAACTCAAAAATAATTGTGTTTGGGTCCTCTATAATGAGCCCATGGAAATCCAGAAGGGTTGAAGGTTGTATGTTATTTAGTTAATAATTGCTCCCTTGGTCCAAAATGGGTGAATGGAAGGTAGTTATTTGATTAGCTTGATTATCAAACATTGCTCCCTCATGTTTGGCTAGGGTTAATTGGATGATGAAAATCCAAAGAAAGAATAAGAGTTAGACTAGGAAGTGGGTGATGTTGGTGGAGAATAGTAGGTGTGGTTTATTTCTACCACAATGGTTATATTGATCTCTCTGTTAGAATATTTGCTAAAGAACCTTCCAAGGTGATCCCTTCTCCTCTATATGCAATAGATATAGTCAACAATCCAGCTATTTTGCACGTTGTTAGTAAAAAGTCTTGATTTTTTATCGAGTTCTAATTATCCTATGTATTTAAAACAACACATTTTGGTCCTAGGAAAACATAAAATACTACTAAACAACCCCAAAACTCTTAATTTGATACCATCCCTGACAATGGTGTCAAATGTGTAGGGTTTCCTATATCTACTTGATAATTTAGGCTGATTAGGTCAAATTCTATAACTTAGAGATGAATCCATCCTGCATTGAGAAAGCTCTAATGGGGTATAAGGTACATTTAAATATTGTTCTAGATTCATAAAATTGAAATGAGTCAACATTGTATATGCACTATGAGCTATCTAAGTTGCTTGATTTTAAAAAGATCGCAATCTATTCAAAGAAAACACTTATTCAAAATAAATTACATCTAAAAAAAAAGATGTTAACAAACAAATCTATGCTAAGCTTATTCTCGTGAGACAATATTGCTACATGAATTTAAAAATATAGAATCATAAATCTATGCTATAGATTGTCAAAAATGAATCATAAAACCTGCTAATTTAAAGGAGATATTAAACTATATTACATAAACGAAATATAGAGTGGCACTTTATCTCAAGTGGGCCTTGAGTTGGGGTAAATGCACTCTTCAAATTAACTGTGAATCAAGTAACTAAAACAAAAACTGTGAGCATATACTCATTCATTCATGAAAACCAGTCATACTTGAAAACGATATGTTGTGAATCAAGTAACTAAAATAAAAACTGTTAGCATATACTCATTCATTCATGAAAGCTAATCATACTTGAAAAACGATATGTTGCTGCAATGAGAGGTTTGTAGAAGAAATGTCGTTAACCATATGTGCTCTTTTATTCAGGAAGAAGATTATTGAATATAGGAAAGCATAAACAATTATAGAGCCCTATTACGACTACCCAACCAACCATGATGAGAAACTTAAATGTTCATAATGAAAAATGCATTAGAAAATTGATGACAGTCATGCTGGTGAATGTATTTCATATGCTAGAGAAGTTCACTACTAAAATGAATCCTTTTGACATCATTGGATAAATACCTCAACATGGAATGTCCAATCTGCATTATTTTTCGTTTGGTTGCAAGAACTATCTTTGACTCTATTGTCAACAACTGCAAGAAATCCATAGGAAATTCAACTACTTTGTTGCAATGACATATTAGTACACATGATGGTAGGGTAACAACTATATGTTAAGAATATAGACCGTTCACAATTTACCCCATGCCCCTATGTGGTGACTATTAGTTGCAAGAGGTTATAGGAAACAAGATGGTGGGGTAACTTTTTGATGCTAAGTAGTAAAACTATTAACAATCTACCCCATTCCCCCACATAGTTAGTAGCGGCTTTGCTAGGAAGATCACGAGACAACGAGATGTAAAGGAAACCAACTATTATATGTTATTCAGTGGTCCCAATGGTTAATGATAGTTGTTAAATGAAGACCGCATGATAGGGCAATGTCTATCCAGCCCCTACGATGCACCAACATCTTATGTATACAATACATGTTACACATCTTATGCATACAATACATGTTGCATATACATATAATTGCATGTCGGTGCATCGTAAGATCCTATGCATACAATACATGTTACACATCCTATGCATATAATACATTTTACATAGACATATAATTGCATGCAGGTGCATCATAGGAGCTGGGTAGACAGTGCCGCAGGATAGCAGGGTAGAATTAAAGCTAAGTGGGTCCAACAAGGAAAGGAAGAAGTTCCACCCCATGGCCGTGCGAGGTGGTGACTAAGATATGAGGCATATCATAGAATAGTGGGGCAGTGCCACGTGTACATGTGGGTCCAACTACAAGTTGAAAGAACGGCGCCCTGCGGCCTCGCAAGGATATCTACATCGACCCAAGCTTGCTCGTGGGATAGCGAGGTGAGGGTATAAATAAAAAGGCAATGTTGGCTCATGTAGTCAAACTAAATATGGCCAATCTCAGCCATACACTATTATGAGATCAACGAACTAGATTCAAATAAAAGTATGACCACCAAATTGAATGCATTTGCATGATTTGAATTAATTGCGATAAGACTGAGATGAGTTGTAGTTTAAAGAAAATAAATTCAAGGTTAGATAAATTCATTACACATTTTGCACTTCATTAAACACTTTGCATTTGAAGATTTTAGGAATGAAGCTCTACAACAATGAAAGAGAATTTAGGGGACAAATTAGGGCGTTTCTTCCATGACAAAAAACTAGTAAGTTCATTATGCTTTCACTAAGAGATATCATAAAGTTATGGGTCTCTCTCATGTGTGTTGTGTTGGAATTGTCTTTGATTTTTCAAGAATTTTCAATCAAAACCTTAGTTATCTGTCGTGCCCAAACTTTAGGGCACAAAAACGGAACAACAAAATTTTTTTTGACGTCATGAATTCGCTATAAATCCTAATACATAACGACTGTATTTAAAGTTTTGTCTTATCTAGGATGTAATTAACTTACTTACTAAGGTTAAGTTAAATAACCAACTCTAGCGAGTGACTTGATTGGTGAAGATTAATTTGCATTGCCGATTAGTTAGCTAGCTCAATTACCTAAGACAAGTTGTCGCTAATTAAATCAAGGAATAATTGGTTACCTTAAGGTATTAAATCATTCCCAATCCATATAAGGATAATGCTATTGATTAATTGATACACCTGCAAAATTATTATATACATCCAACTGATGAGGGTTCGAATTACTACAATGTCGTTTGCCCACTAAAACCGACAATAAGCTAAGGCCAATTCTAATTTTCCCTAACTTCTTAATTTGTCGATTAAATTAAATTTGGCCCAAGCTTACCCCCAAGGGTTTATGGTCCATAAAAATTGGTTCTACAAATTCCCCTTTTAAATTTTCCTAATACCCCAAATATAATGAGGGAAGTCTATTGATTAATTAATTAAATTAATCGAGTTAATGTATGGTGTTTCCAATTTTGATAACCCCTTCATTCTTAAATCCCTTTTTAAAATTTTACTATTTTAAAATTTCGAATCTCCTAAGGAATAAATGGACATATAATAATCCTATCATTAATTAATCCCATTTCATATATTAAAACCAAGTTTAAAACTCCAATCTAAATGGTCAAAAAAAAATCCCATTATTGAATTGCCCCCAAAATATATATATTAAAATCAATGTTTAAAAATCCCCATTTAAATTCCTTATATATATATATATATATATATATATATATATTTTTTTTTTTTTTTTTTTTAAATACTAACCCTCATTATAATTTAAAAATCAATTATGATGCTCTAATTTAATTCCCTTATATATATATATATATATATATATATATATATATATATATATATATATATATATATATATATATATATATATTTATTTATTTATTTGTATATATATATATATATATAATTCTTATAATGCTAACCCTAACCCGAAATTGGGTTAGGGTTGCATTTTTATAATTTACACTTGACCTATTTTATTTTTCATCCTTTTATACCCTAACCCGAAATGGGTTAGGGTTTATTAAACGTCTATATTTTATTGAGTGTCCCTTTTTTTTTTGTGGTTTTGGAGGTTGCAGGTACGGCAAAGCTAGGGCACGGCGGAGGGTTTCGCAGAGAGGAGGCGGCGTGGGGCTCTCCCGGTCGCCACTGTGTTTATACACAGTGACGGCGGTTGCCGTCCACTGTGTATAAGCACAGTGGCGGCCGCGGACCGTCCACTGTGCTTACACACAGTGGCGGCACCCTCCGTGCCGTCCACTGTGGGTAAGCACAGTGGCGCGGCCCGAGCACCGCCCACTGTGTTTACACATAGTGGCTCGGCTGCCGTGCCGTCCACTGTGGGTAAACACAGTGGCACGGCCCGTGAGCCGTCCATTGTGTTTACACATAGTGGTTCGGCCGGCATTATTATTACTATATTTTTTTTTTGTTTTTCAATTAAACATTTCGTGGGGCATAGCTTATGTGATGTGTTTATTTTTGAATATCAATGTGTATATATATATATATATATATATATGCACAATATAAGTTATGAATATGAAGATATTTTCTTCTACAGGCACCCACAGAGCATGACTTGAGATTGCAGAATATATATATATATATATATATATATATATATATATATATATATATATATATATATATATATATATATATATATATATATATATATATATAGGATAAAAGGGTTTATTCTGCATTATATTTTATATGATTTGTAACAGAGATGCACAGGATTCAGAATACATGTTTTTGTTTCTTTTTAATTTCGTTGTTACAGAGATATACATATACAGGATATCTTATATATATATATATTTTCTATATATATAGGTATATATTTTCAATATATATACTTATATACATATAGAAATATATATATGACTAAATGTTGAAGTAATAGGGTTAAAAACCCTTATATCGTTTTGAGATTTTAAACATCTACATTCTGTTTGTTTTTTTTGTTTTCTAACAGCATTTAGAATAGATCTATTTTCTTCTTCTTCCCTTTATTTAAAATTTTCTACAGAAACAAAACAAATTCTGTTTACCCCCTTTTTTTTTCAGTCATAAAATAACAGAAATCTAAATTGTGCAAATTAATAGTGAGAAATAAAAAACAATACTAGTTCTCTCTTTTCTTTTTAAAACAGTCATAAAATTATAGAATTTACACTATGCAAGTAAATAATAACCCTACTGCATTTCTTTTTCTTTTCCTTACTAATGCAGTAAATAAACTAGTGAATAGTAAATAAGGAATTCTAGTGCATTTTTCTTTTTCTGTTTCTTTCCTTTAATATTGCAGTAAATAACAAGAGTATAGACTAGATTTGAAATGTAGACTACAACAAACACTATAGACATCAAAACATAAAATGAAATTTACATTGTTTTTCCAGAATGATAGTTACAATAACCCAAATAAGAAAATGGGTAGGAAATCTAAACAGTCATCTTTCTCTAATTTTTTTTACATAGAAAATAAAAATTACATTTATTTAAATAGAAACAGAATCATTTTAAGCCCTATATTTACATATGCACTTTCTCTTCTTTTTTTTTCTTTTTGCTACAAATCATAAGGTTACATTTCTTTCTTCTTTTCTGCATTTAAATAAAAATCAGAAATCTGAAATAGAAGTCTGCAACACAAAATCTGCAACTCCTAGTCTTTTTCCCCAAGCCACCTGCAAGTAAAGTTTTAGGACTGTGACCATGGAATGCTCACCTCCCAGCCTAGGCTTACCAGAAGCCACCCCCGAGCTAGGAGAACCAAGACCTAGACGGGTTACAATCAGGCAATACAACACAACAATAGGGAAAACACACAACACATACACTTTCCCATCCCAAGCTACACTTTCACCACACTTGGGGTGATCAATCTACGGGTGGAAGTGGACCAAGTACCATTGGGGAGACTGCAGCCAAAAATATAACACAAGCCACCTCATGGCAACTCAAAATACTCAACAGAATTCCTCCCAACCACCTTATGCCCCCCAAAGGCTCAAAGCCATTTCTCTCCCCTTATGACCCCCAAATGCATACACAAGGCTATGCAGCAAGGGTCACAAAGGACACCCTTGAGATCACTCTCCTTAAGGAGAGCCTCTCACCCAAGGCTGTCATGCTTCTTCCACCCCAAGATCATCCTACTCTCCCAAGAGTAGAAGATCTTGGACACTCCCAAAACAAGAACACAAAACAGAAAAACATAGAAATGAAACTACACATTATTTTCTTCAACAACAATTTACATACACACTTTCTTTACAAGCATTTCTTTCCTTCAAAAAAACAACATAACTAACATAGACAACAAAACCAAGAGGAGATAACAACCAACCTTATTCTGCCAATAGGTATGCTAAACTTAGTTGGAGATGAGCTGCCCAATCCACACAACTTTCTGCAATTCCTTGGCCCCCAAATTCCTCTAATTCCTAAAACTCTTTTTTTTCCTTCCAAGTGTTTTTTTTTTCAAAAATCTCCGAGAATGGAGAGTGGGTGATTAGCTCACTAAGCTTCCATTCTTAGCCTAAGAAGGCCTCTCTCACTCCTTCCAACCTCTTGGATAGTGTGAGAGATCTCCCATTGGGTTGGTCTTCCCTAGGTCTTACACACTCCCTAACCTAGGTGTCTAGAGAAGGGAAATGGAATGGGGAAGAGGGATTACTCTCTCCAAGAAGGTTATCCTACCAAGGAGGGCACTCCTATAGATGGAATTCGTCCATCTTGGGAAAACCACTTTTTTGGGTGGTTAAACAAGTCCTAAGGGAAAGACACATGGCCAATTTTGGCCTTCACCCATAGGTACCCCATGAGGCCTAATAGAAAAGCTCTAAAATTGACTCTAGGAGTTGATTTGACCTCCAGAAAGTCCACCTGAAGTTAACCTACGGGTCAACTCTGAGTTGACCTCCCTTGTGGCTCTCTAACCTAGATCTCTTGGTTCCTTCAAGGATTATTAGGGGATATAACATTTAATCAAAAATAAAACTCTTAAAAAGGTGACATGACAAATTGCCAACACCACATACTACATAGGTGTCAAGTGACACTACAAAATAATTCCACATCACAATAAACACATGGCAATTGTCCCTTAAACAATTTAAATAATCCAATAAATACAAATTACACTCATGCAACATTTTACATTTACGAATAAAATACAGTACATACGGGGTGTTGTCTCTCCAAATAGACAACCCCTGGTTTTACTAACGCACATTGGCCTAGGCTTGATTCTCCATAATATTTCCATGGTCACATGGATAATTTCCTGCACATCTCAATTTAAACATTAGTACTTTCCAAATAACCTCATATAATATACAACACAAAATCAGAATGCAATACATTCATTCCACAAAGGCTTGTCATTATAAAATATGATTTATCACAAATCAAAGCAATTATCATAATCCTCAAAATTTGATCCATCTACAAGATATGCAAATATTTTTCTAACATTATAACAATTCCTGAAATTCAGATAATAATCTGCATCATCACAATATTACCCTAATCTAGCATCATATAATACTTTATAATCCACAAGGCATAGAAATGAAGCATCCACATATATCAATGTTACCAAAATCGCGGGACCATGAAAAGTTCTATATCCATAGTGTGTCAAAACTAGCATCCAAAATAGTTCCAAAATAAAAATAACTGAAGAGATAGGATGGGTCGGGGTAGGGCCTTACATTATCTTTGAATAAAATAGTTAGAAAATCATGCTACCAAAGAGGAGTGAGTATGTGGTTAAGAAGGGAGAATCCTCAGGGGTTAAGGAGAAGAAACCTAGATTGATTAACCAATATATATTAGAAGTTCTACCAGGTTCTTCATCAGAAACTAGCCCTAGGAATGTATTCTGAGATGCATGTGCAAACTGTAGAGATGCCATAGTCCCAATTTTAGGGTGGGATATATTTTCTTTCTTTTATGATGTAATAGCCTATTCCAACTTCAAACCACTGGTTTTTTGATGTGGTAAGATTAGTTCTTCCTTATGAGTTCATAGAGGTCAACCTGATTAGGGTTTTGACAAAAGATTTGAGCTTATAAGCAAGATAATGAGGATACTTGATGGCTCTATTTTAGTAGATATAAGGTCATCTACCATTGTTTAATGTTTTTATTTGAATAGACAATCCATAGTTATTGACCTTGACAAGATTGAAAAACAATACAAGGCACAAAGGCAAACTCTAAGATGCAATAAAGTCCCCAAATATAGAAAGAAGTTTTTGAAGAACGAAGTAGTTGGGGTTTCAACTCTTGAATAGGAACCCTTTGATCTTACTTTTAAAAATTGTTTTGTCAAAATATACCATGCTGATACAGGGATACCATAAAACATATTGATGTTTGCTATGCACATCCAACACCTTGATGTTAATGTTGATTATAATTTTGCCTCCTACATTTTTCCTGAGATCTATGAAGGATTGTGAACGGTTAGGGAGAATGACACTATAATCAACTTCAAGCATTATTCTCTCTTGTGATACTTAATCCTATTTCAGAACAAATCTAGTTGGCATCCAAAAATGAGGTTATAAATGATGGATAACTTGGGAAACCCATATCTAGTCCAATGTTGGACATATGTGTGGGATAGACAAAAATGTTAATTCATATTATGTGGTGTTTCATGAGAATTTTGAAATGAATATCATGGGATGGTTTTGGTTGTCTTATACAAGGTCACCACAAAAAAATATGTAATTTTTAAGAGCTAAGGATCAAAGGCCAAAGGATAAGGGACCAGATGAGGGCCATGATCACAAATTTGGTGATTTCTTCTTCTTTTCAAATTCCACTATTATAAGAGTATATTGGTGCCCCCAGGCACCACATTTCTTGCCTAGGATTGTGCTCCCGAGAATAGGTTTCCTGTAATTTATGTTCCAATTGATATGGATGGAAAAGGAGTTAATGGAGAAAGAAAGGAAAGGGACCAACTTCCCATGGTGTGCTAGACACATTCACTTCACAATTGGATGTGATACACTGTAGAGGGTTGAACACCATATCAAAACAATGTACAATTGAGATGTACTAGGTTAAGGCCTTGTGATTGTGAAGGCTACATTGACACTATGAAGGAATAAAAGTTGAAAAGTGAACATTAGTTTCACAAGATGTACTATGAGAAGGATGTTGTTAGAAATCGGTCCAACACATCAGAAAGCGTACAAAGAAGAAAAAAGTGGTCAATCCTCTTAAGAATGGAGAAGGAAAGAAAGGATATAAATCTAGGATTTTGTGGTTATTTCTCTAAGAAGGTGAATGAGATTAAAAGGATGGAACTCATGTTTAGACATCTTGAATAAATATATGAAAAATCTCCCGCACCAAAGGATGGATTAGAATACGAGCCTCCAAGACACGAGGAATTGAGAGCTAAATGTATTAAAAATGTTGAACCATTAGCCCAACTAGATTTAGAACCACCACATAAAAGGAAAAGGAGTGATGATCAACCTCCCATAGTGCCTTATGAAGAGACAACAAAGCATTTGGGTGAAACAAAAGAAGTTGCACAAGTAATGTGTGAGATTGGCCATGAAGAAGAAGTTGCACAAGGACTAGGTTACTTTAAATAAGGCATACAACAAATTGTATATGGATCAAGTAAGATTGAAAAATGCTAAGGGAATGATGGGTCCTCCCCTAGTTTCTGCAGGAACTATGATTGTTTATCAACCTCATGTTGCCACGAGAGACACATCTCCTATAGATAAGATAGTTAGGCTCATAGAAAATGTTGAAGACTATGCATGGAGATTGGAAGCCTCAGAAGAATTTTTGCTCAAGGCAAGAGAAATGGCCAAAGACATAGCCTTAGATGTTATGAAAATTACTCTCATGCATTTATTGGAAAAGGTTGTAAGTAAATGTGATGATGTACACAATTTCTATTAGTCTCTATTACAGTGTATACAACAATGTAAGAATTTGTTGCCTACTTTGAAGCCAATATATGAAAGATGGAAACAACAAGTTCACACTCTCCACAATTTAGTTTTAGCCACCCAACATTTGCAAAATGGTCCCCATCCAATCATCCCTACAAGAAATATGATCAAAATGTTGATTTTTTGAAAGTTCAATTTATAAAGGGAAAGGAGTAGGAAATTAAAGGATTTTTTTTTTCCACACACTTCAACATTAGTCATTTTTTTACTTGTTGAATGAACACAGTGAAATGAAAATTATAGAAGAATGGAAAGAAGAGTTTGATATAAGTGTGCCTATAATCCTTCTAGCAATTGATGATGGGAAAAAATTACAGATGGCAACATATCATATAGTCTTGGATAATATAATTGCAATTGATGTTGGGTATGGTAAGTTTATAATTGAAAAACTAAGGCCACATTTGATAGCAAGTGCAAAGAGTTTGACCTAGGTACAACAATTACAAGGATACAAATAGCACAATGGCATGAATTTTTTTTTGTTATTGATGATTAAAACAAGCACCTCAAAATAACAAGGTAGGAGTGAAATGGGTGCACATTAAATTACATTTTAGTTATTTTAAGAAAGGACCTTGGCAAAGATCAAGTAGATCATGAGTACCTCATAGTTACAAAATGGAACTGAATGCATTTGATTTGCATTTCAATGGGTCATTAGATTTCAGCACCTCTATCTTCAACAATTTTAAATTCAAGGAGCTTCCACATCAACAAAAGCAGTTTGAGAGAATCAAGTCCACATCAAAAGATTATATTTTCATAACAAACAAAATTTCACTCCAAATGCAAACAATGTCTTATATGTAATGTAAAGATGCCTTCGACATATTCTAAAATTGTTCAATAAAATTTTGAAACATGTACAAATGATCTAAAGCTTGTTGGCTCCCTTTCGTTTATATTAGAAGGAATTCAAGATCATTTGTACAGGTTCTAAAATTTTGATTTGGGCGGGTAGACATAGTTTTTTAAGAGTCAAGTCACTGAGAATAGCTATAGAAAGGAAGTATGCTTATGTAACAATTTAGTCATTTTGAATAGAAATGGAGATATTGCAGAATTGTCTTCAAATTGTACTGACATTTCTTATATAAATCAATATATCAAGCATATCTTGATTCGACGTTGAAAATTTCTTGTTACTATTTAATGTGTTCATGGGTTTCTTTTAATGAGAGGATTAAATTCGGCTAACACATTATTGTGGTTTTGGGAGAATCATGAGGATTTGTACGTAGAATTTTGTGGTGTAATTGTAGACACATTTATCAAAGCCTCCATGTTGTGTTCATGAGTAGGGAAGAGACCGTGCAGGATAGCTCTGATGAAAAAAAAATGGTATTCCCCTTATCCCGCAACATGTTGGTTGAGGGTTAAATGACCCCATGGGATAACATTGTTGATGGATAAATCAGACTATCCTCTTATCCTGTGATGTTCCTGAGAAAGAGTGTTGACCTCATAAGATAACACTTGTGAGGTGTACATGATGTTTCTTCTTATCCCGCAATATGTTGGACGAGCGTTGAATACCCTGCAGGATAACACTTAAGTGAAGAGAACAGTGTTATATTTTATCTCACGTTGTCAAAATGTGACCACCGATGGTCGTGCAGGATAGCTTAAGTTTGTTGAACAAGGCGGTCCCTCTTATCCCATGTTATCAAAAGTGACCAACAAACGTCGTGCAGGACAAGAAACTAAAGGGAAGATTGTAGGTTACCTTATCCCACACAGGTTAAGAAGTTCACACAATGTCATGTGGGCTAACAAAAGTAAACGCGACTCCTTATCCCACGTGGTGAAATTTGTAGAGAAATGGTCTCGAGGGATAAGAAATCAAAGGGATATTGCTTGAAGACACTTATCCCGCATGAGACGAGGATGATGTCAATGGACCCGCGGGATAAGAAAACAAAATTAAGTGAAGCGCCTGCTTATCTCGCGTGGGTTAAGTGGCACAAAAAATGTTGCGCAGGCTAACAAGTGAAAGCATGCCATGAATAAAAGCTTATCTCGCATGAGACAGATGGTTATGTGGTGGTCCCACAAGATAAGAAAAAGTAAAGACAAAAGAGAGAAACCTTATCTCGCACGAAGTAAGAGGATACACAAGGTTCGCATGGGATAACATAGAAGAATAAGATGCTTGTCAAAGGGAACACAAAGCTTATCCCGCGTGTTCCTATGGCAATAGGGAGAAGTTTGCTGGATAAGAAAGTAATATGGCAAAAGACAAAGGCTTATCCTACGTAGGTTAAGAACCACACATATGTGACGCGGGCTAACAAAGTAAAGTGAAGGCTTCTTGAAAACAAACAAAATCTTATCTCGCATGGGTAGAACAAGTAGACATACATGTGAGGCGGATAAAATGAAGGTTAGCCATAATATGAAGTTTAATGGATCTGAGTAGCTCCATAGTTCACATGGGCGTTGACCAAGTTTGACTGGATGACGTGGCATGTACGAAGCAAATAAGAGGACACTTGTCAGAAAGATGAAAGGGTATTTTGTTGACATTGTAACTAACTTCACGACCATGTTTGTAAGTCGATAGACTTAGAGGTCCACGTGGACAATTGACCAAGATCGACCAAGTGACTTGGACGATGAATAAGAAGATGTCTGCATGTCGATAGGCAAAATGATTTACATGGTGGTTAACCGACCTTGACTGAATGATATGGACAAAGGAAATGAAGACATATTGCTCCCTGGCAAGTCGAAGAACAAATCAGATATGTAGAAGTCGGTGACGATGAAGATTGTTGTCGATTCTTTTAGGGTAGGTCGATAGAGGATGGTGATCTCATTAATGGTGAACCTTTTGTAGTTGGTTGATGAGCTCGAGGTGATTGACAAAGCTAGGATCAGATCTACTGAACAGATCAAGCTTGCTAAAAATAACAACTTAGTACAAAGAATGACCAGAAGAAATATTGGATGCATTTAATTCAAGCAGCTAATGTGAGATCTAATTCAAGACAACGAATAAAATCTCTTGAGTTGCAGACCTCCAAGACAACCGACTTGAATAAAATATTCAAGATTGTAGTAGAAGAAAAAATTGATATGTACAAAGTTGATCTAATCCAGCAGTAGTTGTAAATATGATTCGACATTGGTTGGTGGAAAATAATGATATGTCAACAAGTTGACTGATGGGGTGTGTAGAGAGAATATATAGTGTGCTGAAGAGAAGTGTGTTGTTGCGGTAAAATATAGTGTTGCTGTTGAGAGAGAGATAGAGAGTGTAGCTTCCAAGAGAAAACAAAGAAAATTTACCAAAGTAGAAAGTGTCAGCACAAAGCAATAACAAAGCATTCTGGAGAGTAATGCTATAGTAGAGAGAAGAAGATAACCAGAGGAAGGAGGAAAAACAAAGGAAAACTTTCAGCAGACAGAGAAAGTCATTCTCATGATATGAGAAATGTGTAAGTGTTACAAAACTCATTTGTAACGAGGTTTCATTATTACAATTGTAATCTTGAATAATCATTGTAAATATCTGAGTGGGTGCTCAGAGCAGGGGTAGGTGGTCATTTGAGTAGGTGCTCATAAAATTAGGGGTTGATGCTCCTTGGGTTGGTGCCCTAAACATTGTAAACTATTATTTACTATGAGGTTGGATTGGAGCAGTAGACTCCAACAACTATTCTCACCGAAGTTTTTCCCACATTGGATTTTACTTGTACATCTGGTGTTATGTGATGTGTTCTTGTGTGCGTGTATTTATGTTTGCATTACATCCTTAAAATCTGCACACTGAACTTAAAGTTTTGAAATACACTGATTCACCCCCCCTCTTGGTGTCCATTTGTGTTCTTTAGCAATAACCGTTCTATTTAGAAAATCTATGCTAGTGATATGCATATATGTTCACTGCTTATGTTGTAGACATTAATAAAGTGCACCTTTTCTTAAGTAGAACTCTAATTGCTCTAACACCACCACTCATTATTGAGATTCCTTTATTAGAAACTTCAATTGATTGTTAACCCCGCATCGAGAAACCATAGTTATCGACTTGAACAAGAGACCATTAAGATTTTGACAACACCATTTCTAGAAAGGATGAGCATACAAAAGCATGAACTTGAACTAGTCTTTGGTTTCTTAGGCCAACTTATAAATGTCAATGTAAGGATTCCATTGTTTTAAGCGATTAAGGATGTGCCTATTTATAATTAGACAAACAAAGAGTTGTACCTAAATAAACCATGTAGAAAGAAGAAAGACCCTCCAATTGTTTATGTTGTGGGATAGTTGGCGAATATAAGGTTAGGAAGGGTCATTGTCCCAAAGCATACTAATCCTAGCAGTCATGTGATACAAGTCACTATCAATGGGATACTGATACTTAATGCCCTAATTCACTTAGGGGCTATCATCAATGTAATGACTAGGGAGGCTATGCAAAACTTGCATTTGACTAATTTGAGGTGTACTCCCACTGTCCTTTAGCTAGCTGACATCTCAACTGTAAAACCAGAAGGGATTGTGGAAGACCTAGTTATTACATTAGATTCTTGGGAGTATCTTACATATTCCATAATCATACAACCTAAAGCCAACTTAGGGGGTATCCACTTATCCTAGGTTGACCCTGACTTGCTACTATAAATGCTTTCATTGGGTGTAGATAAGGTGAAATGATAATTTCAAGTGGAAATGTTACGAAGAAACTAGCTTTATATCCACTAACACAACCAAATAATGAGGTTGGTTAGATAATATGGATTGACCTTAGAGGTAACAAAAAAATACCTTCCAAACCCTTATGATAATTAAAAGAAGCATCATGATTCAGATGCAAGATAAAGACACCATCTTATCTCATGTGATCCAAAATGACTATAGCATAGATGTGGACAATCCATTCTATCTGGCTTGTTCTTCTTTCCCACTATATGCCCTGCTTCCTACAACATTATCTGATTATTGTTTGTCTGTTGCACATATGCTTCATAAGATGCTTCCTTGTGCCAATGATATGGGCATTCCATGTATGAACGTTTCATCAATGAGTCTCCTCGCTACTCAAGTGGAGATCACCCTTGGCAGATATCTTAACATAAATATCAAGCTTAATAAGCAACAACAAACACAATTAATTTTCCTATTGCAGGAACATAAGAGAAGTTTTCCTAGGACTATATCATGGCATGAAGGGGTTTGATTTGAATCTTTGTACATACAATATTTACATCAAGGAAGACAACAAACTAATCAGACAACCATAAAGAATAATGAATCCAATTGTGAAATAAATAGTAAATATAGAATTATAGAAGCCCCTAGATGTTGGGTTTATATATCCAATCTTTGATAATAAGTGGGTCTCACCTCTTTTGATTATTACTAATAAAAGATGGAAGTGAAGATTTTTGTGGATTACAAAGAACTCAATTTAGCATCAAGGAAGGATCACTTTCCTCTTCCTTTCATCAACTAACTACAAGGCTATCTAGCAAGAAAGAAGTACTTCTCCTTCTTGGATAGTTTCAGTGGCTACAACTAGATCATAATTGCACTAAAGGATTAGGACAAGACACATTCATCTATCCCTAGAGAACATATGCATATGCAATCCCCTCTTTTAGCCTTTGCAATGCTCTTGTTACATTCCAAAGACCAGTCCTCAACATTTTTTTAGACTTGACACATGACTGCGTAAAAGTGTATATGGACAATTTCACTACATATGATGATAATTATGAAGACGCATTGGCCAACTTGAAGAAGGTGTTGCAAAGATGTCAGGACAACAACTTGTCGTTAAGAAATGAAAAATGTTACATGATGATACAAGAAGGTGTGGTGCTTGGTTATTATGTTTCTCAAGAAGATATATAAGTGGATCCTACAAAAAATGTCGCAATAAAGAATCTCCCTATCACTGTTAAGCAAAAGGATGTTAGAAGCTTTCTAGGACATGCTAGTTATTGTGGAAGATTCATTAAGGACTTTAGCAAGATTGCATCACCATTATTTGTCCAGCTAGCTAAAGATGCGTAATTTGAATTAACTAAGGCATACCAAAAATCTTTTCAAGCTCTAAAAGATATATTAACCAAAACACCTAGAATTGGAATCTTTCATCCATATTCATACTGATTCCTCATATCATGTTGTTGGAGTATTCCTTGGACATAAAGGAGTGGTTAAGTATGTTATTTGCTATACTAGCAAAACTTCCATATAACAAAACTCAACTATATAGTGACAAAAAAGGAGATGCTAGTACTCATTTATGCAATAAATTTTTTTAGACATTACAAAACTGGGTATCAAGTCTTTTTATGCACAAATCATGCAGCATTAAGGTACTTGATGAACAAACCCATTGTTAGTGGCAAGCTAGCTAGATGATTACTCTAATTGTAGAAATTTGATATTTCCATAATCAACAAACTTGGTAGAGCAAATGTTGTTGGAAACTTTTCTTTTAGCCTCACAAATACAAAACTAGAATCAGTTAAAGATGACTTCTTTCTAGATGAGCATCTCAAGTTTCTCTACAAATACACACTCCATGGTATATAAACATAGAAAATTACCTCGTGTCGACGAAAATACATCCATACTTCTCTCTAAGGGAAAGGTGTCAATTACTAGCAAATAGATTCCCATTCTCTCAAATCAACGTATAGCTATGTGTTTGCAATGGACATAAGGTACACTCTTGGTCATTCCACATATTGGTACTAACTTTGCTTACATCCTATTAGACATATTTAATTGTGTCCATGATACCTACATGATTATTTATTCAATCATTGATGATTCATATATGCTTGATGTGCCTTGTATTATATTTCTAGTTACATGTTTAATACACTAACATAATTCTTATCTAGCATGTATGACCATCTTGCCTTATCATTTTCTTATACTAGGAAAAATATTCTACACCCTTGATGATTATCTCTCTTACATGATTATTTATATTCATTTGCATAGTTAGAGCCCTTTTATGTTTTTCATAGTTAGGAAGTTTTTCTTTGTCACATTTCATAATACAATTTTTTGTGTACATGTAGATGATCAAGGTGAAATAATCACTGTGATAAGAGTGTCCATTTTTTCTAGATTCACAATCTACTATTTTGCAAAGATCTAATATCCTTTTATACGTCTAAAAAATATTTAAATTTTTCAGATTGGCTACTTGAATTTACTTTGACATGCATTTTCTTTCACATACAAGTCAAAATGAGGGCAAAACATAATAATAAAAATTGCATATCCATGCCCCTTTCCCTTATGTTTTGAGTCAATTGTGAATATGCCATCTTCAATGCATCAAATGTAGTGCATAATGGTCTAAATTGCATGAAAGTTAATGAATAATCTCATCTATCTTAGATCTCATCATAACATATCCCCCAAATTTCAACCCATTCAATAAATATTCTATTTTCCCTCTTTGGGTTAGATATGTGAGTGCAAATCTAATTTGAATTTAGTCTATGATTGTGCATATAACCTCAAAGTTTTAAAATAATAAAAAAATAAATTTAAACTTTTCTTATCCTTTCTTTAGCTATTATGAGTTGACTACGATGTAGGTTTGTACCAAATTATTGTCTAGGGTGGTATATTGAAAAATTAAACTTAGTTGAAAGCTAATCATCTAAGATCTAGAAGCTACTTTAATTAAAGAACACATTTCCTTTTTAAGTAACAACATAAATTTACTTTAAAATTGCACCGTGATCATTATTCTAGGAAAATCTTTCATATTTGTCTTATGTCCTCAATCTTTTATTTAGAGCCATAAACTCAATTAATTTAGGGCCTTGACCTATGTGAACACGAACCTTACATGTTTCAAATTTCTCAAATATCTTTATAACACCACATTTCTTACATGCACTTAGATATCAAGAACCAAGGTGAGTAAAGTTCAATAGTTTGTGAATTGTTAGATTATTCCCATAGGCTACAAGATCATTCCTACAAATTACAGTAAATTTATGCTTGCAAACATCACCTCTAGGACATGTTTTAAATAATTGTAATTTTTTTCAATATAAGAAATCAAAATTTTGAGTGGAAGGCAATAATGTTTCTAGATACCTTTTTTTTTTTTCGCAATTCATAAACTAAAGATTTCTATTAACATATATAACTTGTATGGTGTTTGAGATTTTCTTCTCCATAAAAAATGTGACATAGTTTTCAATATCATTTTAGATCACACTCCATTTTCCTTCATAAACCATTTTATCTTGAAGCACTCAAAGATTATCATGGACAATGTAAAGGTAACTTCTCTAACTTGTATGGTGATTCAGCATCTAATAAAAAAAGTACTTGATAAATTAATGTGATTATGATCTAAATTGTCACATATAGTGAAATTTATTTTATCTTTAAGAGCTAAAAAAATTCAAATAATTTGGACACTTTTGAAAAATCCCAAAAAATTAAATACGAGGAGAAAAATATGAACAATAGTCAAATGGCTATATATGATATATAGCCAGTAAAAATATTCTTGTTTAAAAAATCACAAATTTGATTGAAACAACAAATAATTGGACTTTTAGAACAACCGTAGAAGATTTTTTTTTTTTAACATTGGTGAATGAAGTTATGACACTTATATAGAACCTTCTATTTCAAAAATAGAAATAAATATTCACACATTTAATTTATTTGGTTTTTCTATTTATTTCTTCACATTCAAGTGAATCAATCACAACTTTTGATCTAAATTAATTTGTACTTAATGATTTTTTTTGAAAAATCAATCACATGAAAGGAGATAGTTTAATAAATTGAAATTAAAATTGTATAAATTAATCTTGTATACACCATACACATAAAAATATATTTCAATATTTAAAAACCATATTTAAAAACCACATTTTTATAACCGTATATTCTTCATAAGAAACAATACTTGATCAAAAACACAAAATTTACAAATCATAAAGAATTTGTAGGGGATTTTTAAAGGTTCTTAATTTGCCTTCTCAATACTGTTTTATAGAAAAAAAATTAAATTATATTATGTGAATTTATGTTTTAACAATTATACAGTTTTGTATGGAGAATAACCATTACCATTTTTATAAGGTAAATAAAAATATTGGAAAGTAACTATGAATATTCTACTCAATCTCAATAAATTATAGAATATTCAACAACTGGCTGCAAGCAACAAATTTCCTCAGGTACCCATCCTTTTGTTAGGCAGGGGTCCCATGGGAGGGGCTTAAGCTCTATTTTTAAGGAAGAGCTCCTAAAAATTAGAAGCTCCTATTTTTTAGGCTTCCATTTTTAAGCGGGTGAAAATGGGATGGGGCTAGAAATTGCCCTACTGGAAAAGAGTTGAGATGAGTTCCACCAAACATTTCATTTTTCATGGCACCACTAGCTTCTTTCAATTTATAGGCTTAATTAAGCAGGACTGTGCTACACATTTCATGGGACCACCTGCTTTAAAAAAATTCTTAAAAAATCTCTACAGCATCCGACGTTCAGGAGGCCCGCTCCATGAGACCCCAACCTTAGTCTCCTGACTCTCCTCCACGTTAAAACTATTATTCTTCTTCTTCCCTTAAAATTTAAATAAAAATAAAAATAAGGCACTGACAAAACTTTTAAAAATCTCTTAAAAAAGAAGAATCTGAAAAATCTGTTGCCCAGACAGACAAGCAGCCAAGTACACGATCGAAATATAAAATGAACATTTTGATTTAATGACAATGCCATGTTATAAGCATCTATCTATATGGTACAAATTTTATTTTAAAAAACGCTGAACGTTAACTTCGGTACAGTAGAATACGAAATTGTGACAATTTTGTTTTTAATCGAAGGCTTTAACAAATTTATTTTGGTGCCGGAACTGTCATTTCGAATTTCAAAACGACACTATTCAACGTTTGAAAGTTTGTTCCGTTGCTTTGTTTAAGGATGTGTTCCTCGTCAACCGCGTTAGAGCTGATTCGTTTATCGAAATTCCCGACCAATTTTATCGTCGTTGTTTTTTTGTTAAATTTTTGGGAGGGCCATATTTTTATTTTTTGATCGCTTGTTTAGGCGGGTTTTGCCAATATCCTGCTATTTTCCTTGAGCAGCAACATTTCACCAAAATGTCATTTAGTTTAGTAGGCAGATCGCAATTTAGTGGCCAAATTGCAGTTTAGAGGCCGCTGTAAACATTTGATGATTTAGAGGCAAGGATTTCAATGTTTCCGTTTATGTTAAATCTTCCCCTTTATTTTGCGGTATTTTAAGGGTTTCGGTGCTTTCTTTACAGAGGATTTTGAATAGGAGGGGTTTGGTGCAGTTTACCGCCAAAGTTTTTGTATTAGAGAGGTTAAGAGATTTTTCTGGTTTAAATTTGTAAAATAGTTTTGTGTGGAAGAATATGTGGATGGCTGGGCTGTGCGGCAGCAGGAACATTATGTTGCGTCCTCACAGGGCTCAATTTTATCCGGGAGTAGTTTTCCGGCCGGCTAAAGGCTTAAACATACAGGAGCGGATTTCGAAGTCTGGTTTACCAGCGGTTCAGATCGCTCTCAAAATGATTCGTCCAAAGCTGAAGCAGTTTGTCACAAGAGTTGCTTCGAACCAAGAAGAAGAAACAGAGGTTTTGAAATTATTACAATGATGATACTAATTTCTTTCAGTGTTTTTGATCATTCACAATCCAGAAATTTAGTTTTCGAAACATCAGCTGAATTACAATTAATGCTCGGACGCCAGAAGATGCCGGATCAGGGACGTCATTTTGAAACAGAACAGACCAAGCGTATAAAGTTATAATTTACCTCTAAGCTAGACACCAATTTGGCATATGAAACTCTTCTTAAAAGCAGCTTTTATTTTTTCATTTAGCTTATATATTGTTGAATAAGGTGTACAATCTCTGTTTTTTCTGAAAAGTGATAGACTACTTTACACAGATAATGCTTTCTAAGTAGCAGTTTATAATATATTGAGTAAGCACATATCTATATCAGAAGTTTTTTTTAAGTTAAATTGTTACGATAAGGGTAATCATTCTGTCAGTCATTTACAGATTGAACCTGATTCTTACAGTACCTGTAAGATTTAAATCTTGGTAGATGACTACCCCTCTAAATTTGAATGTTACCTTTTTATGTAGTATACATGCCTTCACCATCAAACCCACTTATAGTACACACATATGACATAAGATTAATTATACGCTCATATACAAATAAATATTTACTTATATTAGATAGGGGAAGATATGATTGAGGAGATGTCTTTATCAAATTGAAGTATAGTCACTAGGGGATGTAGGTAAGAGGTTGGTGAGAGCTATCATTTTTCAAATAGGGTAGGGAATGTATGAATAAAGGAATGGCTATGAAACAAATAAATATAATCCCTCGGGAATACAAGCAAGGGGGTGGCAATTGGTTCTTATATTTAAATGACTTATGGTGATATATGAATGAGAAAGAAAAGAGAACATTTTGATGTTCATGAATGATAAAATATGGGATCAAACAAAGAAATAGACTCATGTGGGTTAGCTTGAAAATAGTAAACCCCAAACTAGTACAAGTATGAAAAGAAGTGAGTGGAAGACCCTACAAAGCAATGGAAGCAAATGAAGATGACTTGGGTGGGGGACCAAAACCATTAGGCAATGGTATTCTAGGATGCATTGGAGGAGCTAATGGTATTATCATTGATCATTGTAGGAGTATAGATGCAAAGTTTGAGAATACTTATCAAGGGCTGGTCAAGGCAATCCTAGGAAGTAGTTGATTTTGCATAGAACCTCTCCTAATAGGTCAAGCCAAAGAATTGTTGGTGGTGGAGAAGAAATTGGTGATGTGAGGATATTTGTTCTTTGGAGGAGGGGTGTAAGAGGGTCCCTAACATTGAGAAGAGATAGTGCCTCAAGCATTAGAGTAAGGGTTGGGGTGTTGAGGAGCCTTAGTCATAGTAGATTGCAAGGATGAGCAATGTCTCTATCTATGTTAATCAGTAGTATCTAGAGGGTGCCTAATGCCTCCAATATCTACAATGGGTTGAAAGAAGGAAGTAATCAATTTAGTAGATTTGGGACCATTGCAGAGAGATGTATAATCGAACATGGCAATCTTGCTGGCACCCTTTTTTTATAGACTACAAAAATTAGGTACCCCCCCTATAAATTGCAATGCGTTGGGTAAACTTTTTAACGTGACCAGTGACGTTGATGCGACACGCAAATAGTAGCACATGGGTTGGGGGGAGATCGGACCTCGTGACCTTGTGCCTACCTGTTGATGTGTTTTTTATGCACATGCGAACACAGAATAAAATACCGAAGTATCTTATCCTCTCTTGAACAAAGTTCCCGACTGCTGAAGATCTCGCTGAAGGATTAGTCGGAGTAACTCCAAGGTTCTGTATGTAGGATCTCTACGTGTGGATAAGCTCTCTGTGGTATGATGTGATTTTGCTGGAATCACAAGGGGACTTACACTTGACGACCTAAACGTCTGATTTGCTGGAATCACAGGTCCTATTAACTAACTGGAAGACAAACAAATGGTAAAAGATGCAGGGTTCAAGAAGTCTTCTCTACTACCTAGAATGCGAGAAGATGGATGAATGACTAGGTGGAGTCCTACTGGGCTGGGTCTCACCATCAAGATAAACAATTCAACACCAACTCAATGCGATCTTCTGGGGGATGCTTCAAATATATTCAAATCGGACACCATCAGATATTGATCATCATTCAAGTTAATGCATGAACAATAGACGTGTGACGACTTGAGATTAAGCTCATTTTATGCCAGTTGACCATGCAGGGCGCACTTACAATCAGTAAGAGGCTAGTGGTATGGATTAGACGGATTCCACACAGATGCATTCAACAGCTTCTTTCATTCAATCTAATCATCTATCATCAAAATGAAGATTCAACAAGAGACCATGCACATTGCAAAGAAACAACATATTCCACTATATCTTCAATGAAAAGAAGTCTTTACAATTAAGGCAACAATGTCTTGCCTTATCTTCTTAATCTACTCTAATTGCTATTCTACTATTCTGGCCTCTATTACTAACTATTAACTATTAGCTATTATTGACTAACTATCCTCTGACTATTAGCTTTTACAAATGAGGAGCCAGGGCTTATATAGCGCCCTCAATACAATTCAATGGCTTAGATCCATTTGAGATTAATGGCCAAGATTTTACAATGAAACCCTAATTAGGGTTTGTTACAACAAACTTAATTCTGACCAATGAAATAATTGCATTATTTGGACACATGTCTTCTCTGGAATATTCGACCAATGGATAATCGGGTAGGTACATCGAAGTTTGTGCCATCTTTGAGGAGTCAGGTACATTGAATCTGGACACACTGAGATGGACCAATCTGACTGGAGGAGTGATGACTGGGATGCCACCTTGTCTGACACTTGCAACTTGGTAGATATTCAATTTGATGATGCTGAGAAGCTAACTTTAGTTAACTCTTTTGAAATTGTCTGCTTCTCCAACGGACCCTTGCTTTAACCTCCTTTGTCTTTGATGTGCAGGATGGATGGTGTACTTTTCCTTGGAATGCTGGACTGGAGAAGGTCGTCCTTGTTGATGCTAGACTGGAGAAGGTCGTCCTTGTTGATGCTGGGCTGGAGAAGGTTGTCCTTGTCCTGGTCTTCTTTCATCTGCCAAAACACAACAAAAGATGATTAAGGACACATGATAAATTCATTTCAACATAGCATTTCCTACCTTAAATCATTAACAAGAAGATATCAAAATGAAGTTTGCTTAAAATCCTTTCCAAGGACAGGCTCCATAAGAATTTTGCCCTGGACTCTTTGGAAGGGTCAGGGGTGAATTTTGCATTCCTTGCTCAAATTCTTCTCACCTTGTGATCATACTTGCTTAGATACATGCCCAAGGACGTTCTCATTCTCAACCAACACCAAGCTTGATGTAAATTTGGGGCAAAAATGGAAGTTTTAAGAATTTCGCTCTGGACCTTTTGGAAGGGTCAGGAGCGATTTTCTCCTCTTGTAGCTCATTTTTGATCGTTCCAACTTCAATCGACCTCACAAAGCTAGGAATTATCTTTCTTCTTTCACCCAATCTAAGTTTGATTTCGTTTTGCAAGGCAGAATAGGAGATTTTAGGATTTTCGCCCTGGACCCTTTGGAAGGGTCAGGAGCGAATTTCATGCTTTGCTTGTTTATCCTCACTCAATTCCATTCTTTTCACTGTGCTTACTTGGACTCTCATCCTTGGATCCCTCTCCCATGCTTGCAACATTTTGTTTGACCTCAAAATGACTAGAAAAGAGAATTTCGCCAGAAATCATGGCCAGGGACAGGACCTATAATGAATTTCGCCCTGGACCCTTTGGAAGGGTCAGGAGCGAAATTCTTCCTCTAGCCCAAAATCATCATTTTTGGAGACAAAAATCCATTCAAGGGCAATCTCAAGGGCTTCTATCATCTTTGTCTAGGCCTGGCTTGGCACAAATGTGAAAGGAATAGGTGGATTTTAGAATTTCGCTCTGGACCCTTTGGAAGGGTTAGGAGCGAAATTCTTGATTTGGCTCAATTCCTTCAATTTTAATGTTCCTTAGCAACTTGAAGTTACTCCTAAAGACTTCTTCCATCCCAATTCACTTTAGTTTGCAATTGTCTTGTCACAAATTTGGAAAAAAGGTGGTTTTGGTGAAATTTCGCCCTGGACCCTCTGGAAGGGTCAGGAGCGAATTTCTTAATTTAGGCAAAGGAAAATAGGTGGTTGAAGAATTTTCGCCCTGGACCCTTTGGAAGGGTCAGGAGTGAATTTCCCTTTCTAGACCAAAATCATCATTCTTTCAACCCCAATCCTCTTTGCAAGGTAAAATCTCATCTCTCTTCGCCCTAGGAACAAGGTTTTAAGATCAAGCAAGATTAAGAATATATGCTTGTAAGGAATTTCGCTCTGGACCCTTTGGAAGGGTCAGGAGCGAAATTCACCTTCTTGGCTAGAATCCTTCATTTTTTCAAAGCTTTCAAACATTTCCGACATCCAAACATATCTACTCTTCCCTTCAAAATGCCTTGCAAATCAAAATTTGGTCAAATAAGGCAAGAAATGAGTCTTAGGTTGATTTTCGCTTTGGACCCTTTGAAAGGGTCACGAGCGAAAATCCCGATTTAGGCTTTAATTGCTCATTTTTCAAACTTCAATCTTCTCCTGGAGGCAAATATAGATTGTTTTCCACTTGAGGAACCAGGTTTTAAGCTCATTCAAGGTAGCAAATGAGGATTATAGTGAATTTCGCTCTGGACCCTTTGGAAGGGTCAGGAGCGAAATTCCTAATCTTGGCCAAAATCCTCATCTTATCCACCTTTACTCACCTCCTAAGGTCAGAACATGTCAAAAATCCCCCAAACATGCCTAAGGAACTATGAAATTGGTCTTGACAAGTGATAAATTGAGGTGCATAAGGATTTTCGCTCTGGACCCTTTGGAAGGGTCAGGAGCAAAAATCTTAGTTTATGCTTGATCACTCACTTTTCCAACTCCAAACTACCTCAAGAAGCAAACTTAGATCATTTTCTACCCAAGGAACAAGGATTGGATCCCAGACAAGGTAGCAAAAGAGGTTTATAGTGAATTTCGCTCTGGACCCTTTGGAAGGGTCAGGAGCGAAATTCCTCTCCCAGGCTAGAATCCATCATCCCAAAGTCAAAAATCTCCTCTCCAAGGCAAAGTTGCATCAAACCTTCTCAATTATGCCTCAAAAGTCTACAAACTTGGTCAAGCTAAGGAGAAAAATAGAGGAAATATGAATTTCGCTCTGGACCCTTTGGAAGGGTCAGGAGCGAAAATCATCTTAGGCCATGATCCTGACTTCATTTTTTCGCATTTCTTCATTCAAACAAGTGCTTTTGCCTTCATTCAAGCCTAGGAATGCGTTAGTTCTAGGTTTTGGTCAAAGTAGAATGTCTTATGGAGAATTTCGCTCTGGACCCTTTGGAAGGGTCAGGAGCGAAATTTGCTTTGGACCCTTTGGAAGGGTCAGGAGCGAAATTTGACATTTTGGACTCTCCAGGAGTTATATTGCAAAATCTAGTTTTTGGAGGATTCTTCAATTTTCCAGACTTAGTCAAATTTCAGGATCAGGACATTCCAGACTTAGCCAAATTTCAGGATCAGGACATTCCAGACTTAGCCAAATTTCAAGATCAGGACATTCTAGACTCAACCAAATTTCAGGGCATTTGAAGATCAGGATGACACTTCAGACTTCATCACTCACCAACTAGACCTAGCTCGGACCTTCAAGAATGATACCCACTCACAAAGAAAGACACAATTAGCAACGAGAGCAAAACCAGGCCCTAAGGAAGACTCTCAAAGAAACCCTAATTCTGGGGCACCTGCTGACTCTCCTGGCTCAAGCAAAGCCTACCATCCTATTGATCCCCTGGCGACACTCAAAATGCAAAGGCTAACAAACAAAACCCTAAAAGACCTAGAAAACAAACCCTAGAAAGCAAAAAGCAGGGGTCCTCATTTGCAATGGGGCGATGTGTGAATACGTCACAACACTGCCACAAGGAAGCTCTCACCAATTGAGCTAGGCCCCCAACCCCTTGTTGGTGCACAAATTTACAAGCCTCAAAATTTGCAATTTTTCTCTAAAAAAAAATTAAAATTGGTAAGTTTTTTACCATGTCCTTTGTGCTCTTAAGGCTCCATTTTGCCTATCAATTATACTCAATTCAAGAGATCTTCAATGAGCACTATTGGAATGTTCTAATTTTGCAAAGGGATCCTTTGGGTTTTAGTCTTTCTAATTTGTAAGGGTTTTCCTTTATATTTTTGCTGAAACTCTAGTTCTTTTATGCTTTGGCCCTTTGCATATGTCATTGTTGTGTTCTTCTATTATAATGTTGATTGGTTTTCTAGGTTTGTTCACTTAAGTTTAATACTTGATCCCCTTCAATATTGTCGTCTTATCAGCTTGTTGCTTTCGTTAGCGTTCCATGTGTCAAAACCCTATTCTTTTGTTGGGCCCTTCACATTGTGGTTCTCGTATGGAATCTTTTGTTAAACTTGTGAGCTATTGATTTCATGCCATGTGTCCCTAACTGTAACCATGCTTGCTAGTGTTGATGTGTTCTTTAGGACACCTCGAACACAAAATAAAATACCAAGTATTCTATCCTCTCTTGAACACAGAAACCTCATAGGCTAAATAATAAGATCAAATAAGGCAACTCCAAGGTTTGCAATGCAAATGATTGACTTTAATATTCTGGATAGACTTAGTGTATGATGTGATAATGCTGGTAATCACAAAGGGACTTACGTTTTGTTACGTTTTGTTGGAATGTGGAATCTAATTTAACTCTCTTGGAAAATAAAAGACAAAAGGAATAAAGGTTTGAGAAATCTAATCTAACACTTAACAATGTAAGAAATGATTGTTGACTCGATGAAATCAAACCAAGCTTTGCTTCGCCATGAGGAAACTACTACACAAAGATGGTGCAATCTCCTAAGGGTAAATGAATGATTTTCATATCACTTTTGCACATCAACACCATGAACAATGAGCATAAAGCAATTGAAGTTAAACTTTTAGATAAGTTTAGTCTAACCATGCAATACAACTTGCAATCAACAAATTCCAAATGGTATGAACATGTACGCTTCACCATTAATCAACAAGAGGATCTTCCATTCATCTAGTCAACTCCATGAAAATAAATTTAACTTGAGAAATAGAAACCATGCAACATGTTGAAATTCATACAACGATCCCCCATATCTTCAATGAAATCAAGTATTTATTTCAACAAGGTCTTGGCAACAATTTCTTGTCTTCTCCTCCTACTCTATTGCTAACTATCCACTATTGATCAACTATTAACTATTAACCTTTACAAATGAAAAGGCAATGTCTTATATAGACATTTCAATTACAATTCAAGGGCCCATATTGTTTAAGATCAATGGCCGAGATTTAACAATAAAACCCTAATTAGGGTTAGTTATAACTAACTCCATTTCAACCAATGAGAAAATTACATTGCTTAGGACACATACCCTCCTTTAAATGTAGACCAATGAGAAAATAGGTTAGGAATATGGAAGTTAGTGCCTTCCACATGGGTAGTTATCCTTCTTGTAGGATGAGTTAGGTTCAATGCACTTGGACACTTTGACTTGTCATGATTTGATTGGCTTGATGATGGTTAGATGCGACCTCAGCTACTTGCACACTTTGTAGACTTGATACCTCAGTTCAAGCAATGTCTCTTGATACTCAACATCATCATGTGGATTTTGATTAACTCTTCTGAAACTATCTCCATTCCTTGATCACATCTTACTTTCACATCCTCTTCCTTGGGAATTCACCTTGTTGTACTGACCTTGATTCTCGGATTTCCGATGGAAATTCAAGATTCTCATAGCATCTACACCCTTTGTAGTGCAAACCTTGAATGAGGAACACATGAATCTTGATGTTGTCCTTTTGCACTTACAATGTTGAAATTTTCGTTCCTTCATTTGTAATCGCTCCTCATTCATACTTGCTTTTTCCTTCTTTGTAGTGTGAATATTGATGTGTAAGTCCTTCATGATGTTGAATTGCCTCCTTTCACCCTTGCATCAAACCTGAAAGAAGACAAAGAAAATATTTATATCTGGATTATGAATGAAACCCCAAGCACAAAATTCACTTCATAACACCCTTCAAATTCTTAAATGCACTTTCAGGTCTGGAGATACAAGGTTTCAGG
Organism: Cryptomeria japonica; assembly: GCF_030272615.1. Classification (NCBI taxonomy): domain Eukaryota; kingdom Viridiplantae; phylum Streptophyta; class Pinopsida; order Cupressales; family Cupressaceae; genus Cryptomeria; species Cryptomeria japonica. Next base: position 40,033,512 of record NC_081410.1, on the reverse strand, counting down.
TCTGATTTTCTTCCTTTTAAGTCTGATTTTGTGCACTTAAGATCTGCCCTGCTCCTTGTGTGCTTGTGAATTCAATGCAAAGTAATTGTTTTCATCCTATACTTATAGGATTGCTATGTAAAGTTGTCCTTTCTAGCAAGGGTTGGCTGAGATGTCCATAAACTTTCCTTTTCCAAGTTGACTGGCCATGTAATTTTGATTTTGCCCTTTGGATCAGCGAAACTTGAAAGGTTTTTACTTTCTTCCCTAGGTTGGCTGGGCTAGATTTCAACTCTTGGCATTCTTAAGGGGTATAAATGGAAGATTGACGCACCTATCAAAGCACCATCAAAATGACATCAAACAATATTATGCTCTGCCATGATCTGTGAGTTAGGTCTGATTTCTGATTCAAATTCACAGTAGGGTGATGAACTAATAAAATCATATTTCTCCCTTATAGCATCCCATGACTTAAATTACCCTTTCACTTCTAGCCGACTTGCCTTGTGTTTTAATTTTGATCCTTTAAAGATTTCACTTGCCATTCAAAGGGGTCTGACTTGGCTTTGTCTCACCTTAGCGCCACTTGTTCTCTTCTAACCAATTTCTTTCACCTCCCCTTTGTTGAGCTCATTTTAGACCTATATCTGCATTGGCGGATTTTAGGTGGTGGTATGCACAAATTTGTGCATGTATATATGCATTTGTGAGGGCGGACTTTGGTAGCATGCTTGCACAAGTTTTATCCTTGAGCACATTTTGATGATGATCTTGCACAAATTGTAGGCTAAGAGCATTTGAGATGGGTGCCTACACAAATTTACCCTAGAGCACATATGAGGTGTATGCTTGTATTGGCGATGGTTTCCTCTTCATTTGCCTTCATTGCTTGTAAACATCAACCTCCTCCTTGTCTTAAAGCCTAACCTCTTTCTTGCCTTGCGAAGTCTTGACGTTCATCCTCTGCAAGCGTCCTTGAACGTTGAACTTAACCACATTTCCTTGGTGGAAATTGCATGATGAAAGTGGAGTAGTGCCCTCCTTGGGCGGGATTCAAGGCCATGTTTGCACTAGTTGAGCACAAAATACATGTATGCTTGAACAAGGTAGCAAGTTTGAGACCTCTGCTTGCACAACTTTGAGATGAGTGCATTTAGGGTGTGTGTATGCACAAGTGAGGTAGAGCGGATCTAGGCAGTATGCTTGCACAACTAGACCTTGGGTGCATATGACATAGTGGCGTGCACAAATGAGGTGGAGCGCACTTGAGGTGGTAAAACACACAAAGTTGAATGGGTTTAAGACACGTGTTTGCACAAATCAGGCCACAAATCCTATGGGTGTTTGCACAAAAGTTGTGTTTAAACCAACTTGAAGCGCATTTAGCATGTAGATATGCCCAAGTTTGAGGTCGGATCCTGATTGCTTGTTTGCACAACTTTGTACATGCTATAACGGTGGTGACTCTTGCCTTAGTCAAATTTTCGTATTGTTCCCCACCTAGGTCTTGTACCCGTATAGTCTTGAAGTTAATAATCTTAAGGTACTATGCTTGCAATTCCTAACGAAATTACAAGCAAACTCACCACTTCACGCTCTTTTCTCCATTCCTAACAACATCTTGCATTTTGGCAATTGTGATCAACTCAACAACATTAACAACTTTGACAAGATTTTACAACTTCACCTTCACTCCTTGGCTTAGACATTTGTTCATGAATTCCGGACTTGACCACACTAAAGACAAGACTTTGCAACCCTAAGACATACTAAAGGTTGCTCTACACCCCTAACTTAGATCATCAATATAAACCCTCCTTTCAAGAAGAGGTTAACAAGTATGACTATTGCCAAGGCAAAGATGACTTAAACAAAACACCTATGCTAACAAGCAAAAAGTGTCGGTCCTCATTTGCCATGGGGCGATGCGTGAAAATGTCAAAACAGCTAGTTCATTCAATGTTGTTTTGTTCTTGAGTTGAGTTGACAGCTTGTGATTGGTCTATTAATAATTATTTGTACACTTTGTAGAGTAAATACAAAAGATTGGTCACTTCGTGGCAGGTGGTAGTGTAGTATTTCGTTGTGCAGCTCCTTCACATTGCACTTTTGAGTTTGTATCCCACTTTTTGAATGCATGATGTGTGATGGATTCTATTGCCTTGGTATCTAGTTGGCAAATATTATGTGCAGTGGTAGACATGTGGTAGGTTACTATTGCATTGCACAACTGCTTTGCATCATGCTTTTCCCTTGAAGTATTATATTAAAACAATGAGCTAACGATATCTTGAAATGTGTCCTTGATCAAATGATTTTGCATGCCAGTTCCTACGATACTATGCTAAGTTGATAGTTAATGAGTGGCTCATAGATGCTTATGTGTGCACTTTGTGGAGTAAGTATTGAACTCTTGTTGATTTGCGACAACTGGCAATATTTGATTGCATTGCACAATTCTTTCATTTGTAGTTTTTAAAGTGGACCCCACTGTACTTCCACAATATGCAATGGACTTTGTCTCTTCTAAAAGAATTGTTGATTAGGTTTCTAGCTTGGGCAATGTTAAATATGGTGGCAAATTTTCTTTGCATAGCAGTTTTGATTATGGGTCCCACTTCTATATGTGTGATGTGCGATGGGAATGAAAGGTCTAATATTTCTACATATTGTGGCTTAGTTATCAATATGCAGGGCGATATGTTGTGATATTATTGGACCACATATTGGTCGCCCTAGCCCATACAATGCTTTTACTGGTTGAGTATGTAGCATCTATCTGCAATGGGACCAAGTGTAAAAATAGGAGCATAAATTTGATGCTTGGCAAGTCTTTTCCATTGCCAAGTCTCTTTTTCACAAAATTACAATGTGCAATAGCCATTGATCTTCTTCACTTAAATACATCAACAATTAGCATTCAAGGAAAACTAGAAGTTAACATTCATGCCATTAATCTTTTAAAAAGAAGTGTAGAATAGGGTGCCAAAGGAACATATAACGTGTGCACCATTCTTGCATAACTTGAGCATCATTTATGATCTGGTGAGGCCCTACAACTGCCTAATCAGATTTACCTTCTTAGAAGCAATAACTCATCATAATGATGCAAATTCACATATAGCGGTGGAGAAGGGAACGACACAAACAACCATTAATGCAGCATTGCCTTAACAATTTCTGTTCCAATAGATCTCGTGGGATTTTCCTTTGCAATTGATACAGGAGGTTGGCCATTTTTCTTGCATTTCATCTTGTGACAAGTGTCACTCATTTGTGGGGACTATCTCTATAGTCTTTTCTATGTTAGGGAAAGAAGCTTTCATTTGGAGGGGATGGAAGATTAAGAGAGGAAAACAAGAAAGTATAGCAGAGGATGAGATTTGCTTAGCATAACCATATGTTTTTATTTTCGAGCTTTGGGTAAATCGTTTTGATATTTTAATGATTTGGGTTTATTCAAAAATTGTAATAAATACTTGTAAATTTGGAAGAATGAATGATTAACGGCAAAATCGACCTTGATTGAGTGTCTCCATATGTATATTGTGCATTTTTGGATGAGTTATTGACTAGTTGGCTAGTTAGACAGCTATAAAATCCTTGAAAAGTTTTGCAACGTATCTTTTTAGGACAAAAAATAAATGTATGGGTATGCTCATGGATAACTAAATAGACTCATTTAATATTTTGGAAATATCTATTGTCTCTCTAAATGTATGTGTAGAACCTAGCTTGCTTGTGCATTTTGAAAGACAATCTTTTGTCATATCTTCGTTAAGGTATCGCCATTGGCCTCAATTATCACACATTTTGTTCAAATTCAATGACTATGTTGCCTAATTGGATAGAGGCACCAACAAGCTTCGAGCTCCACCCTTCAATCATCCTACAACACACACATAACAAATCAATTTAGCCATCTTTTAAATTTTACCCGATTTAGCGTGTTCTCATTGCTATGTCTAAGTGTTCCTAACAACATAGGGGGTTCTCATAAAACAAATTCATAAACATTTGTGGGGCAGTTATCTGCTTTAATAAGTTGTTTGATCTGAATATTGCAAACCAACATATAGGCACAAAGTGACTAGTGATATACAGGTGAATTATGCAATGGGTATGGTTTGTGTTAGAGTAAGTGTTTAGTTTGTGTGGTGATGTTTTTTGTAGACCTTATAGAAGCCCTCCATGGCCTGGTAGAGCCAAAAGTGAAGGAGCTTTTACCCACCTTGACAATTGGTCCTAAGTTGCCCAAGTTTGACCATAAGTGTGTGATCTTTTCTCCAACTTCAAAACATATGGTATTTGGGAGGAGATTCAGCTTTAGGGATTTGGGGTTTACAACTCATGTCACAATAGATCTCACAAAGAAAAAGGGCCAAGAATCTTTGATCAAGGTGGTGGAAGATAGTGGCTAGAGAACCAAAAAAATATTTTTGCATAAAAAAATATCTCCCACAACTTTCAAACTAGACATTGAAAATAAAATGCTCCTCAAACTCAATCCCTTGGAGAGAACTGTTAGCATCTATATTTGTCATTGATGTCCATTAGAAGGAGATATGTTCTGTGTAATGTATTTGCAGAAAAGACATACATCTAGTTTGCAGATCGGATGCTCATTCATTCCTAAATATGAAAAACAATGACAGTAAGTTAGTACGTGGTCTGCAGTTTTGAAACATGTCAAAATAGTATATGTTTTGATTCAGAATGATACAACATTTGCATTTTCTGATCATTCGAATAACATGAACTTTATCAGACTTAATCTATGTTGTTTTAATCTGCATAATGAGTGACAGTAAACACCGTATGAAAGGACCTTCATATCTTTCTTCACAGACCTGTCATATTTTTCTGTTGATAGAAGTATTACTGAGATTCTTCGATGTTTGCAAAGCATGCTATCAATTTGTGAAATGGCAAAAGATATTGATATTATAAGTGTTTCAATCTTGGTTATGGATGGTTATGTCCTGAAAACAGTTACAACCGAAAGGTCCGTTTTGTAAATAGTTATAAACCATTCTTCAGATTGATGACCCATATATTTGTTAAAAGAAGCAAGTCTTTAAAGAATAGCAAGATGTTCGAACTAGATGGTGGCTGTATAATTGGTTGAAAGCAATTACAACTGTTTCACAACAGTTTCTACCAGATTCGTGGTCCATAAATAAGGGTGTGTATGTGACATGTTTTTGGATTGGATTGTGTGGTTTTGCTGGAAATTAAACAGCAGAGATATAAAGTTGAAAAAGTTGTGTGTTGAAGAAGCATCTATAAAATAATCAAATCTGAGTTAGCGAGTGAAAGAGGGATGAGTTTGTATCGTATACTTGTTGAAGACGGGTTGATTATCATCTGCAAGCAACAGCTTTATATGTTCATTGGTCTGGAAACCATTGCAGAGCATTTTCAGATCATAATCATTTTGATTTACAGTGCAAAGGTTTTAAGAATCATTTGTGAGAATAACTGAAGCTTGCATATCTACATGCATGTTGTAATGATAACTGTTCATATCAGTAATCTTGGCTGTTTGATTTGTAATCATTTTAATTTGTTGTACAAGTATACTGAATTGGTGTTCAGTCTGTAAAGATAAAATTGTTATAAGGAGTTGGTGCTCAAAAGATAAGGGATTTGATTATTCCTTGGGTTGGTGTCCTAAACATTGTAAACTTTTCAACTGTGAGGCTGGATTAGGATAGTAGATCCTAACAGCATTTCTCACCGTGGTTTTTCCCACTCTGGGTTTCCACGTAATTTTTGGGCTTTGTCTCACTATGTGGTTGATTCTCACTCTTGTTTCAGTTTAAGGTTCTTCGGTATTCAGTTTGATATTTGACAAAGTTCATTATATCTTTCAAATTGTTTGAGAATCAAAAGTTTACATCTACTACTGACACACCCCCCCACTCTCAGTAGTAGAATTGTGTTCTACAAGAACAAAGGCTATAATTCTTCCACTTTGTAAAATATGGTGATCAATCTCAACATGAAGCTGATGTATTTGCAATTGGTTGAGGGTAATCCTCAAAACATGAGACCAATTGTTGTCCTCATTTTTGTTTTAAAAAATGAAGGACCATTACATGAAATTTTTGTCAAAAAATGAAAATTTTACTCTATGGCACGCCTGCCGAGGCATATTTTCACCTAATCCTTGGATTGGTTTAATCCTCAATCCATCCTCGAACCACGTTTCGAATTTCATCGCGTTCTGGTTTCGTTTGCTATGTCTTTCCTTCAATTTCGGGTTTTTTCTCCTTGACTGCAGGTGGGAAATTTTCCTTGAATTGCAAGTTTTAATGATTTCCTTTGTTTTGGTCTTTGTAGGGAAATTTTTGGCTAAATACAAGTGCACTTTATTGAAAAAAGAACTTGTAATTTATCTTTTATTTCCCCCTTAATGCTTTTTGGCTTTTTTAGTCTTTGTAGGGATTTTTTGGACAAGTTACAAGTTAATTTTAAATAGCAAGTTTAAAGGTCACTTGTAATTTTTTTCTAAAACCCCTACTTTAATGTCTTTTGCTTGTAATAGGGATTTTAAACCCCTATTACATGTGTGCAAGTTATTAAAACTTCTTGTAGGGATTTTATTTTCCCTTTACAAGTAATTTGTAACTTGCACATCTCTCTCCAAAACCCGATTTTGCCCAGGAATGAAATAGAGTGACATTTTTAAACTTGCTATTTTGCCCAAAAAACCCGATTTTCTCCATAAAGTGCAAATTGAAGGATTTTAAACTTGTAATTGCATCTCCAAAACCCGATTTTGCCTTATGAAGGGAAAAGTGACAATTAAACAAGGTTGCATGGGTAGGGGGGTACTTGGAGACTTTGGAGACTAGTGCTAGTACTGGTATTGGTACGACTATTTTTTCAAAATAGGAGACGTGGGTACTTTGAGACGCCAATTTCTTTTAATATAATTTAATAATTTATAGAAATTCTAAAAATTTAATGACATTGAACATTAAATATAATGACATTAAATATAATATAATAATTTAGTAATGGCTCTTGCAACGTTTTAAGAAATCCTTGTGACCTGTATTTGTTTTGAGCATTGTTTTTTTTTCGTTTGTACTACATTTTGATTATTTTGTTGCCTGTTATTTTTTTTTTTACATTTTAAGGATTCCTTTTTTCTTGTTTGGCTTGGAGACGGTGGGAGACGGGCGGATACGTTAGCGGGAAGTCTCCTCTCTATGGAGACGTTTCCAACCAAGTTTCTGGTGCGGGATATGCATCCGAGTCTCCGGTACTCGTACCCAGGGGCTGGGTACTCGTACCCATGCAACCTTGCAATTAAAACATTTAATATGAACCCCAAAACCCGATTTTCACTATTCTCATGCAAAATCGAACTTGTTCTTTTTTCTTAAAAACCCGACCAGCCAAAAGAAACGTTTTATTTGGAAATTTGAAGCGTTTTTTGTGGAGAATTTTTTGGAGATAGAAGGCGTTTGGGATTCTTCCCTATTCTCATGCATTTGCAAACATGTCACGCCATTTGAGGTGTATGGTTGCTGGTTTTTGGTGTTGAATAAGCAAACACGTTTTTACCAAAACTGTGATTTTCTCTCCCAAAGTTGCCACGGATCTTCAACCTCCTAAGTCCTTTTTGCTTGCTGTGCTTAGGCGTTGATTTTGGGAGAATATTTGACCCCTTCTTGGGCCATTTTATTTGCTTTTCATGCCACGTTTTCTGTTTATGGCGTTTTAATAAAAACGTGGCTAGGGTTTCAGATTGTAGTTTATCTCTATTTAAGAGCTATTCTTCTTTCTTCCAAAGATTGATCATCTTTTGAAGATGCATTTTGAGATTGAAACAAGGTATGATTTCTTTTCTTTTCTTGTTTCATTTTCTTGTTTTCCTTTCTAGTTGTAGATTTGTATATAAGTTGTTCTTGCCCCAAAAATCGGTTTTGTGAGAGAGATTTCCCCTTTGAAAAACAATTTTTGAATTGCATTGATCTTCCCCATTTTCCCTCTTTATTTGTATTCGGGATTTTAAATCCCGATTACAAGTTGGATGAAAATCATTGTTCTTCCCTTACGGTTAAAATTTTTAACAATCTTTTGTTGAAATTCCAAGTTGCAAAGATGAAAAATTCCCATCCTTCCAAAATTGGGTTTTTAGAACCGGATTGCATGTTCAAATTTCTTCCCATTTTCATGAAAATGTCATTCCCAAAATCTTTCCATTTTTATCCATCCATAATGCCTATATTCGTACTTTCCGCTCACGTCATTTCCCGCAAGTCTAATTCTCATTTTTCACTCATCTCTCTATTTACCGTTTTACAAGTATACTTGCATTCGGGTTTTAAAAATCCGATTGCATGTGCGTTCTTCCAAACTTGTAAAATTTTCCCCAAGATCCGAAATTGGTCAAAGTCAAGATTCCTGACATTTCCCATTTATTTCCCCTCTCTCTCACAAAATCGTGAAGTGCAAGGGTTGGAGTCCTTCCCATTTGAAGAAGGAAAAATGTTAGTTGCAGCTGATTATGATGTTGCCTTAACACTTTTAAGTCTTCATCGCAGTATACTAGGTTGTCCTTCAATGCCAGATTTGCCGTCATCTCCAATTCCAAAGAAGATGGAGTATAAATATGATAAGTACCAAAATGAGGTTTCACCTTCTCAAATCTCTTCTCCTTTGGATCGCATAAAAGATACAGAGATAGGGTATGTGGACATGTCAGAATTTGTCAAGAGGGTGGAGGATCCGTAGGATAGCAATATGCAGCGGCTGTTGGATAGCCATATCCATCACGCATCTTCTTTTCCAGTGGCTGCCCTAGAACCTGAATTTGTTCTCGCTTGCGCTCATCGCTTTGACAAGGAGACAAGAACCATTAAAAATGATGATGGTGAAGCAATAATCCGCCTTGACGCAGACACAATTGAGAAAGTCTTCAGAATACCACCGACACCTGTTTATATGGAAATCTCCAAAGATAGTGCAACTGAGTACTATGTAAAAAGGGAAAAGGACTGCAAGCTTCATATTAACAAGTGGATTCATGAGCCACGAGCCACCTTCTGAAGGTGGGCTAAGTTGTACCGCTGTGAGCTCAAGTGGAAAATCGGAGACATCATAACTCTCCTCAGCAGGATGATGGGTCTTGAACCCTCCAATGTTTTTGAGCCCTGGATGTACTAGTTCGTCATGTTTGTAAGGCAGTCCCATCATATATCATGGGGAGAAGTCATCAATGATATCTTGTGCGAGCAACTTGCAACAGTCCCTTCCACTATGACTTTCTATATGAATTCATACATAGTCTATTTGGCAGCATCACTCAGACATTTCCCTGGTCTTTCTACCAAGGGTGACCACTCACTTATACCGGTATGGGAATACTATGATCAGCTACCTTTGAAACCCAACAGATTGCATTTCAGAAGAGTTCAAGATGCATTCTTCGGTTACTTCATGTGCCAGTTTGACAGAACTCTGAAGAATAGAAGGGTATCAGTTGAGGCATGGGAAAGAGTGAATGAGTATGGGTGCTTGTTTCTTCAATTCCCGACCTTAACCTATATGAGAGTCGGATGCTATAGTGGGCAGCCATACATGCTCCCTAGATACTCAACTCATAAGATCATACTTATGGAGTTGGGAAGACAGATCGTGGCTGTGCACGCCCATCAGTCTGTCAGACATAAGGTCGGAATGGGGATTTCTACAACAAACCCATTGAAAATTGGCCGGTATTCTCTTGTCACATCCGTCAAAGCCAAGGCTATGGAGACTGAGATGCAGGAAATTAAACTCAAAAGGTTTAAGTCCAGAGCTGATTTTGATTACTGGGGTATGAAGGAAAAGATCATAAAGTCTTTCGTGCACGTGCATCGTATTGAGGATATCTGGGTAGATCTCCGTACAAAAGTGGAAATTCTGAAGATGGATTACTGCAGGCTTACTGTTGAGCAAGTTGTTGATTTGAACTTGGTGGATATTCCTTAAAGGATGATTGATGATGGGCATGTGCTTGATCCTTAATATATTTCACGAAGGGTTGAGAAATCTCCACTTCCTTTAATCCAATGGTCACACAAGGAGTGCATATCCATTCTTGAGAGATTTCAACCTATCTAGGCTAACACCAATGCTTGGTTGAAAAGTAATGGTGTTAGACTCATCAAAATCAAGGTTGGAAAAGAAGATGATTCTATGGGGCCTCTTGGACGTAAGTCTGAGATTCAGGTTGACAAAAAGGAAGGCGCATCATCTTCTGGCACCAGGATCAAATTGCGAGTTAGTCGGGCAGTAGTGCTTCCTCTTGAGGAGGTGACAATTCGTGGAAAGGAAAAGTCACGGTTTCATGTTCAGGTGATCGATCTTGATAATCCAAAAGAAGGGCAGCAATCTGATGATACTCCTAAGTCTCCAGCTTCGGACTCACCTCAGGAGATCCCTTCCTCAGTTTCCATTGAGACGCCTCTTTCTCCTCCTGACTTAATGGTGGAAGAGTCTCCTCAGAATACCGTTCCTATTTCAGCATACGAGCCACCTCCTAATCATCAACAAGAGAGTGTGCTGGAAGTTCTTGAAGATACTCTTGCATGTATCTAGCTGTCAGAGATTGATACCTCCACTTCTGGCTTTGAAGAATTTATGAGGCAATCTTCATGCCCATTGGTTACTGAGCAAACCGTGGTCGCTATCCAAACAGATACTCCTCCCAGGATGACCACAATTGTTCAAACAGAAAATGCTTCTCCTTTGCTTGCAGCTGTTACTGAAGGAGAATTAATGGCTTTACCTCCGTGGCTTAGTTCTTTTACCCCAAAAAGGAAGAAGCAAGAAATCTCACCTGATGCCTTTGATTATCAGCAACTGAAACAGTCTAGGCCCAAGGTTGCTAAAAAGGCCAAGACTATCTCCAGAGTAACTGTTGACAGCAACAAGATGAAGGTAGCTGAAATTGTTGAACCTCTTGCAGATAAGCCACTTGAAGAGATGTCAGCTGCTGATTACAAAGTTACAAGGGTAGAATTGGGTAAGCAAACGCATGAGGTGATTAAACATGATGTCCAATATTCTGTAGCTTCACTAGTACAACGGTACGATGAACTTCTAGCTAAGACAAGCTAGAAGAGGACAACTGACAACTTGTTGTAGCTGTTTGTAAAATCACAAAACATACTGGTGAAGTGAGTAATCCTTCAAGTTCTACCGAGGCACGAGAATCAATTCGTGGAGTTGAAAGGGCTGCTGTACAAGCATTGGATTCTTGGGTTGATCAACTTCATGATCTACGTGCACAAGTGCTGAAAGACATTTTTCAGATGATTTTTAAGTTGGAGGCTATTGAAGAGAAATTGAGTCATACCTCCGACGCTTTTAAAAAGAACCTAGAAAGTGTTGAAGGTAGTTTGACAATCTGGCGCACCATACCCCAACAACAGTTGAGTGTTCTACAGGAGCATGCAATATCCCTTCCAGGGTCATGTACTTGGAATTTGAAGAGCTTATGGAAAATAAGGCCCTTGTTCTTAAATCCCTCATTGAGGAGATTGATGATGCAATGAGATTACGGGGTGAAGTTTTCCAAGATATTGTTTCTCATTATGAAAAGGCCTCTTGCAACATAATAAGTCAAGATGGAGAGCTGATACTAGAAGAAGAAGTTCTTGTAGATTTACAGATGAGGATTCATAATGAATGGAGGAGCGAACAATTCTCAGCTGTTTCAATTCAAATTTTGTTGAAACACCAAATCTTTTGCATGAAATTCAGTCCATCTTGGAGAAGAACAACTCTATGCTCCTCCGATGCCATGATACCATTGTGAAGACCATGGTTGTTGCCAAGAACACCCACGAACCGAATCCTGCTGAGCTACAAATGATCATCCAGAAGTTCGAAGGATTCATGTCTTCACATGCTGCAGCTTAAGTGTTTTTCAACACTTAGTTGTATTTTTCCAGATTTGTAATCTTTTAGTTGTAGTTTTTCTTTTGAGAAGTTACATGTAAAAGCCTTTTTGTAAAATGCAAGATAAGTCATTACTTGCACTTTTGTAATTACATGTAAGGCAATTACAGTTTGAGTTCAGTTATGACTGTAGTTGGAATAAGTCATAGTTAGTTATTGAATAAGTCTTGGTGGTTGAGAGAATTTCTCAAGTTAGTTGGGATCCTCCCACCTTTTTCTCAAGACTCCTCTTCTATAAATACTTGAGGGGTCTATTGTAATTTTTATCTTTTGGGAAAGCAAGCAAAAACTCTGCCAAATTTACAGCAAAGAAGTCTTTGAGCTTTTATGTGTGATTTCAAGAATTGAAACAAATAGAAGGAAATTGCTCAAGCTTTGAGTCTTTGTGCTACATTCTTGAGTTCGTGTTCTATATTATCTTTCTTGCAAGTGTTCCTTCGAAGAACTTAATCGAATTTGATTTGCAATCTTTGTGTGCTGCAAGTATTTGAGGTTAATATAAATTAGGATAAATATTCTTTTGAGAGGAGCTATAAGTCTTTGTGCTTGCACTTATTCTTAAGAGAATTTAGGAGCAGATTTTGTGAGAAATAGCTGTGAGCCTTTGAGCTGTTATAATTTGTTCTTGATAGTGTTAGTATAGAAAATGGTAGATAGGACTTCATATAATCAAGACTTTGATCTTGATATTGCTGTCCCATCCTGAAGGAAGTCTTTGAGCTTTTAGGAAACTTCATTTCCTTTCTCTCATTTCATTTCAAAAAGTTGTTACTGTTGTTTCATGATAAATTGCTATCACTTTTCTGTGAAGAGGAAAGGATATTGGCTTTCTTGAAAGAAGAAGAAAGACTACTGTCCCATCCCATTTTATTTTTAAAGTTGTAGTTAGATAGGGGGAGCCTTCCCTTAATTAGGAGAGTTTTACTCACACACTGTGGTTGAAACCACAATTTTGTATATTTCCCCAAGTGTACAAAATTTTCTACCAACACCAATGATGGTGAAAATAGGCGTGTTGAACAATGATCCCATCAACTTGTTGCAAGAAATGCGTAGCATAACAAGCTAGTTTGGGGTTGAGATAATTCAGAGGGGAAGTCTAGGTAACTTGGGTACACTGAAAGTAAACGTCGTCTCTGATGGATTAATTGACCACCTCTTTCTCTAGAAGGAGACAATAAGGAGCGCATAAGGAGAACTTGAAAGGAGTAATCCTTTACAAACAAATGCTCTAGAAGAGCAAATAGAACTCGTAGAATAAACACAATCGACATTTGGGGGGACCCAAAGAGGTAATCACCTCCAATGAATAGAGTGCCAAAAAGGTTGTTGATCACAAGACAAAGCAAATCACTCATTGATCTAAATTGTTTATAAACCAAGTATGTTTAAAGTTACTCTCGAGACAAAAGGCTTGGGATTGAAAATTGAATTGGACAATACTTTGAGGAATTGTTCATTGGCATTGGATTGTTTGTTGAAATATAATTGTTTGAACCCTCTCAATTTGAGTCTAGTCAAAAGAATCCAAGCTAGGGCTCCAAACCTTAGAACCATGCAACCATGTGGGCATAATCATTGCATCAAAGAGGTGCATCTTGGAAATATACCTGAAACCATTGGTTTTCAAGGATAAAGGGTGAGGTGAATCCCTTGCAAAGATGAAATTGAGAGGCAAAAAGAAAGAAAGAGGAGGACCAAAAAATTGAACTCCTAGATAAGTAATATAGTGCTTATCTCCATAGGCCTCCTTTAGTAGAAGAAATGAACATCTTTGGTGGTGTTTAAGGCAATGACTTAAGCTTTACTAAGGTTGACCATAAGCTGTCTTTGTAAGCCATCAAGAGAATGAGAAAGGTAGACCATGTCATCTACAAAGAGAGAAATAGAAATCATAACATAGTGAATTAAGTAACCCTTGTCCACACTGTTCTGTTGTCTAAGTAAATCCTCAAGCTCATCATTGTAGATACCAAATAGGGTTGGTGAGAGAGGGGAAAATCAAAAAGGCCATGACGAGTTTGGAAACATCTAAATATCTTGCAGAGCCACATGATGGAACTAGTGAGAGTATCAGTAATACCAATGTACCATAGTTTTTGGAACAAAAAATGCTATAGGATGGGGTCAAATGATTTCATAAAATCTACAAGACAATTAAAAACTTTTAGAAAACTGATGACCAGTGTAGTTGGCATAAAATGCTTATTGTTATGTTTGATAATTTTGGTTACCTGACAATGTATTAATTAATTGTATTAAGTGGGTTGTCACTCTCGGCTAGTTATGTGTTGCTTGGTTGACTATTGTGTACCTCTTGGCAACTATCAGGTCATTTAAATATGTTGTGTACCGCCAAGGAAGGTAGTATGGTATAGTCGGATCTATTGTAATCCTTGGCCGACCATCGTGGGTCTTCTTTTCTGTAATAATTGCATGTGCGAATAAAGATATATTTTACTATTGTGTTTGGTATGCATTGTCATTTACATTATTATTTCCTGTATTTAATTTATCAGTTGTAGCGGTAAACATTTTGGCGTTTTTGCCTTTAAAGATATCGAGTCAGCCTTGAGTGATTCATGCTTGTAGACCCCAATAAAGGTGAGAAGAGGCCACAGGGTGGTCAAGACCAACTGATTAGGTGATTTGTTGACCTTTGGCTGGAGGGAGCACGGGGACTAGTTAGAGCTTGGAAGAACCTGGAGTGTTGGGACTTTGGAGGTGTATGTATACGGGATGTGCATGTGGTTGAGAGTGCAAAGAAAGCACCAAAACGTGGCGGCTGAAATGGTCCACCCAGGTTCGGCACACCTGGAAGTACCCAGAGTGTTGTGGATGCTGGAGGTGGATGTGTATAGGACGTGTGCGTGGTCGAGAGTGCAGGGAAAGCACCAAAATGTAGCGGTTGGAATAGTTCCCCAGGCCTGACACACAAGGGAGTAAGCAAGTGAGAAATCAATTTGTAGGAGCTTGTCCCTTGTTGAGGAACTAAGAATAAGGGGGCCTAAGCTGTAGACTCCTCCGGTACCTTTTGAGTGAAAATGATGAACACCCAGGAGAAACAAAAACTCCCTAAATTTACAGGGGATGGATCGGAGGATCCTGTACGACATTGTAAGACATGTTTAACAATATGGGAGGCGAGTGGCCAAGATGACCATGATTATTGGTTGAAGGCATTTCTTGCCACCCTTCGGGGAATTGCTATTGATTGGTACAGAGATCTAGATGCTAAGGACAAGGCTAGGTGGAATGAACTAAATAAGGCATTCGAGGAGGACTTCAAACTCCTGAGGGATGACAACGAGATTGTGGCCAAAATCTATAATACCAAGTATGTGCTTACAACTGTAGGTTCAAAGAACTGTTGAACAAGATGGAGAAACAACCAGTCGACGGGTTGAAGAAGAGGTGGTTCACTGAGGGATTGATACCCTCACCGTGCAAGAAGATGTAAGTAGTGCCTTTGTCCTTGTACGCTGATGCTTACATTTGAGCGATGGACATCGAGAGTGAAAACAAAACCTCCTCCCAAGGGAAGAGGAAGACTGACAACGACGAGAGCACCGAAGGTAGCAGTGACGAAGAATCCAAAACCGTACGAGCCCTTCAACAAAATATGTTGAGAATGATAAAAGAATTGAAGGCTGAGAAAGGAACCAATAAAAAAAGCAATGAACTATGGTGTATTGAATGCAAAAGTGAGGGGCACACTAAAGGTAATTGTCCTAGAAATATGTTTTGTGAGATTTGCAAGTGTTGGAGCATTCAATTAAGGAGTGCCCATACAATCTGAAGACAAGAAATACACAAGTACTCTTCACATAGGGAGAGTCCACTCCATCGGAACCACATAATGCATCGCCAAGTTGTTATCAAGGGCGAAATCAAATACAATACAACTCCAGAGGACATCCTATCATACAGTGCCGACAATGTAGTGAATGGGGACATTTTGCGAGAGACTGCCAAAATAAGAAAGACAACATACAACTATTGTGCAAGTGGTGTGGACTTGGGAATCATGAAGACACCTGCTACTCGAAGAAAAAGGGTATTAATATGCTGGATGTAGAGGAACAAGATGAGGCAATTCTGGCAATCAAGAGAGCACGGAAGAAGAAGGCGATCTACCTAGACACTTGTACGGAGAAGGAACGACTCTGAGAAGCTAGAGCCGAAGTAGAACAAGTGTTGGTGAAGGAACGAGTGACCTCCAATGGAACTGCAAGTACGTCATTGTGGGAGTTAGAGAAGAACATAGTTCGATGGGTGCTACAGACAACCATACCCATCAAGGTGGTAGACCTTCTTCAAACTTTTCCGCAATTGAGAATGGCGATTGCCTACATAGTTAGTGACGACATAGTCATCTAGAAACAATGTAAGCCACAAGAGGAGGAACTGATGGGAAAACCACCCGAAGGGAATGAGGCCAGCGATCCAATGTTGCTGACGGTGAGCATAGGAGGAAGTTGATTGCTGTCAAGATGGAAATAATGGGCCAAAATTTGGCAAACACCGGGCTCAAGAGTTAATGTGTTGCTGGAGGACACTTGGAAATGTTTGGGGAAGTCGATACTCTGGCTGTCAACCTTCCACTTGGTAAGTGCTGACCAACATGACATGGAGATGTTGGGAATATTGATGGCACAAAAAGTAATGATTGGGACAGAACAATTTTTCTTGGGCTTCGTAGTCATCCTGTTGCAGAAGAAGGCGTACGATACACTCCTTGGGAGGGGATGGTTGATTACGGCCAAGGCGAATCATAATTGGAAGCAGAATACACTCCTGATCGAGAGCGACGAGAGGAAGTACGTCATCGACCTGAGGAATCGGGCGGTGAGTAAAGAACTAGCATCCTTCGACTTGGAGTTCGAGGGTGGAGAGTTAGGTATGGACGAAGGGAGGAAAGGCATGGAACCTAACGATGAAGGGGTACTGGAACTGGAAGATTGCTTGGAGGATGAAATGAGTTCCCTCAATGGATTGTTCCACTGGCAAATGGAGGACTACAAGGTATTTTCGCCAACATGTAATTTCCTTGAAGCTACAACCCTTGGTGTAGAGTAATCGATAAAAGTGTGTAAAGTTATGGACAATGCATTTGATAGTGTGAAGATGGAGAATGAAAAGAAAATGCAAAATATAATGGAGTCAATAAAAATTAAAAAAAGTTAAATGGAGGGCACAACAACATTTGGAGGACAACATTGTAAGAGTTTGTCCATGGCATTCCTCAACCCTCATGCCGAACACTAAGAATTTAGATGCGGGACTGTATGCCACAAACAACAATCTTCCCAATTCGTACAGAGGAAGGGATACTTGGCCGTACGAGAGTCTTGAACCACATGAGGAAAAGATTGGTAGGTCGTATTTGAACAATGCAATAGAGCCATACGAAAAGGAGGACCACAAATCCTACATTGGAGTGAAAGAAAGTAACCTGTACAGAAGGAAGGACCACATGTCGTACGGGGGAGTGGAAAGAAGTGAGCTACATGAAGGAGATGAATTACCATCCAAGCTTGGCAAGTCATATGCAAGAGAGTTGTATGAGGGAAGAACACCGTACATAAGGAGAATATTGTACGAGCATAGACTGTACGTAGGGAGAAGCAACCAGCCAAGTGTGAGAACAAGTAATCCATACAATGAATAGAAAGTGCACTGTCCATATAGAGGTGAGAAAGGTGGAAAAAACACACCGTACGTGGTAGAGGATGAGGTGCCAGGTAAGCTGCACGTGAGAGAGCCGTACATGAAGAAGAGAAGGCCGTAGGTGAGTACACTGTCGTATGTGAAGAAGAAAAGGTCGTATGTGAGTGCACCGTACGGGCCAGTGGGGAGGAGGCCGTACAGAGTAACCATAAACAAGCCGTATGGGAGGAAACCCCACACATCGTGCAAAAGGGGAGACAATAAGCTGCATGGGAATGAAAGACCGTATGTGGAACCAACTCACATACCGTATAGACAAGAGAAGAGGATGCATGGGTTGAGGCCGTACATGGAGCCGTACGTGACAGTGGAGAAGTCAAGTCCATACGAGGTAGAGGAGAAGCCGTACGATGCAGTGTTATACTCGAATTCAAAGACACTGTATGGAAACACTAAACCGTACATAGAAAACCCGTCAAGCCGGTACGTGAGGAATGAGTCAAGACTGCAAGTGAGTAAAAGTTGCAAGCCATATGTGGGAATGCCACTTGGGCCGTGGTTAAACACTGTGAAATCTCCATTTTCTGGCTTCATCAACAATGTTTTTGGTGTCTTAAAAAATCCTGAAAATCATGTGCGCCATGGAGTACCGTATGGTTTTGAAGGTCTTAATTTGTGCTTGGTGATGGGTGTGTTGCCCCTTGACCTCGCTAGGGGTGCTACCCCCAGACCCCTGTTGGGGGCGTTGTCCCCAAACCCCCATTTGATTTGGTAGTTACATTACAAGTTGGGGTTGTCTAGTCCAAGTCATTGTCTGTCATTAGTTGATGTAAGACAGGTGGGGTTCAACTCAACAACATATAGACACACTTCACAACATCATGTTTTCTCTTCACAAAAACACCTTGCCCTATAGGTTACAAATTGAAAATGAGGGATTTAATGTTCACAAGACTCAATATACTTTAGGAAAACCTTAGGTCCTTCAAAACACAGAATTTCAACACCTTATAAACTCCCACAAACACGGATTCCTCTAATTGTCACAATTTTTACATAACCTGTGCTAGAAGCTAGTAACCCTTCCATTTCGGACTGTCAATCATAACTTTTGAATAAAACCTGATATACCATCTGTAAAAACATATTTGAGTACCCATTTGGCTTCTTTATAACATATCCAAAAATTAGGTAGGGTTCTTTTGGAGCAAACCTCTCAAATAATGACTGTATTTATGCAATTTGGTCTAAACTTTTGAAATTTATGAAGAAATCAGACGAACAGTCACTCATAACTTTTGCATAACACATAATGAACAAAATCGGTTCGGTGGAGTTTTAGATAACTTATTTATAGACATTTCCTGAAATTTTTATCAAGATCCAACGGTTAAATAAAGAGTTATGACATTTTTCCCAAGACTGGGAACACTAGGCAGGTTTCAGACCTGCACTCACCAAAATGGCCATATCTTTTGCAAATCTCAATAAAAATTACTCAAACAAAAAAGAAATGAAACTATATTCATGTAATTATAATCTCCAATTGGATTCAATCCTTTATCAGTTCATAAAATAACATGCAATTCGCTGCAATAGAGAAAATTTTGGAAAAATGTAAGAAAATGAAGTTTCTTTTATGACTTGATCTTCAAAACTCCAAATCCCTCCTAAAATTCGACCATACAAGGTTTATATATACCATTTACAATGTTTCCCAACTGTTTTTCCACCTTGCAACCACTAAACTACCTATTCACAAATCATGACTCTTCAACTTCCAAAAGTTGTAAAGTTGCTTAAGCAACTTTTTACAACATTTTAACAAACTTTACATATTTGATCAAAAAATGACTCTACATGACACAAATCACCAAAAAAGGTCATAATATGACCTTAATACATGATATAAATTGAAAACATACTATTAGACCCTTATTTGCATTATTGACCCAATTTTGCATTAGATGCTCCTGCACCATTAGTCTTCCCGAATATTACTTGATGTTTGTTTGTTGTCTGGAAGACGACTTTTTCTTTTGAGGGGGATGATGTAGTTGGCATAAAATGCTTATTGTTATGTTTGATAATTTTGGTTACGTGACAATGTATTAATTATTGTCACTCTTGGGTAGTTATCTGTTGGTTGGTTGATTGTTGTGTACCTCTCGACAACTGTTGGGTCCTTTAAATATGTTTTGTACTGCCAAGGAAGGTAGTATGGTATAGTCGGATCTATTTTAATCCTTGGCCGACCATCTCTGGTCTTCTTCTCTATAATAATTTGCATGTGCGAATAAAGATATATTTTACTGCTGTGTTTGGTATGCATTGTCATGTACGTTATTATTTCTTGTATTTAATTCATCAATTGTAGAGGTAAACAACCAGTCTCTTCAATGATAGAAGAAAGTGTGAAAATATGGTTACTAGTTTGCAAATCCCACTTGAAGTCAACTTTTTCCTTGGCCCTCAAATTTTTACCCTCTAGGGTTTTCATATATAATTATAGTTGTGAGGAGACGTGGGTAATAAGATATCAACAAGCATTTGTGAAGGAACACAATGGACCACTGAGAGGGGGGCGAATCAGTGGTAATCAATAAAAACTTGAACTATTTGAGAGATTAAAACATTAATCACAAGTCATGCAACTATTCTAAACCCTCAAAGCTTTAACAACAACATCAAGAACATATGACAGGAATGTTCAACATATTTGCGCACACACACACACAAGGCAAACGCATAACACCAGATGTACGAGGAAAACCCAATGTGGGAAAAACCTTGGTGAGAAATGCTGCTGGAGTCTACTGCTCCAATCCAGTCTCACAAGTAAAATTGATTACAATGTTTAGGGCACCAACCCAAAGGAGCACCAACCCTTGAAGTTTATGGGCACCAACCCAAAGGAGCACCGACCCCTAGCTTTATGGGCACCAACCCAAAGGAGCACCTACTCCTGCTCTGAGCACCCACTCAAAGATTTACAATGAACACATATTAAAAACAAATAAAGCACCTTGTTACAAATGAGTTTTGTAACACCTTACAAATGCTTTGCTCTTGAGATTGATTTGACTCTCTTCCACTCTTTGATCTTTATGCCTCAATCTCAGCTCTGCACTTTCAGATCTCTTGTTTCTGCTGCTCTGAGCTCTCTACTCTCTATTTCAACTCTTCACTGTCTGCTTCCTGCTCTGACTCTCAGCTACTTTGTGTCTCCTTCACACATCTTAACATTCTGCATGCATGCAGTCTCCTCTGCAGTATTATTCTTGCACTGGCATCGTGTTATTGACACCTGCATGGTCTACTTCTCTATAACCCCCTTCGCTCTGTTTTCTACACTCTGTAGCAATCAACTTTCCATCAATCTTTTCAGTTGGTTGACATACACTCTTTTATACATTTTTCAATCAACTCCATGAGGTCAGTCAGATCATAACTCATCACAGATTAAACAAAAAACAGTTAGCATCGTTATCATGCAACATGATCTAAACAATCTCCTAGGCTGCATATGGATTGTTCATTCAGCTGGTTTGCACTCTAATCATATTTGCTTAGCTTGGTAAATCAACCATAATCCAAACTAATCAACCGCCTCTGATTCGGTCATTTGATTTTCCCACCAAAATCATTCAAGAAAATCATGGCTGCATATTGATTGGATCTGATTTTTCTATCCATAGCTGTCAGCATTAAATGCGTCTTTTTGTCTTCCATTAATTCTCTGTATTCTAATTTCTATTTTTAGCAATCAATTTGCTTGCCAGATTTGATATCCTTTCCAAAGATCTTCTTGAGCCACACACCTGTCAACAACTATTTTGCCTTTGATGCATTCTCCATCCTCCTGCATAGATTTGATCAATAACTGCCTCCTTTAAATGCACTATCTCTGTGATCACCGACTTCCCCATATTTGATTTGTTCTTTGTCCACCAGGGAGCCACATGTCTTCATATTCTTTGTCCAGATCACTCGGGCAAGGTCGGTCAACAACCACGTGGCCTATCTTCCCTATCGACATGTAGGCGTGTCACCAAAATCTTCTCATTTGATGTCCAAATGGCTTGGTCAATTTCGGTTAGCTATCTGTGTGGACAGTTTATCTATCAGGCTACGTACGTGGCGCCAAAAATCCGCGTTCAAAAACATATAGTCAGCTGTGGTCAACCTACCTCATGGACCTCTGTATTTATCGGGTTGCCAACGTGTCATCAAAAGTCTTCTTAATCGTCATCTAGGTCATCTGGTCAAGCTCGGTCAAAGTCCAATCAACGTCCAGTCTGTTGGTTGAAAATTTTGTACACTTGGGGAAATATACAAAATTGTGGTTTCAACCACAGCACACGAGTAAAAACTCTCCTAATTAAGGGAAGGCTCCCCCTATCTAACTAAAACTGAAATAAAAACAGGATGGTACAACAGTCTTCCTTCTTTCTTCAAGAAAGACAATATCCTTTTCTCTTCACAGAAAAGGATAGCGATTGAATATGAATAGCAGTAACCACTTTCAAGTAAAATGAGAGAAAGGAAATGAAGTTTCCTGAAAGGGCAAAGACTTCCGTCACTTCCTTCAGGATGGGACAACAATATCAAGCTCAAAGACTTGACTATTGGAAGTCCTATCTACCCTTTGCTATACTAAATTTTACAACGAATAAAAGATAACAGCCCAAAGATTGGAATAGTCTATTCTTTCAACACAAAGACAAGAACTAATGCAAGCTCAAAGACTTGCTGCTATTTCTTATCAAACAGTAATTTTTCCTCGAGAATAGACGCAAGCTCAAAGACTTGCTGCTCCTTCAAGAGAGTTTCCTATTTTAATTAATCTTCTCTACTTGCAGCTCAAAGACTTCAAATCAGATTGGACTAAACTCCTTTAGAAATACTTTGCATAGAAGAAATAAAAAGATTCAAACTCAAACATGTAGCTCAAAGACTCAAAACTTGAGTAATCCTTCTTTATTATTCTTCAAAAACTTTCAATCCACATACATAAGCTCAAAGACTTCTTGCTGTAAATTTGGCAGAGTTTTTGCTTGTTTTCCCAAAAGATAAAAATTACAATAGACCCCTCAAGTATTTATAGAAGAGGAGCCTTGAGAAAAAGGTGGGAGGATCCTAACTAACTTGAGAGATTCTCTCAACCACCAAGACTCATTCAATAAATAACTGAGACTTCATTAACTAACTAAGAGTTACTCCAACTAACTAAGACTTATTCCAACTACAGTCCTAATCGGACACAACTTGTAGTTGATTTACATGTAATTACAAAAGTGCAAGTAATGTGTAACTTGCATATTACAAAAAATACTTTTACATGCAACTTGTCAAAAACTAAATTACAACTAAAAATTACAAAAAAAGGGAAAATTCAACTAAGTGTTGAAAAACACTTAAGTTGCATTTTGTGAAGACACAAATCCTTGAAATTTCCGGATGCTCGCTTGTAGTTCCTCAGGATTCGGTTCATGGGTGTTCTTGGCAACAACCATAGTCTTCACAATAGTGTCGTGACAGCGAAGGAGCGCAGAATTGTTTTTATCCAGGATAGACTGGATTTCATGCAGAAAGGCTTGGTGTTTCATCAATGCTTGAATCGAAGCTGCCGAGAATTGTTCGCTCCTCCATTCATTATGAATCCTCATCTGTAAATCAGCAAGAACTTCTTCTTCTGGAATCAGCTCTCCATCCTGACTTACTATGTTGCAAGAGGCCCTTTCACAATGTGATATAATACCTCAGTAAACTTCACCCCGGAATCTTCTTGCATCACCGATCTCCTCAATGAGGGATTTGAGGACAAGGGTCTTGTTTTCCATGAGTTCTTCAAATTCCAAGTACATGACCCTGGAAGAGATGATGGCATGCTCCTGCAAAATTCTCAGCTGTTGTTGGGGCATGGTACGCCAGATTGTTAGACTTTTCTCAACACTTTCCAGATTCTTTTTGAAAGTATTAGAAGTCTGATCCAGTTTCTCCTCAATGGTTTCCAACTTAGACATTATTTGAAAAACGTCTTTCATTACTTGTACACATTGATCATGAAGCTGATCAACCCAGGAATCCAGTGCTTGTACTTTCTTAGCAGCCCTTTCCACTCCACGAATCGATTTTTGGGAACCAGAAGAACCTATGGAGTTACTCCCTTCAGCAGCAGGTTTTGTGATTTTATGAATGGCTGCCATAAGCTGTCGGTTTTCCTCTTCTAGCTTGTCTTTCTTCGCAAGAAGATCATCACACCTTTGCACCAATGAAGCAACAGAAAACTGAGCATCATGTTTAATGACCTCATGCATTTGCTTGCCCAACTCTATCCTCGTAACCTTATAATCAACAGTTGACATCTCATCAAGTGGCTTATCTGCAATAGGTTCCACAATTTCAGCTACTTTCATCTTGTTGCTATCAACAGTTACCCTAGAGATAGTCTTGGCCTTCTTAGCAACTTTGGATCTGGACTATTTGAGTTGCTGGTAGTCAAAGGCATCAGGTGAGATCTCTTGCTTCTTCCTTTTCGGGGTGAAAGAACTAAGCCGTGGAGGCAAAGTCATCAACTCACTTCCAATAGTAGCTGTAGGCAAAGGAGAAGCAGTTTCTATTTGAATTACCGTGGTCACCCTGGGAGGAATATCAGTTGGGATAGCGACCACGGTTTTCTCAGTTACCAATGGGCATGAAGATTGCCTCATGAATTCTTCAAAACCAGAAGTGGAAGTATCAATTTCTGATAACTGGATGCCAGTAGGAATATCCGTAGGAACTTTCAACACACTTTCTTGTTGATGATCAGGAGATGGCTCGTATGCTGAAATGGGAATTGCATTCTGAGGAGACTCATCCACGAGCAAATCAGGAGGAGAAAGAGGCGTCTCAATGGAAACTGGAGGAATGACCTCATGAGGCGAGTCTGAAACTGGAGACTTAGGAGCATCGTCAGATTGCTGCCCCTCTTCTGGATTATCCAGATCGATCACCTGAACATGGAATTGTGATTTTTCCTTCCCACGAATAGTCGTCTCCTCAGGGGGAAGCACTACTGCACGACTGACTTGTAACTTGATCCTTGTGCCCGAAGATGAAGCACCTTCCTTGTTGTCGATCTGAATCTCAGATTTCCATCCAAGAGGCCCCGTAGAATCATCTTCTTTACCAACCTTGATTTTAATAAGTCTAACAGCATTACTTTTCAGCCACGCGTTAGTGTTGGTCAAGATAGGCTGAAATCTGTCAAGGATGGAGATGCACCCTTTGTGTGACCATTGGATCAAAGGAAGTGGAGCTTCCTCAACCCTCCGTGAAGTGTATTCAGGATCAAGTATATGCCCGTCATCAATCATCCCTTGTGGGATATCCGCCAAGTTCAAGTCAACAATTTGCTCAACAGTGAGCCTATAGTAATCCATCTTGAGGACTTCGGCTTATGTGTGGAGATCTACCCAAATGTCTTCAATGCGATGAACATGCACAAAGGATTTCTTGATCTTCTCCTTCATACCTCTATAATCAAAATCAGCTCTAGGTTTGAACCTTTTAAGCTTGATTTCCTGCAATTTAGCCTCCATGGCTTTAGCCTTCATAGATGTGACAAGGGAGTATTGACCAATTTTCAATGGGTTTGTGGAAGAGATCCCCATTCCAACCTTGTGTCTAGCAGATTGAAAAGTGTGAACAGCCACGATTTGTCTTCCCAACTCCATAAGAATTATCTTATCGGTTGGGTATCTTGGAAGCATATATGGCTGACCATCATAGCATCCTATCCTCATATAGTTGAAGGTGGGAAATTGCAGAAACAAACACCCATACTCAGACACCTTGACCCATGCCTCATCTGATACTCTTTTGTTCTTGAGATCCTTTTCAAACTGACACATGAAATATACAAAGAATGCATCTTGGATCCTTCTAAAATGCAATCTGCTGGGTTTCAATGGCAACTGGTCATAATATTCCCAAACTGGTATAAGCGAGTGATCACCCTTGGTAGAAAGACCTGGAAAGTGTCTAAGTGATGCTGCTAAATATACCAAATAAGAATTCATGAAGAAGGTCATGGTGGTAGGAACTGCTGCAAGTTGTTCGCACAAGGCATCGCTGATGACTTCCCCCCATGAAATGTGATGTGACTGCCGTATGAACATAATGAACTGATACATCCATGGCTCAAAGACATTGGAATGCTCAAGGCCCATCATCTTGCTGAGAAGAGTGATGGTGTCTCCTATCTCCCATTTGAAATCACAACGGTACAACTTTGCCCACCTTGAGAAGGAAGGACGTGGCTCTTGATCCACCTATTGATGTGCCACTTGCAATCTTTTTCCCTCTTCACGTAATATTCCGTTGCACTTGCTTTGGTGATTTCCATATAAACAGGTGCAGGAGGTATTCTGAAGACCTTCTCGATTGTATCCGCATCAAGACGAATTATAGCTTCACCATCATCATTTTTTATGACTCTTGATTCCTTGTCAAAATGATGGGCGCATGCAAAAACAAACTCAGGTTCTAGGGCAGCCACTGGGAAGGAAGATGCATGATAGATATGGCTGTCCAACAGCCGCTGCAAGTTATTGTCTTGTGGATCTTCTACCCTGTTGATGAATTCTTCCATATCAACGTGCCCTATCTCCGTGTTTCTGATGCGATCCAAAGGAGAAAAAACCTGGGAAGGTGCGACCTCATTCTGATATTTGTCATATTTGTATTTCATTTTCTTTGGAGTTGGAGATGCCGACAAATCTGACATTGATTGTGAACCTGGAATGCTGTGATGAAGACTTAAAAGAGTTAAGGCAACATCATAGTCAGCTGCAAACATCATTCTTCTTTCTTCCAATGGGTAAAACTTTGATTCTTGAATTTCGCGATTTGGTGAGAGGAAGAGGGGAAATATGTAGAAATGGGAAAATCTT
Source organism: Cryptomeria japonica (assembly GCF_030272615.1). Classification (NCBI taxonomy): domain Eukaryota; kingdom Viridiplantae; phylum Streptophyta; class Pinopsida; order Cupressales; family Cupressaceae; genus Cryptomeria; species Cryptomeria japonica. Next base: position 40,006,957 of record NC_081410.1, on the reverse strand, counting down.
GACTTTGACCAATTTCGGATCTTGGGAGAATTTTCGCAAGTATACAAGTTGGAAATGACATACATGCAATCGGGGTTTTAAAACTCGATTACAAGTACACTTGTAAATTCAAAAATGGGGAAATGGATGAAAAATGAGATTTTGACTTGCGGGAAATGATGGAAATGGAAAGTACAGATAAAGGGAACATGAATGAATAGAAATGGGAAAATCCGGGAAAGTCATTTTCATGAAAATGGGAAGAACTCTTCAACATGTAATCCGGTTTTTAAAACCCAAATTTGCAAGGGAGGGGTATTTCACATTTTTTAACTTGGAATTTTAACCAAAAATGTTTAAATTCCTTAACCGTAGGGGAAGAACAAGAATTTCCAGCGAACTTGTAATCGAGATTAAAAATCCCGAATACAAGTAAAGAGGGAATTTTGGGAAGAACAATGCAATTCAAAAATTGCATACCAAGGGGAAAAATTTTCTCACAAAAACCGATTTTTGGGGGAAGAACAACACATTTACAAAAATGCAACTAAGAAAGAAAAACAAGAAAACAAGAAAATAACAAAAGAAGGAAAGAAAGGAAAGAGAACATACCTTTCTTGAAAATGCAAAATGCTTCTCCAATAATGCAACAATTCTTGGAATGAAGAAGCAAAATCGGTAAAAAGGAGCAATCCGTAATGCCAAAACCCTTAACACGTTTTTGTAAAAATGCCCCAAACTGATAAATGTAGCAGCAATCCCAAATTTGGATGATCAAATTGCCAATGAGAGAGCACGGCTAAAAGGATTGGAGCAAAACGCCTAAGGAGGAAGTAGAAGAAATGATGATTTGTGCTTGCAAAGCTTAGCCAAAGGAGTCACGTGGAAAAAACGTGGCCATCATTTGCATCTTTAATGGCATCATTTAATAGCTTAAAACTCCTCCCAAACTCCACGCCTAGGTGAGAGAGGGCAAAACGCTTTAGGAGATTGCAGCCTTAATAAGTTCTAATCCCCCAAAACGTGGCATTAAATAAAAACGTGTTTGCTGATCTAGGGCAAAAAACCAGTCAATGTAACCCCCATTTGGCGTGAAAGATGTCCATGACCGCATGAAAATAGGAAGATGTCCATGAACGCATGAAAATAGGATGCAAACCAAAACGCCTCCTTCCTCCAACAATCTCTCCACAAAATTTGCCTTGAAATGGTCAAAAATTGTTTTTCCTTGCATTTCGGGTTTTTTGGAGCAAAAGACAAGTTCGAATTTGCATAAGAGAATGCAAATCGGGTTTTTGGGAGAAGAATACAAGTTTTAATTTCACTTTTTCCACTTACAAGGCAAAATCGGGATTTTTTAGACAAATGACAAGTTTTATTTTTCACTTTTTCACTTGCCAAGCCAAAATCGGGATTTTTTGGACAAATGACAAGTTTAAAATTGTCAAAAATGCACTTGCAAGGCAAAATCGGGTTTTTTGGAACAAACTGCAAGTTTCAATTACTTGTAAAAGGGAAATAAAATCCCTACAACAAGTTAGAAATACTTGCACATATGTAATGGGGATTTAAAATCTCTATTACATGTGAAAACCATTAAAGTAGGGGTTTTTAGACCAAACTGCAAGTTTACTTGTAATTGAGCCAAAAAATCCCTATTTTAACTAAACAAGACTAAAAACAATAAAAAAAATAAAAACAACAAAGGGGAAATTTAAAACAAATTACAAGTAACATCTTTTAAATAAAAGTGCACATGTAATAAGTCAAAAATTCCCCTACAACAACCAAAACAATGAATATCATTAAAACTTGCAGTTTGAAGAAAATTCTCCACCTGCAGTCAGGGTTTTAAAATCTGAAATTGAAGGAAAGGCATAGCAAACGAACCCAGAATTTGACGAAATTCGAAACGTAGTTCGAGGATAGGCTGAGGATTAAGCCAATCCAAGGATTCGTCAAAATTCTGCCTTGGGAAGCATGCCATAGAGTAAATTTTTTCATTTTTTCACAAAAAATTCATATAGTGGTCCTTCATTTTTGGAAACAAAAGTGAGGACAACACAATCATCGTCCATGTGGACACGATGCCTATCGGATTACTATCGTTATTATCCCGCATTATCAATTCTGAGTCTAACTTACTCGTGCGGGATAAGCATCAATGAAATCCTTCACTTTTATATGCCCGCATCACACTTAGTGTAACCATTTGACTCACATGGGATAAGGACTTTCTTGCACTTCATGGCATGCCTTCATTCTAGTTAGCCCGCACGACACCTTGAGCAACCTTCTAACCCTTGCGGGATAGGGTCTTCTTTGCTTCTTCTTGCATGACGCGGGATAAGGGAGGCCGCCACCATAGTCTTACCCTGCATGACCATTTTCACTCCATCATACACGATGCGGGATAGTGTGTAACACTATTTGCTTTGCTTGAGTGTTATCCCGCACGACCATCATTCTCCATACAAGCACAACACGGGATAATGGGGAGTCTTTATCTTCTTTGAAACTCTTATCCGGCACGACTTTTGCTTCTCACATTTCAATGTTGCGGGGTAGCACCTTGACAAGTAGTCAATAACACGATGTGAAGTGCACACCCTAGAGCGATAACCTGCCTAACCATCGTGTTATGCAATTCTTCTGCAATCTTCAACTGAGATAACCTTTGAGTTATTGATATCTTCTGTTTCAAGACCAACACGACTAACCCGTCGTGTTATTGACAACTGCAGTCATATATCCATCGTGTTATTGACATTTGCAGTTATATAACCCTTGTGTTATTGACAACTCCAGTTACCTTCTGCAGTTTCATAGAATGCGATAACTTGCTTGTTATACAATTGCAGCAATACTTTTTCTGATTCAAACAAGCTTGCTCAATGCTTCTACCACATCACCGACCTTTGTCTTCTTCATCCAAATGTCTGTCCCAATGACACATTTCATGCATTCCTCCCGTATCTCCTTGTGCGTATAACATAGTGTGTTATATGATGCTGCAACAACACTTATGCTCTTGGTCAAACCTATTTGCTCCATGCTATCATTGCTCTATGGCCTTGGTCCTTTAATCACTTGCAAGTGCAATATCTGACTTCATGCAACCTGCATGCATAATCATACAACTTGCACAACTCTACCATCCCGATTCAACACCATATGAGCTAATCTGATCTTCCTCTGAGAGCTCATTATTTTGCATCATTGTACCTAGCCAACCTGCTGTCCTGCATGCCTTTGTATCACAATCCTGTGGGTGTGGAGCAATCACTTTGCACATTCTCTGTCATGCTGCACTTGTTCTCTAGGACACATATCATCTCTGTTGTTGACATCAATCAACTCAGTCATGCACACACACATGTTGACATCAATGACAACTTCAATGCCAACAATTTGTCCTTGCAATTGAGGTTTTTGGTGATTATTTTTTTGTGTTAAATCTTGGAGTACACTACTCTTGGAAATAGTGGACTGGTTGATTTGTGGGAGTTATGTGCTATCATCCATATGTTAGCAACCAAACAACCAGTGCTATGAATAACTAAAGCATCTCACCCATTGGCATGAGGTAGCTTGCCTCAAGAAGAAATAATGATTACAAAAATGATAATAAACTTATACAAATGTAGGTGGACTAAACTAGGAATGCCAACCTTTGGGAATTTGTAAGGGTTTTGACTTAAGAGAATGAAACATAATTCTTTTAGCTTGCCCTCTTTATAATTATAGTAGGCACAACTACATGGATGTGTAGTTACAGTCACAACCTTGAGAATTGTAGTGCAGGAAATATTAAATCAGAAAAATCAATTTGAATAATTGGTTTTAAAATTGGATGTCCTTAGTGTAATGTCCCTACTTTGAAATATAATTTAATAATAAATAATAATTATAATAAAACTAAAATACACTCGAATAAATATAAAAATTAAATTAAAATATAAAAGAATATAATTAGACATAATTAAAATTTGATTAAAGTTAATGAATGGTCAAAAGGCATGGAATGATAAGTTGTGAGAAATAAAAGGGAGAAGAGAAACTCATTTGAGCGGGGGAGAATTATGGAAAATGAGAAGTGCAGATCTGATTGTGGAAGGTTGTGTCCCTTCAAAGGGCAGAAAGAATGAAGAGCTGCACTCTTTCAAAGGGTGCTAATGGTGAAAGGGTGTGTCTCTTGCCAAAGGACATACATGATGAAGAGGTGTGACCTCTCCCTCACATTGAGAGATATAAAGGTAAGGAATCAAAAGCATCTAGAGACATCACCATGGATCAGATCAAATCAGTTCAGAACTGTTATAAAGTTACAGGCAGTAACATCCTTGCTCTTGGTGGTATTCATGAGGATGTTTTAATATGTATGCTTAATATATGATGCCTGATAATGTTCTTATGCAGAATTTAATAGTGATATTAATATAGACTGCAATATGTATGACAGTCATACTTAATTTTATATATATTTATTATACATGAGAAGTTAGTAGACTTATAGTTTCATTCATGTTATTACTGTCAGTATTTAAGAAGATGGGGATGAGATGTTCCAAAGAGGGGCAGTCTAAATCCAAGCAATTGGTTAAGTCCCAATATAGGGTGGGGATCAGCGACCCATAAGCCTTGAGGGAATAGACCCGAGATAGGTAAGGGCTTGGATCTGTAAACTTTGAGGGAACCTATTGTATTTGGTCTCTAAGCGCTTTGGTAACATACATAGACCCTTCTCCCTTAAAACTGAACTAGTAGCAGGGTCTGACATCTGTATTAAGAACTATGAATAATGAAATTAATCATTTAATGAGGAAAATGAATAAGAACTTGTTAATAACTAATTGAAGAATATCAATCAATTTTAGTATATTGAAATAGATCCGGTAGGGTACATTACACTTAGGAACTAAGTAGATACACTAATCCCAGAAACCATTTTGGCTGAAAGGACACCTGATATCATTCCATCTTCTTATAATACCAGATCACTAGATTAATTATGGAACTAGCCCTAATAATATGAATGCTACACATTTACACCTAAATCATTCTTCAAGCATTGGAAAAGTTGTTTGCTATTGCAAATACCTATACATACAAAGATTCCATAGTTTCAAATTCAGAATCTTAAGAAGGAAGGAGGAGGCTTTTTCACTATTTCATTCAGTAAGGAAACACTGTCTTCTGTGGTTTTCCAAACTTCTCTAACCTCAAACCTTTGGACAGAAAAGTAAAACCTGAAATTGTAAGAATTCAAACACACTAGCTGACAGAAGGTAGGCTGACTATTTATAAAAAGAATGAACAGTGTGGTAGAAAGCAGATACATGTTGTAGCTACTTGGAAATTGCTGATCAGATGCCTGGTATTGAATAATTGATAGATACTAGATACATAATGCCTTATGAACTAGGAGATCTCTGATTCAATTTTAGCCAAACAAAAGCATTATGTAGAACTCTCGTTCTATTGTATGCTTATGATTGCATATACTGCATCAGACAGTAGTACAAGTTTCATTTCATTTAGGCCTCCAAATAAGCAGGTGGAATTTTCCATGACCGATAGAAGTTTTTCAATACAAATTGGAAATTGGGGACAAGGTAAGATTTAGATGCTTGATAGCCCATGTGACAGCACATGATTGTCTCAGAATTGATTTGTTTGTCCATAGTCTCGATCACATTGGAGTGCATAATTTGCTTTCCTTGCCCCTTAACCCTGCAAAGGTAGCGAGGAATGCATAAGAGATTCTATTATTGTTTCTGTGGGCTGGATGATCCGGGTTTGTGGTAACTCATGAGTTGCTGAGACACATTTGTTATTTGCTCATCTATGGGATGATTGGAAATGTGTTAGGACACTAGGAGGTTTATGACATGAATATTACACCTAAATCAACTATTTACTGAAAGAAGGGAGTAAGTTTGGTTGATATATAATACATGCGATTGCAGTGCATTTTGCTTCAGTTATTTTGGATGTTGTGCACTCGTAAATTAGTATCTTTGACTAGTATTGACAAAATCAGAATTTCAATCAATATCAGCAATTCATGTAACTCTTGTCACATACGGTAGAAACATTTAATCCATGTTATGCAAACATGTTTTATACATGGAGTTCATGACATGCATTGGGATCTATTGCAGGAGGGTAGTTCAATATCTAAAACATGCAATTCTTTATGTTCAGTTGATGAAAGATGGTCAGCCAGGTTCCAAATTTCCATACAACAATAATTCTCAATGAGTTAATCCCCTGTCTAATTCTCTATCCAAATCTATCCATGCAAATTAGTATCTTTGACTACTATTGATAAAATCAGAACTCCAATCAATATCAGCAACTCATATAACTCTTATCAGATACAGTTGAAATATTTAGCCCATGTAATTCAAACATGTTTTATACATGGAGTTCATGACATGCATTAGGATCCATTGCAGGAGGGGAGTTCAATATCTAAAACATGTGATCCTTTATGTTCAGTGGATGAAAGAGGCTCAGACAGCTTTAAAGAAAATTATAAACAAAAGACCGACTTATGGAAGGCTCTTACTATTTTAGCTTTTGTTACTGCTGGAGCAGCAGTGACAAACCATTCTTGGGTGGCTTCTCATCAGGTATCTTCTTCTTTGCACATAAGTCGTTTTCCTCTTTTCAAAGGTGGAGGGCACTACTTTTGCTTATGAAGTTTTTTTGGCTTCATTTTAGATTTTTCTTTTTGGTAATTTTTTTATTTTATGCAGCATGTTATGGCATTTTCTTATGGTACTTGACATATGTTTAAATCACAGGAATAGTTGGGTGATGCAGGATTTGGCAATGGCGTCAGTATTTACACTAGGTTATGCTGGAATTATCATTGAAGAATCCTTGGCTTTCAATAAGAGCAGCGTAGCACTTTTGATGGCTGTTACCCTGTGGGTAATAAGAAGTATAGGGGTATGCCTCTTATTGCTTCTCATTAAGACCATTTCACAGCTGAAATCCCAGGATTCAGAAAATCTGATCAAAGAATGTTTTTGCTAGTATTTGTTTGCGAGACTCCCAAAGTAACTCTGATATCAGTCATTTGGCAATTCATCTGTTCCGTTAATACTCCCTCAGTCTTAATTTAGTGGTTAGCTTAATCAAACTGTTACATCAAGAAAACAGTATTAATAAGAAATCAATTTATATTCCTTTATGCTTTAAGATAAGAATAGTCATCCTGGACAATTATGTTCTGAATTTTAAGTTGATTTAAGAATAGGAAATACTAGCATTCAGACATCAGATGTATTTACTTATGGATTTAAGATAATGTGCTTTAATTTTTATGGTTGTGTTCTGAATCACAACTCTAGCATTATCTAACTTCAAATTTATCCTTTTTGTCAATTTTTTTTAACATGCCAGGCTCCATCAGTTGATGTAGCAGTCCATGAATTGAGTGAAACGTCTGCAGAAGTGAGTCAGATTGTGTTCTTCTTGCTTGGTGCCATGACTATAGTTGAGATAGTTGATGCACATAAAGGATTCAAGCTGGTTACAGATAATATTACCACTCGCAAGCCTCAGTTGCTCCTTTGGGTGGTAAGTTGTGCCTTCTCTTGTCCGTGCGGTTGTGGTTTTCTTCTCTATCTAAGATAATATTTTCTAAACAACTGTTTTGAATTTTTTCCTTTAAGTACAGTTTGGGAAAAATCATTGTAGACTAGTAAAGATTGGTAATTTGGTAGTCCACCAGAAAGTATCAATTGATATTTTTTTTTCTTGATCTCTTGGTGTTCTTTGCTGTTTGTGTCACTTGTTGATATTGATTTTCTAGTTTTTTGTCAAGATAGAAGTGGTGTAGAGGCCACATGGTGCTTCCTAAGAATCTTTGGAAACCTTCGAAAACCTTTATTACGAATCAGTTTTTAATAGCAGATGGTTTGACATTCAATATAACAGACTTGTGCTTACATCATGGATGATGTAAAAGTTTTAAGTTGAACTTATAACAAACAAACAGTAGTATTATAGTATACAAATAAGCATTCATAGACATTTGGAAGGATTAGTGGTTCCAACTTCCAAGTGTCTAGCTGTAGGCAATTTAGTTTAATGGAGTCTTGACGTGCTATTTACTAGTCTTTCATGTGTTCATTCGAATATCCTAGACACATGCATACTTGGTTGTCTAATGCGAATATATCATTTTTCTCAAACCTTATCATGTATCCTGTTTCTTTTGTGTGCAAAATATCATTTGCCAATACAAGAAACCAGTATGATTAGAAACAGTTCATGTGCAATATTCGCTTGTGATAAAATTTTCAGATCTCCTCGTGTTCATAATAGAATTTAAATTAATTATCATATTTAATGCTGCTTGATGTCTTCTTGAAGCAAGAGCATTCACAATTCCTAGAACATAAGCGTTGATGTTCAAGATGATATTTTTAGCAATTTGCAAACTAAGGACAATAAATACTTAAAAGGGAGGCATTATGAATCCTATAACCAATACAAGGAAATTTGAATTCATTTTGCCACAACAATCCGTGAAACAAAATCCTATCTAGCCACACTATATGATAATATATACATAATTAGACTATGAGAATAGATAGCTCATATCAATAATTTGGACAATTGTGTCTATATTTCCTTTCCTCATTCCATTAATTTCTCCATGCTAGCATTGGAATCATAAAATTCATGAATGAATTCAGGGAATTCCTTAAGGATTGCAACTGCATAAGGTCCTCCACTATTATAACATCCACATGCTTTGTAAATTGTCTTTTACTCCATTTACCACTTGGGACTCGGTTTAAGATTTCTGTCATTTGACTCATTTCTTCTATTGGGAAATACAACCAGTTCCTCAGATCTATGCAATTGGTTGCAAAGAGTTTTTCAAGTTCTAGCTGTTGGCATCATTATTTTGCAGCTGCTCTATTATACCTTGAAGATATGCGTCAAGGCACTTCTCAATGGAGGATAAATCCTAAAGTTACATCAAAGCAAGTGCTATGCCCTTAATCCTTTAGTGTGCATAGGATTATGTAATGTCCCTTCTCATAAATTTAAGAGGAATTAAATTAATTATTTAATATTATTGCGTTAAGTGAAAATTACAAAAAGAAGGTAATATTGAATAACTAATTTAAAAGTGACTTTAGGCTAAAATTAATTGAAGTCAATATTAAAATGCGAGAAACTGAATTTAACTGATATTAAATATTATAAGAATGACTTTGGGATTGGTGAATGTCATCCGATTGATAATTGTTACATTTGGGATTTTCTCAAATTTTGCAGTCTCGGGACGAGAGCCTGGGAGATCTATTCTTGGCAGTGAAAGATTTGTCCTAAGTGGACTTGGAAGGATAATTCAGGTTCTTCAGTTGGAGTTAACAGATTGTCATGGAAATTTGGGAAGTCTTCTAGGAAGACAAATTTTAGAGATTTTTGATCAGGTCTTCAGAATCCTTAAGGATATACTTAAGAGTTAAAATTGTGATTTTCAGAATAAAATTATTATGACTGGAAAATATTTGTTTATTGCCTATTTTGATTGTGATGGGCGAGTAAGTTGGCTGGTGAAGGCTTTATATTATACCAGAGCGATTAATTTGTGGATTGGAGTGAATAATTCCATAGCGTGCGATTAATTTATTGGAAGGATTTATATTTGATGTGGAGTTTTATTATTGACATTGGCTGCGACATTGTATTCCTTGGGGGAGGTTGTTTCTGGGTTCTCAGTATGATTCATAAAACTGATTATGCAAGAATTAATTTACAGCAAATAAGATTTTGTAACAGGTATTTGTTTCGGCCTTTACTACCAGTGGTGTGGAAAGGATAAACATCACTGCTGGGTGATAAATAATGCATGAATATTATCGGGAGGCTTATTTCCGTTCGAATATGTTAATAAGTAAATATTGGTGTGACCTTATTTAACATTATCGTGGGGATTGGCATGATGTTTGGTGTAAGTTTTTGGAAGTTATAACATTCAATTCGGGACCCATAGATTGGATGACTTGTTCAATTCACACGGCATTATATTCCTCTGTTTTGGCATAAGGAATTAGATACCAGAATAAATGATATTTCACTTTGCCAACGTGGGAATGTTGACCTGGGCGTGAAGGGCATGAGGAAAACAATATTATCATTGCCGCTGGTGAATTATCATTGTGATCTCCTGAGCAGTAAGATCTTCAAAGATAGGAGTCTCTTTCAAACGCACCTCTAGATTGGGTGTGAAAATTCTCATCATACTGCAACTTCTTATCTCCTAGCATGGGTAAATTCTTGACAACTCTCCTCTTTGTAGCGTGAGCTTTAAGATTGGCACAAGTTTGGGTTTGCCGTAATATAGTGGCTTCCCATTTGATGTGTGGAGATAACTAATTAAGACAGTTTGGAATATAGATACTCTGCTTCAATTTGCCATACAGTACATTCTGAGTCTTTTTTTTGCATTTAAGCAGGTTAGAACTTTATACAATTTCTTTCCATATTTCTGTTTTTACTGTTCTAGTTTTGTTGGAGTATTGTAAATTTTGTTGCTGGAAGTATTTACAATATATATTGAATATAATCCTGTAGTAGATTGGAAGAAGTATTTAGTTGCTATTTCAAGGAGGTCTGTGTGTATAGTCCTTTTCAGCATCCTATACCATTTAAATCCTTTTACATTCAAAGATAAAAAGCCTATCAAACAAATACCAATCAGCAGCAAGAAAAAAGGTAGAATTGTATACATTCAGTTTACGATGAGAATCTCAGGTCTGAATACATGAGAACTATTTGACAAAATGCACTTGGAAAGAACATGAGGAAATAGTGAATTTGAGATGGGTCTTTACAGTGGTATTAGAGCTACGCATCCTGCCAGCCTGAAGGAATTGAGAGTTTAAACATAGTATGAGCAGACAATCACATACACACCACTATTACCTTAGGATGAATAAGTCTAATCCAGAGATAAACTGGGAAGAGGAGGAAACTAGTGCAAACATGGGAGATCATAACCAACTAGATCCTAGTACAAGAGATAATGATTTGGCCAGGGGTCGATTGGAATTATAGCAGAACTTTGCTCAAATGTGCACTATGATGATTCAGTTCATGACGAACAATAATAATAACCAAAATAATGGAGGAGCCAACGGAGGAAATAATCGATGTGGTGATGGAATAGTTAATCAACGGGACAGAATTGCAATAGCTAGTACTAGGCCATTAATGCCTAACTTTCTGCCGAGGAATCCTCAGGTGGAAAATGAACCAACATAGGCAGAGTTGCAGGATCAAATCTTGCAAGATTGGAGGAATTCAGATATAGAGTTCCAATTGGAAATGTCTTTCTGTGAATATATGGACATCAGAATGAAACATAGATTTAATAGGGGAACACACAATAATGACTTACAAAGAAAGGCTGGTAAACTGTCAGTTCATATTACGATGGGTGAGGCAAAATGTCAATAAGAGCATGAGTATAGAAGCTCGATACTTATTTTCAATTGAATCCTATGGCGGAGGATGATGCCATCAAATATGCAGCAATTCACTTGGATGGTAGCGCTCACGAATGGTGGCATCATGGGATGGTCACAATAGGCCATGACTAGATTAATTCTTATGCTAAATTCATAGAACGATTGATCAATAGATTTGATAAGATTGATCTTTCATTGCATTTCAAGGATTTGGCACAACTCAAATAGTGGAGTTTTGTAGATGCTTACATTGCAGAATTTCAGCGGTTATCATTGTTGGTGACTGACATCTCAAAACAAAGGTTGATTGTGCTATTCATGGATGGATTGTCCAGCTTATTGAAAGGTTGGATTAAGGCCCTTAACCCATCTACATTACAAGATGTCATAAAACGGGCGAGAGCTATGGAGTCTTCAAATTCAAAGGTCAAAAATTAGTCGAGAGTAATTTCACCCAAGGATGAGAAGGGTGATGACAAACTAGATACATGAATTCGTAATCCACCTAAACCTACACCTCCTAAGTTAGATTTTGAGTTGAGGAAGCAAAAGATGTTTTTCACTTGCCATGAACCATGGGAACCCCATCATAGCTGCCTAGGGAAAGGCAAAGGGTACTACATTGAGGTCGTTTTTGACGTAGATGACAAGGTAATAGACACAAGTTTTGGAAGTGAGCACGAGGAGGCACATGGTACCATTGCTTGCCTATCAAGAGGTTCTAAACATCATCCTTTCCAAGTAAGAGGAGTACTAATGGAACAAAGGTTGATTTGTTTGGTGGACAATGTAGCAACTCATAACGTCATTAATGAGGGCCTTGTGATGAAACGAAGAATACAAACCGAGGATTTTTGTAGATTCAGAATCATGATGGCCAATGGATTCAAAACAAGTTGCACTAAGATGATTCCGCAACTGAGCATCTAGATGGATGAGTACATACTCACTGATGATTTTTATGTGATTGGGATTGGTGAGACAGATATTATTTTGGGGATTCCATGGTTGCACTCAATTGGCAAATGTAGTAAGGATTTCCAAACGAGGGAGTGGTATTCACTATCGATAAGAGTATGATAGTGTTGGAGGCATTGATTGATAGTTCCTTAAAGGTAGTGAAGAGAAGATGATGGAGGGAAAGTTTGCGCAAGATAAAGTTGACATTGAGATATGCGATACAGTTAGGATGTGTTTTCATGATGGTTCTACATTGCCTAACTTTGGTGAAGAATTGAGGAATGTGGGAATCGGAGTAGCGCAATATACATTGAATAAGGACAAGAGATTGGATGGTGATTTTGGTCGTTTGATATAGATGATTATCTGACTGATTTCTGAGAGGGATAAGAGGATAGCAATTGCATGTCTTTTGCAGCATAGTGTTCCTAGCAGGAGTTCATTCCAGCGTCCGAGATTGGTGTGGGATCCAGGTGATTCCTTATAGGTGCAGATTGCTTGAGGGCAAGCGAACTTGGGGTGGTAGGACTTGTAATGTCCCTTCTCACAATTTAAGAGAAATTAACTTAACTATTTAATATTATTGCCTTAAAGTAAAAATTAAAAAAGGTAATATTAATGTAAATGAATTTACATGGGTTGCAAATTTTGGTTTTCTTAGGCGTTATTTCTCGCAGTCATCCTCACAAACTTTTGAATTTTTGACAGAGCTAGGGGGATGCCACGTGACATAGCTATGGGATTTTGTGCGAGGTTATTTTTGCTGTGTTCCCCAAAACTCTGCCGTGTGGTTGTGTGTCAGGTTTTCTATCCTAAATCAAAAGAGGGTCCATCGACTTCAAAGAGGTGTTTTGACAACCGCGTTGCTTCCCTGCAGGACCTCTAGGGGTATCAAAAAGAAAATCAGTTTGCGATATACGCCTGGTTGCCACATGTTTGGAATGTTTGAATGTGGACAAAATTTGCATCCCTTTTCCCGAGGAGAATTACACTTGTCATGCTGATCCAAAAAATATGGACAATACAAATTAATGGAGGGAATCAACATCATGAGCCAATGCAACAAAAAGAAGTTGTGGCATCAAAATTCTTTGGCGCGTGCAGAAAGGAATAATAGGTCGTGATCAAGCTGGAGAGTAAGCGGTTACAACAACCATCATGATAACTAAAGGCATGCGAGGGGGTTTTTGTTTTGTCTTTTCTGGGTAGTTGGTTTTGGAAGCCTATATAGGGCAGGCCGGGTTTTCTAAGAAGGGATCTGATCTTGAAGTTTTATTTTGATACATGCTTAGACTTCTGTTTGATTGAAGAGACATAAATAGACTGTGCACAAATGGCCTTTTTGGTTTTGCCTTTGGTGTTGAATTTTATGTCAAAAGGAGTTAACGATGAATGAATTCTAAGACTCTTATAATTTCAATTTCATTAGTATGAGCAATTAAATCATGTTTGCCTAACTCTTTTGATTACTTGTAATAGAGATTTTGTTGTTATATCATGTCAATTTGATCAGATCATTATCTTAGTTTTCATGAATGGATGAATTATGTGAATTTTAGCGAGTCTTAGTAGATGTCCCCAATGAGAGATTTGAATATCTAGTTTCTGTGTTTGTGAACCTTAAATCTCTTGTTCTCTCTCAGACTATGAAGAGGTAATGTTCTATAATTATTTATGAAATATCATATCTGCCATCCTATTGGTGATGCTTGTTATCAAAAGGTTGTGTTGAATCACCTTAGTATTAAATGTTATTTTGAATTTGTCTCTCCCCTTTTCCTCAAAAACCCAAAAGAGAAGATTCGGCTTCTAAAATCTTGGAGGTTGCTTAGTAAGTCGCAAATTTAGGTCCCCATTTGCTAAGCTTCCCATATAATTCTGTTACCTTTCTGAGAAGCAATTTTCAGGATCAATAGTTTTTCTTTTTTTGGCACGCCTAGTGGGACCTTCAATTGCTTGATTAGAAGTCAAAATGGAGTTGTATGAGCCAAGGGCCAGTGACTAGTTCGCAATCCACTCGTAACCCACACCTAGTACTTCCTCCCCTGGTAAATATTCCTCGGTTGCGGCACGCTGCAACAAGAGTTGCTCAGGCACAGATCTAGCCTCAAATCCAAATGGCTCTTCCAGGACCACTTCAAAATTTTGTTAATTGGGATAGTGGAAGTCCTCTAAGGCCTCCTACCCCACCCGATCAATGGGATCCTATCCCCACTTCTGCCTGCGTTAAAGGCCTTGCCTAAGTTCAATGGAGAAGAAGGTAGAACTCCCGCATAACACCTACAAGATGTTGCAAATGTATGTCAGGTCCACTTTGTGACCCAACAAAATGTGGCTTTAAGGTTGCTTGCGGCATCCTTTAAAGGAAAGGGTCTGTGAAAGGAAATACAAGAGCAAGGAAAGAAAAACAAAATGCAAGTAAGTTTATTGATGAAGTAAATGTTACCAAGAGAAATGCAAAAACCTTGGAGCAATCACCCAAATGTGAAGGAGGCACAAGAACTTTTGAAAGGGGAAAAGCAAAAAAAAACCCCTTGTGATATTATGAATGAGGCAATGCCTAAAATGAGAGAGAGAGAGAGAGAGAGAGAGAGCGAAGCTCTTTACAATATTGTCATTAAGAAGAAATGAGAGAGGAGATACAAAGTAACTCCCAAATCTATGAATGCCACCATTCATAAAATGTGTGTGCCATGTGTCCACATCCTCTTATGGAGGAAATCTAATATTCCTTAATAAAGGAAAATAAAAGAAATGATTTGTCCTCACACATGTACTAGAGGACAAATTACATGTAGGAATTCGAAAGGAATATCCTAAACTAAATACAAATAAACCTAAGCCAAGTAAAGATTAAATATTCTAACACCCCCCCTTAAGCTTTACTTGGGGAGTTTTCATCAAACCCTTCAATGGGTTGCAATCCAAGATTTTTACAATGAAATTGGAACTTTTCTTTACAAAGTGGCTTGGTCAAAATATTTGCAACTTGGTCTTCCCCCTTGCAATAGAGGAGTGAAACTTGCTTGTCTTCAATTTGTTCTCTAATAAAGTGGTGTTGGAGAGCAATGTGTTTTGTCCTTGCATGGAAAACTGGATTTTTAGCCAAGGCAATGGCACTTTGGTTGTCACAGTACAATGGAGTTGGTTCATGTTGAGGTAGACCCAAATCTTCAAGTAGTCTTCTAAGCCACAAGGCTTCTTTAGAAGCATTAGTGCATCCTTTGTACTCAGCTTCAGTGGATCCAAGAGAGGTAAATTGTTGCTTTTTACTATTCCAAGAAATTGCTCCTGAACCAACAAAAAACAATAACTACAAGTAGATTTCCCATCATTGGGATCTCCACCTAGATCGGAATCAGTAAAATTGTTTAAAGTAAAATCACAATTTGCATCATAAAACAAACCTACATTAATAGTTCCTTTAATATATCTTAAAATTCTTTTAGCAACTTTAAAGTGTGTTTGTTGAGGTTTAGACATGAATCTTGAAACCAAACCAACACTATAAGCAATATGTGGCCTAGTAAGAGTTAAATAATTCAAACTTCCAACTAATTGTCTATACAGAGTAGGATCAACAAGAGGAGTTTGCATATCAAGCATTAACTTAGTGCCTAATTCAATAGGAATTGAAACATGGTGAGCATCATTCATGTTAAACTTATCTATGAGATCTTGAGCATATTTACTTTGAGATAAGAAAATTCCTTTAGAGGTTTGCCAAATTTGCATTCCTAAGAAATAATGTAAAAGACCTAAATCAGTCATTTGAAATTTTTGATGAAGTTGAAACTTAATATCAAAAATCAAAGTATTGGAACTTGAAGTAAGAATTCAATCATCTACATACAAGATAATAATGATAATATCATCTTCACTATGTTTAATATACAAGTTAGGATCATTTTTACTTCTAATAAAGCCTTGAGAAAGAAAGAATGCATTAATCTTTGAATACCACTCCCTAGGAGATTGCTTTAATCCATAAATTGATTTCTTTAATTTACAAACTAAGTGTGCATTACCTTCTTTAATAAAACTAGGAGGTTGAGACATATAAATTTCCTCATGTAAATCACCATTAAGAAAAACACTTTTAACATCCATTTGGTGAATAGGCCAATTCATTCTAGAAGCTAAAGCAAGCACAAGTTTAATTGTAGGCATTTTAGCAACAGGAGCAAAAGTTTCAGTATAATCTAAGCCTTCAATTTGAGAAAAACCTCTAGCAACTAATCTAGCTTTAAATTTACTAACTTGATTATTAGCATTCAATTTAGTTTTATAAAGCCACTTGCAAGAAACAAGATTTTTACCATGAGGCAAGGGAACTAAATCCCAATTTTGTTGAGAAATTAAAGTATCATATTCTTCCTTCATTGCTTTTTGCCAATGTGGTTGATTTTTAGCTTGATCTAATGTTTTAGGATCATTAGAATTCATAATAGTAGTCATTAAAGCATAATTACAATAATTAACTCTTCTAGCTTGAATTCTATCCATTCTAGCTAAGTATTCATCACTATCTTGAATTAAAGATTTAAACCATTTAGGTCTTCTTTTAGAAGTAATGGATTCATCACTAGAAGAAGAGTCATGAGGAGTAGAGTTATTATTATCATCATCATTATCACTAGAAGGAATAGAAAGAGATGCATTAGGAGTAGGGTTAAGAGAAGGAGGTTGGTCCTCCACAAGCACAACTTTGCTTTGAGAAAGTTCATCATCCTCCACTTTAGAACAATCATGAATGCCTTTTTCTGCAATACAAACATCTCTTGCAACTCTTACCTTGTTAGTAATAGGATTGTAAACTCTATAACCTTTTGTTTTTTCATCATAACCAACAAAAATAAAAGGAGAAGATTTAGCATCTAATTTTTTTTCTTTTCTCCTTAGGTTTGTGAACATAAGCTATGGAACCAAAAATTCTTAAATTCTGCAAATTGGGCTTTCTACCAGACCAAGCTTTTTCATGAGTTTTATCCTTTAAGGCTTTGGTAGGTGTTCTATTAATTAAATAAGTTGCACAAGCCATAGCTTCAGCCCAAAACTTGTAACCCATATTTTTTGCATGCAATAAACATCTTGCCATTTCCACAATGGTCCTATGCTTCCGTTCCGCCACACCATTTTGTTGTGGTGTATAAGGAATGGTAAGCTCATGTTTAATTCCAAAAGATTTCAAATAAGCATTAAATGGATTATTGACATATTCTCCTCCATTGTCAGTACGAAGAATCTTAATTTTAGAACCAGATTGTCTTTCTACAAACATATGGAATTCAGTAAACACATCAAGCACTTGATCCTTACTATGAAGGAAATATATCCATGTTCTCCTTGAAAAATCATGAACAAAGGTAAGAGCATACCTTGATCCTTGGATGGAGGGATTCTCCATGGGACCCAAGAGATCACTATGAACTAGATGCAATTTAGTATATGCCCTCCAAGATTGACCATGAGGAAAGGGTTCCCTATGCATCTTACCACTCATGCAACCATTGCAAACAATTTGAGAAGGAACAATACTAGGCAATCCATCAACCATATTTGCTTTTTGCATCAATGAAATATAATCAAAATTGAGATGGCCAAGTCTTTCATGCCATATAGAAAAATCAACAGTAGTAAGCAAGGAATACTTTGTAGGAGCAAATTCATAGAACTTGAATAAGTTATCACTATCCATTTTAGCAGTAGCAATAACATGATTAGTTTTTGGATCAATGATATAACATATGCCCCTATAAAAGTTAATCTTATAATCTTGACAAAGTTTAGGAACTGAAATCAAATTTGATTTTAATTCAGGAACATAAAGAACATCATGTAATTTCCCATTAGGAACATTCACATCACCAATAGCTTTAACTTTGCAACTATGATTATTAGCTAATTGAACAGGAATATTAGAAGTATCAGGATGCAAAGATTCAAAACATTCTTTATGAGAAGTAACATGCTGAGATGCACTAGAATCAATAATCCACTCAAGTGGTTGAGAAATGTTGGTGTTTGTTTTATCATCTACCAAACATTAGGATGGGATACCTGAAGGTATTCTATCCTCTCCTGAAAAATCACTACTGATTCCAAGGTCTATATGTGCGAACAAGCGACTTTAGTGGAATAGCTTCTTGGGTAGTGTATGCTGAAATTTCAAGGGGGACTTACATTTGACAAGTATCTTGAACTGTTGGACTTAGATGGATTTAGCAATTTTAGGCTCTTCTTTTTTTTTTGGAGAATTTTCTGGGATTGAGACTTTCAAAAGAAAGGGAAAAGAGATAGGGTTTAGGAAGGCTAATCTAATCCTACGAATTTCGGAGACGGTATGAACTGGGTGCCCTCGAGAAACCAAACCTTGCTTCGCCACACTAGGGACAACTACACAAGGTCGGTGCAATCTTCAATGGGTTGTGCTTATGATCGAGATGTTGGGATGCACAGGGGATGAGCTCAGACTAACTTTGCAAGGTAGAATGGAAATCATCCATTTACCAAAAGTATGAGCGGAGATACACCGTCAATTGATACTTATCAAATCCTTCATTCAAATTAACAACAATGAAATCAAATCTAGATTAATTTTAACTATGTGTTGAGGCAATTGAAACCATGCAAATCATTCAAATAATAGAGATTACAAAGCAACACACATGCAATATATTATCTGGAAATGACCTTAAGCAACAATACATCAAAAGACCTCACCCTTTTCAAATGAGAGGAGGCAACCTTATATAGTTTCTCAAAAATAAATGAATGGCCGAGATCAAACAGTGATCAAGGGCCAAGATTGAAAGTCCTAAACCCTAATTAGGGTTTCCCGAAATATTATCAGTTCAAACAAATGAAAGAGTGACAAGTGGCACAGCTGCTAATTTCACTGAGGTGAGTGGCCACTTTCCTCTTTCAGAGATTCAACGTATCTGGACACAATGAGCTTGACCTCCTCCATGGTGACACTTGGCAAACCGCCAATCTGGAAGTCGATGAGGTCCACATTGTCGGCACATGTGGCAAGGATGCCTTCCAACTCCACTGCTTGGGTGAGGAAGTTGTCATCGATGGAGAGGAAGTTTGCAATCTTCGAAAGATCGCCTTTGTCAATCATCCCTGAATCCCGAAAGAAGCTCGTCTGAATCCTGGCTCTCAGGTTCTCTTCTTGTAAATGCTTCTCCCTTAGCTTTCCTTCTTCCAGATCTCTGACGCCACACAGAATACCTTGCCCGGGATCTCTCTAACACTTGCCTCTGTCTCAAAACACTTGGTCTCGGATTTCTTCAAAACCTCAATCCAAGTGACCAGAGCATAGTACCACGTGCCGAAGTCGTACCTGTCTCCTGTCTGTATGATGCCTGCATCCACTAAGCTCCTCTTTGACATGCCTCGGATAACCTTCAAGTGAGGGAGTATTTCATTCTGAATTTCATCCACTTCTTCCCGATTGGATGCTAGATCCCGGATACGATCAATCAACAAAGAAGTTGCCTCATATGCCGATACTAAGTTTTCTACCAGGGTGTCAGCATGCACCGAAGCGTCTGAAATCCATTCCTTTCCTTGAGTTTGCGAACCCTTCATATCATCATAGTCCTTCATTGATCCCTGCTGAAGAGGCTGTGGTGGAGTAGCCGGGACTTCATGGTTGAGCGGGCTGGTAAGATGGAGAACATGCTTCTTCCACTGTTGATTCTCTTCTTCCACTTTCTTCCTCTTTTCCTTTTCATGAGCCAGCCTCATCTTTAGAACGTTGCAGGAGTCATCAAAATATTGGATCTCTTGGTCCTGGGTAGGCTTATCCATCTCTATGGTGGTAACCTTGTAATCATCTGCAGTGACATTATTTCTAGTCTTCCCTTCTTTGGGCACCGCTATCTGGACTGTCCTGAATCTGGCACTGTCTCTCTAAATCAGGGAAAACTTCCTGGCGGGTTTGGGCGGTTTAGCTATAGCGGGTTCATTCACCTTCTCCAGGAATGCTGCAGTGACCTCCTTGGTTGAGTGGGCCTCCTTGGGAACCTTGACCTTTATCCTTGCTCTCAGCCAATCCGGAATGGTTGATTGTTCTAAAGTGTTCTGATCAAACTCATCATCTGCCTCTCCTGGGTTTGCTGATATGCCATCCAAGAAGATTGTAGGTGCTTCAATTTGCCCCCTGTCTGGACTTCGAAAGACCCTTTCCACCACTTCCTCAACTGGCTGGGAAAGCACTCTTACTTCATCATCAATCACACAGATGTTCATCTCTTGCTCCCCAATTGCACTCTGATTAGGCGCAATGGAAGCAACACTTAGGATGGAGTGACTTTCGCTGGATTCTCTTCTCTCACCTACAACCCTTTTCCTTGTGACCTTTGTGGAGCTTCTACCCAACTCCTTCCTCTTTCGAGACCCAACACTTTCTGGATTTCGAGCATCATTGGCGGAGGTACAAAGGTCGACGGACAGAGTATCATCTACTCCCATTAATTCATAAGTCAAAGTCATACCTTTGGCCTTCAACTGTTTTGTCTTTTCAGACGCCCACCACCTTGAATACTCAACGACCGACCTCATGAGGTCTGCTAGATCCGATTTCTCTCCCTCTGTCCAATCTATTAAGACTAAGGGTTCATTCTTCATCTTTTCAAAGCCCGACTGTTGAAGTTCTAGGCTTTCTTCTACCTGATCAGCAACTCTGAATACTTCCGTTGCTCTCACCATACTCAAAGGAATTCTTGACCAGAACCTCTTTCGGATCTCGAAACTATCGGCTGCATTAGCCCAGTAGTCTTCTAGATCCAGTCTGTGCTCAAACGTTGTCCCTTCGATCTTCTTTATCCTATGGAATGGATCGAAATCCTTTCTTGCCTTGTATTGATAGAAGGGATACCGGGCCAGTTCTTTCTCAGCGGTGGCTGCAGCCTGTGATGATGGACATGTTTCCAGCCCATTACCAATTGTAAGTGAGGACGTCCCTGCCTTCTTCTACTTATCCCTTTGAATAACTATATACTCCTCCAATTGTCTCACAACCTCGAGCAACACCACTCGGTTGGTAGGGTAAGCTGGAAGCTTGTATGGAGGCCCAGAGAATCCCTGAATTCGGAGGTAAGTGAACTTTGGATATTGGATGTACCAACACCCGAACCGACCGATGAAGTCCATAGACTCTTGAGAGAGCCTCTGGTGCAGGCCACCTTGAAGTGTCCGGGTAATGTGCATCAGGAAGGTATCATTCACCCTTTTGAAATGGAACTTCTCCTCCATGTGGAGCTAGGGATAGCAATCATATACTGGAAATTGGTTCTACTTGTTCCCAACTTCTCCTCTACAAGTGAGACCTTTGTACCTGTAGGTCCTGGCCAAAGAATAAAACAAGTAAGAACTCATGAAGAAAGTCCTATTCGCCTCCAGGTTCCTTAGCTGGCTGTCTAGGTTGTCGCTGATCATCCTGGCCCAGTCTATCATTTTTACTCCATTGATTATTTCATTAATGAAATAATACATCCAAGGTTCGAATGGAGCTCCCTGAGGATTTCCTATTATTCTATTGTGCAGGACAATCATGTCCCCAATGTCCTCCTTGAAGTATGCTCGCACTAGGCTCTTTCTCTGGAGTTTGGAGGCGCCCTTCCTCGGCTTGTCTAGCCAAGAATGGTTAACTATGGCATCATATTCCTCTAGGTGGTCGTGGTACAGACTGTTAGCTTTGTCCTTTGTCATATATACTGCGTTGTGGTACTCAGGGATCCTGAAGGCCTCTCTGATGGCCTCATCGCTGACATTCGCCAACACTCTTCCATCAGGTGCAACAATATCCTTACTGATGGGGTTGTAGTGTTTGGCACATTCGACTACTAGTTCATTGCACTGCATGGTGGGGAGGAAGCCGGCAGCGTGCACGATACCACTCTTCATCATTTTTTCGTGCAATGGTGGTAGGCACAAGGTTGTCCAGACCAAACATTCGCTTCTTAAACTCCCTTAGATTGATGTGTCCAAGGTTGGTGTCGTTGATGTTCTTCCATTTTGAAGTCATCCTCGACTCTGGAGGAGCATCTTTGTCTACCTGGAATTTCATAATGTATAAGGCCTGTAGGCAAACAATGGAAATCTTAAAGTTAAAAAAGGATTTGCAAAGTTTTGAAAGTAACGGGGCTGCGAAATGGCTTAGTGTTAGAAAATTTTCCATTTTTTATTCTCATACTTAGCCATAAAAATCGAATTTTCACCTTAAAACCCTCAGTCTTAAGGTTGGTTGTGGTTACCACCAAGAGTCAAAACTTTCAAAAAATTTCATACTTAGCCAAAAAAAATGATTTTCTTCCTCCAAAATTTTCGAAAAAAATCATTTATTAAATTCTGGAAAATATTAAAAAAATTCACAATTTTAATTTCACCTCTGACTTGGATAGAAGTAAGGCTAGAATTTTCTCCGAAATATTCAGAAAATTCAGAAAAGTTTGGATGATTCTTCCTCATACTAGTTGCCTTTCTCCAGAAATCTGTAAACCTTTCGCCAAAAAATATTATCCAACTTCCAGCAATATCAAGAATTTTCTCCAGATGATCTTCAAACTGACATACCTTACTAAGCTCTCCTTAGTAACTTTGAACTTCTTGGTGTAATAATGAAGTATTTGTAGCCAAGGTTAAATCTTCAAGTAAAACCCCTAAAATCATCCAACTCATACTTCTAATTTTAAAAAAAAACTTTCCATTTTGATTTAAGTTTGAAGATATTCATAAATTCTCCAATATTCTCTTTTCAAAAAAAATTTTCCATTTTGAATTAATATCTCAATAATTTTCCAATATTCCTTCAATATTCTCTTTTTCTAGGAAAAAAAAAACTTTCCATTTTGGATTTGTTCTGAGGATTTTTAATGATCCTTAGATATTTTCTTCATATTAGATTTAATTTTGAAATCTCTGTGGATTTTGTGACATCATGTTGACTTTGTTTGACCTTCCATGTGTAGGCGGACCTTTAATGGGTTGTTTTCATCTTGGGCGGACTTTAGGAAGGACTCCATCAAGGCGAACTTTGAAGGTTTAAGGCATAGGGCGGACTTCAGGCAAGTCCTTCATGGCCTAGGTGGACTTTCGTGGCTTCTCCACCTTGGGCGGACTTCTAGCGCCTCTCCTCTTTGGGCGGACTTTGGAGAGTGCTCCCACATGCTTGGGCGGACTTTGGTCACTCCTCCTCCTTAGCCTCCAACCTTGGCGGACTTTAAACTTGGCACCTCCTACCTTGCTCTCTTACTTTGGTGGACTTGGGAGAGGGCTCCATCATGACCTCCACCTGGCATGGCGGACTTTGGCTAAGGCACCTTCATGGCCTCCATTGTTGATGTTATTTGGCTAAGGCATTGGGGCGAACTTTGAAGTTAGCTCCCACATGACCCCTTTAGCCTTGGCGGACTTTAGACTTGGCACCCACATGACCCCTCTAGCCCTTGGGCGGACTTTGGAAGGCTCCCCTCATAGCTCTCTTCAAGGCAAAATTTTGGCTAAGGCATGGGGCGGACTTCAGGCTTAGCTCCCACATGACCACTTTAGCCTAGGCGGACTTTGAGGTGTGCTCCTTCATGGCCTCCATCAAGGTGAAAATTTGGCTAAGGCATTGGGGCGGACTTTGAAGGTCCCTCTTCATGACTCTCCTAAGGCATGGCGGACTTTGGCCTTAGCTCCCACATGACCTCTCTAGGGTGTGGCAGACTTAAGGCATCCCTCCTCTTGCTTGGGCAGACTTTGGTGGTGCTAGCCATCATGGCCTCTTTAACACATGGCGGACTTCTGGCTTAGCACCCATGTGACCCCCAAAGGCATGGCAGACTTTGAGGTGAGCACCCATGTGACCTCCCCAAACATGGCGTGAAATATTCCGAGCCAAATTTTTTTTTTTTAGTTTTTCAATTTACAAACTCAAATAAATGCACCCGTTAAGGTTAGAGGTTAAACCAAAACGTGCTGAAGCAACTCTAACCAAAATGTACACCAGGATCCCGATGTGGGCAAGGTGTGAGCATTGGTCAGAGGATCTAAAACAAAATGCTTATGCAAGAACTCTAACCAAGAATGGCGCCGGTGATGGCGAGCATATGGTCAGAGGATCTTCTACCTAAATGCTGAAAGGGAACTCGACACCAAGTATGTGCCACCCAATCCAGTGTGGAGTGAGGGGCGACCATATGGCGGAGTAATTACAAATAACAATGCTTGAATGAAATAACTGAATTGCTGAAAGGGACTCAACACCTAGAATGTGCTTTCTAACCCGAGCTGGGAAAGTAGCTACCATAGGGCGGAGATGTAACTAATACAATAATTACTGAAAGAAGAATGAGTATTACAATTGGATAAAGCAAGATTATAATTTGCTGTCAGTATTACTGCCAGCTTACACTATGAAAGATGAGATCTTGCAAACAATACAAATCAGCATATAAATAGAGATGTACAATATTAGTGAGTTTCTTTGCTGAGAAGTAAGATTAACGGAAATGGCATTAAACAGATCCAACCTTTTCTCCAGACTTGGACAAATCTTCAATGAAGCATCCACATCGCTTTAAAAGAACTCTCATCACCATCCAATAAAGAAAGTGCAGATTTCTCCAAACTGATGTAACAGACCTGCACCTTTCAACAAATAACCAGCAACATAGGATTCCTTGAAATGCTCGGAACTCACTCTTTTCTCATTCAAACTGCTTGATATCAATTGCAAATCACTAATAGAAGGGAGGCGCTAAAACTAAGAGCATAAGACAAACTTAAAATGCAGATTACATGAAATGCACGAATTCCAAGACACCATAAATGGTACGGCCCAGCACAGGGGCAATTTTGCTTTTTAAAATTCAGATCTTCAAAAAAAAATCTACAAATTTGCACACAGGGGCGCCTAGTCAAGATGGAAGGAAATAAACAATACCCACAATGAATTTTTTTTGTCTTTTTGGATTTGTGAATAAAACATCAAATCTGCTGAAGCTAAAATGCCAAAAACCAGAAACCTCTAATATGCAAAAACTGAACCTAAATAGACAAATGCAGATTACAATGCACAAATTTCAATGAACTCACAAACTAGACTAAAATCAC
Source organism: Cryptomeria japonica (assembly GCF_030272615.1). Lineage (NCBI taxonomy): Eukaryota > Viridiplantae > Streptophyta > Pinopsida > Cupressales > Cupressaceae > Cryptomeria > Cryptomeria japonica. The sequence continues at coordinate 39,981,404 of NC_081410.1, read as the reverse complement.
CACTAGTTGTTGTCTTACAAACAAGAAGCGATGCCCGAGCTAGGAGGCCTTCATTCCTCGAAGCAAACCCAGAGCCAAACCGGCAACATAATAGTACTGTAGACCAAAGATGTGAAATGATGCTCAAAGTCTTCCTTTTATAACTTCCTGTTGGCTTCACAAACCCTAAAATCCACTTCAATATCCAAACCCTAATCCTTTCTCCAAGATGGCATCCTTTTCCTTTCAAGCTTAATATTGATATTTTAATTAAATTCAATACCTTGATAAATGCGCCCACATTAAGCTTGCTTTGACTTTGGAAATTAATAAAATAATCTTTAATGAAGGTGCCACCCTCAAAAAGCCCACTTTTCAAAACAACATAAAGTCAATAGAATAAGCCAAGGGGTCAACGTTCGAATATAATATTAAAACGTGACCTTTTAATTAAATATATCAACTTAACTCTTCAATCATGCCCTGAAGCCAATAATGACCAAGTCAAAGATCAGGTCTGAGAAGGGGACATTACATGGCGGACTTTAGGGTGAGCACCCACACAGCCTTCTAAGGCAAGGCGGACTTCAGGACCTCTCTTGCATTGTGGTGGGGTTTGAACCTGCAAAAATTCTTCAAAACCCTTGTTAGCCAGACTTAGAATAATTTTCAGAGAAATTTCAAAATTTCACAGTTTAATCTAATTTAACCAGATTAACTTGAAATTTGAAATCCATGCTTAGGTGGATCATCTGAGGCATCATGCCCCTTAAATCTAGGGATTTGGATTTTTAGGTCAAAACTTGGATTTTTGGAGTTCCGGTCGAAGCTGGTCAGTGGTGCAAGTGTAAACCCTAGGTTTGCATCCCGAAAAAGCAAAAAGCCTAAAATCCAGGGATTTAGCTTTTTTAGGTCAAAATTTGGAATTTTCGAGTTTCGGTTGAAGTTGGTCAGTTGTGCAAGTGTAAACCGTAGGTTTGCATCCCGAAAAAGCAAAAAGCAGACATCCCTAAAAATTAGGAAAAACTTTCTAAAAATAGCCGTACCGGGGATCGGGCTGAAAATGCCAAAAACGAAACTTCCTAAAAAATAAGAAAAAGCAAAAAAAGCAAACTTTCTAAAAATAGAAAGTTGTCCAAATTCGTCCAAATCGATTGCGATCTTCGTCCTTTGGCCTTTCTAAGCACTCTGGTGGTGTTCACACTTCGGAATCACATAACTTGCAAAAACTAACTTTCAATCGTCAGGGCCTGAAATGCTCTGAACTGGACAAGGCTTGGTGAAACTGCAGCAAAAGGTCACAGGACACTAACAAAACTCTAGAAAGCAGGAAAATCAGAGGGTCCCCAGTAGCAATGGGGCGATGTGTGAAAAAGGTCACAACAAGAAACATTATAAGTACATGTAAATGCATGACGAGATGAATTACCATTATTATTACCTTTCTTATAATGAGGTTTATGTTGATTATTTTGGTTCATGGGCTTTTTACCATTTTGCTTCTTAAAACAATTATTAGTAATATGTCCATCTTTCCCACAATATGTGCAATGGGGTCTTGTTTGAGAATTATTCCTTTGATTATTGTACGAATTATTATGATTATTATTATGAGAATTGTTATGATAGGATTTAGAATGAGATTGATAAATAGAAGATTTGTGATTATTATTATTGGATCTAAAATTATTATTATGATTTTGGTTTTTAGACATAAAAGCATGTTCAGTATTTTTAAGAGTATTGAATTGAATTAATTTAGCTTCCTCTTGACGTAATAAATTACGAAAAATATCATAAGTTAATTGAGTAGCTAAACTAGGAATAGCAAGTTGAGCATGAATATTTGTAATAAATTGGTTAAATTGACGAGGAAGACATTTTTTAAGAATAAGATGAATTAAACGTAAATCAGCTAGAGTAACTCCTAAACCAGTTAATTGACTATTAACAGAATCAAACTTTAATAAGAATTCATCCATGGTTTTAAAATCTGTATACTTGAGATCTTCAAGTTGATCTTGAAGCTGAATTTTTCAGGATTCATTTGAGCTATCATAAGTTGTTTTTAAAATTTCCCAAGCTTCATACACTTTTGTACAATTTCCAATTAGAACATACAAATCAGGAACCATTGAAATACCAATTAAACCAAGTGCTTCCTCATTTTGAGCCTTCTACCTGTTTTGGTCGGCTTGAGGAGCAGTTGTAGTGGGTTAAGAGGTTTTATCAGTAGCAACATCCAAAAGGTGTTTGAAACGAAAAATAAAAGAGATATGTGTTTTCCATGAATGATAATTACTACTATTTAACTTAATTTCAGGAATTAAAGTAGACATGATAACAAAACAATGAACAAATTATGATTAATATTGAAAAAAAATGCTCTCTTGGATTAAAATGAAAAAAAAAAATTAACCTCCTTGATTAAAAATTGAACTAAATTTCAATAATAACTTCTTAAAATAACAAAAAAAACAAAAACTATTTAACAAAGTGTTATTTTTAAATCTTTAATAACAAAATTGAATTTAAAAAAAATTATTTTTTTAAAACAAACTTTAATAAAAAACTTTAAATCTTAATTAATAATAAAATAGAATAATTTATATTAAAACTTTAAAAAAACAAACTTTATAAACTTAAAAAAATTTAATATTAATGTATTAGTTTAAACTTTATAAACATCATATACTTTATTTCAAATAAAGTTTAAGTTATACTTCTAGTTTAAATTAAATAGCCTTTACTTTATACGTATAAGGAAATGAATCAAAGCTTTAAATTTATAAAGGATTAAACTTCTAACGTCAAATAGAATAACGCTATAAACAAAATTCTAACGTCAAATAAGTAAAGAAGAAAACGTATAGCAAAGACGTTACACGAAGTAGGTTGAGGAGAATATATTTTTAAATCTGATTTTTTTTTGCTGCAGACTGAGGGCAGGTAATAACAATAGAATCAGAAAGAAAACGTGACAAACAGAGAATCCACAGAGACTAAATGATAATATATATCAAGAACATGCAGAAACTTTTTTGTTTTTAACTGCTAAAAACAATGTTAAAAAACAGATAATATGAATGATAAAGTGCAAAAGTATGATATCGATGAATTGTATTTGGAAAGCCTACAGAGAAACGTTAGAACACTGTAGATTAAAGCAGATAGAAACTTTAAAAAACTGCAAGTGAATTAGAGATGCAATTTAATAATAAAATTGAAACTAGAGATCTTTGAAATTAAAGTATGCACAAGAAGCAATTAGAAAACACAGAGGTTGACGTAAATGAAATAAATTGATTCAGATTTAAAAATGAAATAAATTTAGATTTAACATAATTATTTTGAACAGATTTAAACAGAAAGATGAAAGATTTAACAAAGATTGAAATAATATAAAAAACCAAATGACTACAGCAGACAGAAACATAAATAGTTCTTTGAATCTGCAAACATAAATTGTTAGAAAATATATATACCAACAATAATTTGCAAGTGAAATAAAATTTTAGAACCTGCAAACAAACAGAGAAGCAACTGAATAATGCAAAATATTTTGGCGGCAAGCCCTCCAAACTAATAAATATAAATTATAGAATGCAGGAAAAGAGGTTAGAAATGGAGTTTTGGTGGCAAGCCTTCCAAAACCACAACTTTAAACTAGAAAGAAGAAACTTTGGCGGCAAGCCTTCCAAAGCCACAACTTTAAACCAAAAAGAAGAAACTTTGACGACAAGCCTTCCAATGCTAATTTTTTTAAAAAATATATTAGAATCTAAGGAGATTGAATTTTGCAGGCAAACTTGTTAACAAGTTTGAAAAAAAAAAATTAAAATCTGAAATAAAAAACCTGCACAGTAGAAAATATTAGAGAAAGAACTTCTTCTCCTCTCAAGAATGCCTCCAAGAAGGTGAACTCCACAAAATGGTAACCTTCATCAATCTCAACTTGAAACAAGGATTAGAAAGCTGCTCTGATACCATGAAAGGAAATACAAGAGCAAGGAAAGAAAAACAAAATCCAAGTAAGTTTATTGATGAAGTAAATGTTACCAAGAGAAATGCAAAAACCTTGAAGCAATCACCCAAATGTGAAGAAGGAGGCACAAGAACTTTTGAAAGGGGAAAAACAAAGAAAAACCCCTTGTGATATTATGAATGAGGCAATGCCTAAAATGAGAGAGAGAGAGCAAGAAGCTCTTTACAATATTGTCATTAAGAAGAAATGAGAGAGGAGACATCTCTTAAATAGAGATGAGGAGAGAAGTTACAAAGCAACTCCCAAATCTATGAATGCCACCATTCATAAAATGTGTGTGCCATGTGTCCACATCCTCTTATGGAGGAAATCTAATATTCCTTAATAAAGGAAAATAAAAGAAATGACTTGTCCTCACACATGTACTAGAGGACAAATTACATGTCGGAATTCCAAAGGAATATCCTAAACTAAAGACAAATAAACCTAAGCCAAGTAAAGATTAAATATTCTAACAGTCTAGACTAGTATAGATCTCTTTCCTTGAATTCCATAGTAGATTGGGATGCACTTGAGAACTTATTTTTTGTGCATTTCACTGAGAAAGGAGATCGCTCCTCCCTGTTGCACCAGTTGATAAATATCAAGCAATCTCTTGAAGAGGCCATCTCCTACTTCAACATGAGGTTTTAAAAGACTTGGCAGAGGATTCCAACTACGACCAAACCACTAGTAGATATGGCTTTTGTGTTCTACTGAAGGCTTCTAATTCAGATATCACGGTGATGATCCAGTCGCTTGGAGGAAATTCCTTACCCCAAGCATATGAAACGATAGTACGAGCGGAGAACAGTTTAATCAGCGCGAGAAAGCTTCCGCCAAGGCCCCCAATGCCTATATTCTCGGAGTCTCCTTCCTCAACAATGGGTGATGCTCAACCAAGCACATCCTCGGCACTGTTGTCGATGTATGTGTACCCAAATGCCGTAGGGCTTGCAGTCACGCAATCAACCCTTGTTGCGGAAATGAATGTCATGAAGAATCCCTTGCAAACCTTTTCAAATGAAATAATTAACATCAAATGACACCAAGCCATACCTTCTCGACCTCATTTTCAAAATTATTAGTCCACAAGACCATCATATCAGCAAAATCAGATTCGCGGAGGATTTTGAGTAAACGACCGAGGGCAAGTTTCTAATTAAATTGTAGCCATCCCCAAACCTTTGCAGGTTATGTCACTGAATAGCAACAGAGAGTTGGTAGCAGGACATAACACTTATGTGGATGATGCAAATACTTGGTGCTTTCCATGCAATGATGCACATATTCCCTGAAATTGCCCATGAGGCAATTTGCAACAAAAGGTGGTGGAGCAACGCACAAAAGGTATTTCACCAGATTCTGGGAATTATTCCTATTCATCCCTAGGTGTGGATAATGCAATACTCATTTCACAAATGAAGGGCATGTCCTTAGAACAAGAAGTCGAAATTGCCCCCAATCATGCCCTTTTTTCATGGATGGAGGAGGAAGATGTTGTGTTCACTTATGAAGCTTCTGGTTCTAAAACCTCTGAAGTCCAGTAAGACTATAATACCCGATCAAAGAGAAGATTCACCAGAGAACCCATTTAACAAATTTCGAAGCCCCATGCAACCTTGGGAAAGCCTGTGGAGAGCATTGCAGTTCAGCCTTTCCAAAAACCACGAGAAGCATTTCAAAGTAAATTGAAGGAGTTCAAAACATTGGTACCTATGGAAATGAATGTGGTGGAGCAATTGAAAAGAGCTCCCGCTAATGCATCCCTCTGGGATATTTTAGCCATCCTCGAGCATAAATCACTATTGAAAGAAGCATTAGATTACCGAGAATGACAAGCTCGTGCCGAAGGTACCTTTGAGCAAGCCAAAGGGAAAAAGACTTTGGATCTTGAGCATAATCAATAACCCGCGGCCTTCTTTAATTCTGGTTAAGACCCAAAGAAGAAAGAAATCTGTAAGTCAAAACTAATGCCCTTCTTAACACTCATAATTGGAGATATATTGCTACATAATTCCATGATAGATTCAGGGGATACTACCATTGTTATGCCACAAATCGTTGAAGCCCTCCAGATCCAATATGAACCTTTAGATAGAGGTATTATGTAGCTAGATGGTAAGAAAGTGCAGGCCTTAGGAATTGTCTGAAATCTACCTCTAACCTTATATGCTTGTCCCAGTAATACTATTCCCCAAGAGGTAGTCATAATTGATATTCCTCCCATTTATCCCGAGACTTTACAACCAAGATTGGTGGTTATATGTCATTGGATTGGTCCCATTTGCTCCTCAGAACCAAATAAGGGTAAAAAATGAAGGTATTATCGAAACCTCTACATAATGAACACATAGCAGAAGACGCTATGATGAACTTTGAGCCTACCCACACCTCTATCACAAAGGATAAAATGTAATATGTTGAGATGTTAGAAGAAGAAAAGGTTATTGGAGATAGAGACGAGAAGGAAGAAGACTTGGTAAATCAGTTCATCGATAGTGACCCTTTTGGTAATTATCAGGCTACCGGTTTGGGAAATCTGTCATTTTTTATGAAGACTAGCCCCATTCCGAGTGTGAACAAAATTCCGAGCCAAAGCTATGGGTCATGTACTTGATGGTGGAAGGTGTAGACCCGGTTCAAGAGTGGGGGTGTGTATAATTTCTCCAAGTGGGGAACATACCAAAAGGGCCGTCCAATTTTAGTTTCCCTGCACCAACAACGAGGCTGAATATGAAGGTCTGGTCAGAGGGCTTTGCCTTGTTGAACATATGGGCATCAAGCAACTAAATTTTTTTGGAGATTTAGAGCTAGTGGTTAAGCAAGTAAGAAACACTTTTGCAGCAAAGAATGTGCGGATGAGATCCTACCGACATCATGTTTGGAATTTGATTGAAGGCTTCTAAGCATTCAACATTCAGGCGGTGCCTCAGAGACAAAATACAAAGGTCGACTATTTAGTATTAATTGGATCATAGTTCAGCCCTGTGACAGATCTACTGACCAATGAAAGTTTAGTACAAATGAAAGTGAGACCAGCCATATGAGACAATGAGCACAATTGGCAAGTTTTTGAGAATGATACTCAGATCATCATGTTCATACAACAGTCTAAAGAGTTTGTGGAGCCATCACAACCAAAGATTGAAGAGGCATATGGAGATCAAACGATCTAATCAAAAGAGAATAAGTTACCTAAAGGTTTGATTACCCTTGAGAATCGCTTTGATTGTGATGAGTCACCCCCTCCTTTTCAATGATGTCTGCGGAACAGGTAAGTTTCTCTCTTGCTCTATTCTCTTCTACTCAATCTTTAATAGAGTCCCTTGTTCTTGAACAAATCCAGAAGCTACACTTAGTCATGTGTCGAAGATGTCCTCTATGCCTTTTTTGCCATGTCCACTGTTGGGCCCTTGGATTGATCATTTCTCAAATGCCCTCTTGTTATCAAACATGCCTGTTGTCTCAACTCCCCAAGCCATGATTCAAGTTTCTGCCTCCCATTCCTCGTTAGCCATGATGACACCTGCGTCAATTCAAATGCTAGTTTCTACCCCCACGATGCTCCAAAGCTTCCCAACTTTTATACCCAGCGTCCTAGGTCCGCAAATTTCAACTATGACTCTCAGCCACAAGATAAAATTGAATTGATGGAAGAGACTTAGAAAGTAGTAACGATCGATTTCCTCAGATTGAGTCAAAGGTATGCCAAGTTGGAAAAGAAGTTAAAAACACAGAGGCCACCTTAAACAGAAAGAGATGCTGAGCTTAGGGTGAAGAATTCAAAGATTGGTGAGCTCAAGAAAGACTGGGAAGTAAAATTGACAAATGCCCTTCAGAAGGGGAGTGGAGAAAGAGCGCTCCTATGTAGTGAATTGCAAGAAAAGACTGCTGCGACAAAATTTGAAAAGAAAGAAAAGGAAAAGTTAATCCAATAGCTACAATATAAGGAACAAAAATTGTTACAAAAGGCCCGAGAAGAGAAAAATAAGCTCTCAACTGATTTAATTGAATTACAAAACAAATGGTTGGAGGAGAACAATGCCCGTGCAATCGTTGATGTAGAAAAGTAGAGTAGGATTTTAGTTGAATCAACACTCCAAGCAAGAGAATAGGCGCTAATCGAATCCAGGCAAGGATACAATACTTCTCTATTGGAAATAGATCAGTTAAGGGAAGAAATAAAAGAAAAGGACTTACAAATCTCACAGTTACAGTTCTCAATAGCTTCTTCCAGCCGACAAACTAATTTCCTCCCCATGTTTCAACAATTATATTGTCTTACTGGGAGAAGATTAGGAGTGTTATTACCTCCGTGCAACCAACCTTTTAGTTCATTGCAAATGCTTGAGAGCTGGAAATGAAAGTTGAAATAGCAATGATTGAAAGGTTGCAAAATATCTCTTCCAAAGTGGGTGAGTCACAAGCTATTATTGAGAGGCTATATGTAATGGATAATGATGCATTGATAGGTGCAGGCATCAATGACAGAAGAGAAGCGATGATAAAGGCCAAAGAATTCATTGAGTGCAACGTATCTGCTCGTAGAAGCAAAGATGCTTTAATGGCCCTTAAGTTTGCTATGGCTCAAGTGAGAGGGCGAATTGATCAGCTAGTCCAACTCGGCCTCCCTTCACCTTTCTTACTAGATGGGATAGTACTTGACAAGGATCGGATTGGGGAGTTACTAGACCAGAAACAACAAGATCAGTCTTTCCTGTAGGCACTTCAAATTGGAGCTAGTGTCTCGGAAGTCGAGCAAATCTTACACCTCCTTGCTAAGCTTAATTTTCAGCTACTCCGAGTTTCCTACTCTGACTATCATCCCTTTTTGGGATATGATCGCCCTAGATATAGCATTTGAAGACTTGCAACGTCATCAGCCCCCCTTAGACACGGACAGGGCATTCTTGTAGGTCGTGTCCCTAAGGTCATAATTTGTCCTTTTTGAAGCCTTGGTGCGAAACTAGAGAGTTTGGGTTTTCTTTCCTTGTAGGCAGAGAACCCTTGAAAGTCACCAGAGTTGTAAATGTATTATGCGGGTTGCAAATTTTGGTTTTTTAGGCATTATTTCTCATGGTCATCCTCACAAACTTTTGAATTTTCGATGGAGCTGGAGAATGCCACATGGCGTAGCTGCGGGATTTTGTGCGAGGTTCCTTTTGTTGTGTTCCCCAAAGCTCCGTCGTGTGGCCGCGTGTAAGGTTTTCTATCCTAAATCAAGAGGGCCCATTGACTTCAAAGAGCTGTTTTGACAACTATGTGGCTTTCCCACGGGACCTCTAGGGGTATTAAAAAGAAAATCAATTTGCGATATACGCCTGGTTGCCACGTGTTTGGAATGTTCGAATGTGGACAAAATCTGCATCCCTTTTCCCTAGGAGAATTACACTTGTCACGCTGATCCAAAAAATATGGACAATACAAAATAATGGAGGGAATCGACATCATGGGCCAATGCAACAAAAAGAAGTGGTGGCATCAGAAGTCTTTGGGACGTGAAGAAAGGAATAATACATCGTGATCAAGATGGAGAGTAAGCGGTTACAACAACCATCATGATAACTAAAGGCATGTGAGGGTGTTTTTGTTTTGTCTTTTCTGGGTAGTTGGTTTTGGAAGCCTATATAGGGCAGACTGGGTTTTGTAAAAAGGTATCAGATCTTGAAGTTTTATTCCGATACATGCTCAGACTTCGGTTTGACTGAAGAGACATAAATAGATTGGGCAGAAATGGCCTTTTTGTTTTATCTTTGATGTTGAATTTTGTCAAAAGGAGTTAATGATGAATGAATTCTAAGACTCCTATAATTTCAATTTCACTAGTATGAGTTATTAAATCATGTTTGCCTAACTCTTTTGATTACTTGTAATAGGGATTTTGTTGTTATATCATGTCAATTTGATTAGATCATTATCTTAGTATTCATGAATGGATGAATGATGTGTATTTCAGCGAGTCTTAGTGGATGTCCCCAATGAGAGATTTGAATATCTAGTTTTTGTGGTTTGTGAACCTTAAGGCTCTTGTTCTCTCTCATACTAGGAAGGGGTAATGGTGTTTTGTACTTATTTTTGAAATATCATATTTGCCATCCTATTGGTGATGCTTGTTATCAAAATGTTGTGGTGAATCGCCTTAGTATTAGATGTTACTTTGAATTTGTCTCTCCCTTTTCCTCAAAAACCCAAAAGAGAAGAGCCGACTTCTAAAATCTCAAAGGTTGCTTAGTAAGTCGCAAATTTAGGTCCCCATTTGCTAAGCTTCCCATAAGATTTTGTTACCTTTCTGAGAAGCAATTTTCAAGATGAACAGATAAATAGTTAATTAAAAAGTGACTTTAGGCTAAAATTAATTAAAGTCACTATTAAATTATAATGGTCTAGGAAACGGAAGGTATCTGAAAATTAATATTATAAGAATGACTTTGGGATTGGTGAATGTGATGCAATTAATAATTATTACATTTGAGATTTTCTCAAGGTTTGCAGTCTCAGCATGGGATCTTGGGAAATCCTTTTTTGGCAGTGAAATATTTGTCATAAGCGGACTTGGAAGGATCATTTAGGTTCTTCAGTTGGAGCTAATGAATTGTCATGGAAATTTGGGAAGTCTTCTAGGAAGACAAACTTAAGATATTTTTTATTAGTTCTTCAAAATAAGGATATACTTCAGAGGTAAAATTGTGATTTAAGAAAAAAATAATTATGACTGGAAAATATTTGTTTATTGCCTATTTTGATTGTGATGGGCGAGTAAGTTAGCTTGTGAAAACTTTATATTATACCGGTGCAATTTATATTATTCCATGGTATGCGATCAATTTATTGGCACCAACAAAACCTAATTAAAAATTTGTTGCAAGAAAAGTGGAAATGAGAAATAGAAAAGAAACTTTCAATGTGGTAGTATAAGTCACCTTACCATCCCATCAATACATGCATACACCATACATGAGCATGACAATGCCTCCTCACACTATAGAAAATACCAATCCTAATGAATATGAATGGGGTCAAGAAAAGAAACTTAAGGAGGTTTCTCATGAGGGATGAAGTCACTCAACCTTTCCCAATCATCAATTTTAGAATTTAAACTATATGATAAAGGAATTAATTGAATACCCTTGTTGATAAACAAATCGATCATGCTATTACAATCACACTAATAGTGAAAAAATGAAATAGAATCAAAGCTCTTGTATATGGAAACGGCTTCTTCCAAGAACCCATAGAGTTTCCAATTTATGCTATTCTCTTTTTGTAAACCTTTAATAATGTTTATTGATTTCCCTTGCATGAACAAATTATTGCAATCATCCCATTTGGTTAACGAGAGCCCACCAATCACAGCTTCCCTTTCTGCTTGATTGCTGGTCTTTTGGCCCAAGTAAAAGGATGCACATTTAACTAAATTACTTGAAGAATTCCGTATGATAGACACCTGACCCAGCTGGACTAGGATTGTCACAAGCACCCCATCAAAGTTCAACTTCCAAAGCCCTTTTGTTGGAGGGCTCCATTTAAATATTCTACAACTATCCTTTTTAACTAAAATCCCATTAATAGGAGATGTTGATGCTATCTTACTTGCACTAGCTTTCATGATTTCCTAGATATTTATTTATTAGCGAATTTATTATTTTGTAATGTCCCCTTCTCATTAGTCCGCAGATATTCACGGGATTGGCCTATCACTTGACCCTCGTAGGCCAAGAGGATTGATTAGTGGGTCGTTTTGCAGTGATTTACGGCTTCACATTTCATGTCTACTTGATTTTATGGCGAAATAAGGAGATTACACGTATTGTGAGACGTGTGCACTTTAATTATAATATAATAATATTTTAAAAGTGCAATTAAATTAATGTGTGATAAAATAATAAAGTGTACCAACAGGATAAGAAGAGAATCTTCTAGAAGGAATCACATAATTGGATATGAAAAGAATAAATAGAGGAAGGTAGTTCATTGTTGATCATCAGTTGTTGTGAATATCTCTTCTTGTGTAAACTTCTGAAGCCAAGGGTTTCTGCAGACAATCATTTGGGAATGAAAACTCCCGATGGTTAACATAACTGAGGAGGTGAGAGATCTTCCGAGGGGTTGCTGTTGAGAGTGGGAGACAAATCAGTCTTCCAAGGTGTGCCTATTGAGTTTGCTATATTCCATGGTGGATGAGTTCGTTGAGTTTTCAGATTGTCAGATTGAGTGTCCATTGCATATCGATTTTGATTGGAAAGGGTAGCCGATCTTATTGGAGGAGCATTGGGGGTGAATTGTGAGTTTGCTGATCATATCTCAGGTCTGAAACAAAATCGAGCTCCTAACCCCAAACCCACGATTTTATTCATTATTCATCATGGAAGCATCAAATCCCATATTTGAGGCCAGCGATATTTTTGGAGGAGAAAGGCGATTCTTCTTGAGACATTTTGAGGGAGATATTGTGGAAGAATCAGTGTTATATGAGTCTGAATCAGAATTGTACCAGTCAGCTTCCATCCTTTGATTTTGCTCATATCTCTTCTATTTGGCATCAAAACTCATCAATAAGGACAGTGCTATACTTGTGGAGGAAGGGTGATCATTTTGGGAGAAGATTGAAGGACTTGCAGCTGTCATTTATGAATGTATCAGACCCCCATTAGCAGCAGCAGAGGCGATTTGTGAAGGAGGATGCATTAACTCATTGGAGGCTCCATAGTCCGTGATATTGCTTGCTTCTTCAAGGCGCTAAACTCCAGGTTCTTTTGGCATTGCTAATTCATTGTAATTTCAGTGTGAATGCATGAGTCCATAGCAGTCACTTCTCTTCAGAAAACCTGAAAGTGTTCAGTATTGAAGGTCTATGTGTTTTGATCATAATGCTGTCAATATTTGAGCATCATATGAAATAAGAAAGGAAGGAGTATTTGGTTGCATCATCATTCATGATTTTCTGAGGTCGTATATCAATTGTTTGTCATAATGTCAGCTAGCTGTAACTTCATGTTTGTAGACCTAATCTGATATGATATACCATAAGATAGTCGTATATGCATTCCTAGTAAATATTCAATTAATAATTGTCATTAGTAGTTGTTAAATCATGAGAAATACATGTGTGACAACCTTCATATCAGACTGAAAATTTCTGAGACACTCTGTCAGCATAACACACAAATCTCAGAACAACATAACATGCAGTTTGTGTTGAGACATGGACCAGCTAGGACTCGAACCTAGGACCTTCCATACGCTGCTGGAGTGCTCTACCACTGAGCTACTGGCCCCTCTTGGACCAGTCCATCATCGGTTTGGATGTGGCTTATTTCCAACACCAACACCCCCCCTTAAGCCACACCTCTCGTGTGCTTGAGGCTCCTAGCCTGGACCTGGCTCTAATACCATGTAAATGATGTTCAATTCTCAATTCAATATGCAAGTTATATTCTAGTGTATATTTTCTTGATCTATGTATTATCTATTTATATGATAAATCTGACTATCTTCTTTTGTATGGCAGGTGAGACGAGCATTTATTGATTTCGATGTCCTTCTCACAAATGCCAATTGATATGTATATGCAAGCTGGGTACGATCAAGCAATGCCTTGACCGGTCATGTCTTTTAGACATGGCCGATCAAGACATTACTTGATCGTGCCCCTTGGCTTATCACAGTAGTTACAAACGGTGCATGTTTAACAAACCGATACCAATCGGTGTATGCTTAACTTAACAGCCCGATACCAATCGGTGCGTATTTACCTTGCCATCCGATATCAATCGGTGCAAGCTTACATTGCCACCCGATACCAATCGGTGTTTAGTTAATCCGATAATCATTATTGTTCACTGTTAAAGTTAACCGATATAAATCGGAATACATTGGTTAGCCTGATTTAATAATCGGTGAACACAAATAATATAACCAATATTAATCGGGATTCTATGCTATAGGATGATTATCGATAGTTAAGCATTTGACTGAACTAAGTAGATTGATCATATACAAATGAAGAATGGTTATCAAATGAAGGATTAATAGCTTGAAGTTTTTCATCATAATTTATCGATAGGATAAATGAATGAATGAGAGACTTCATTTATCTCTCATTCAATCATTTATCTTACCGAAGCTATCATGCATTAACACTCCCTCTTAGCTAGGTAAGATAAATGAAAAACAATATATCAATTATCACAATTCAAATGATGGTGAGTATTCTTTACACAATCTGACTCTCTAGAAAATCATATCATCTAATCACATGTTATGAATTATCACCTAAACACGTGATACAAATGTCCATCACGTCAATCTTGTGATGACAGGATATCACCTAAGCATGTGATATCAGTATTGCCTAAACATGCAATACTTAAGGATAATCATATGAGAAGGATTAAATTCTCATCTTGTCCAAGTTGTGGTATGTGCACCAACATCTTATACAAATATTTTACCACAACATAATCATGGCACATCCATGACACACCAGAGATCCAACATGATAACTGGTCTGGACATCATAAGATTGTCACCTTATAATGTCTACATACAAGTGTTCATTATCTTGAGAGATCGTCACCTCTTTAGATGTGAACACAGGGGATAAAATCCAAAAATATCCTATCATGATAAAGAAGTTTACACATTAAACATCTTATTGATATGCAAATATAGATTACAAAGCAAATTACCTTTCTATTATACCTAAACCTTTTCTAAATTGATCAACCTTTACTCTGGAAAGAGGTTGGGTTAGAATATCTGCAGTTTGATCTCCTATACAAACATATTCTAATTGGATCACATTCTCGTCTACCATATTTCGCACATGGTGGTATGGAATCTCAATATGCTTGGATTTGTCATGGAACACTGGATTTACTAAGAGTTTTATGCAGCTTTGATTGTCACAATGTATAACAGTGGGTTTCATAGGATCTCCAAACAACCCCACAAGCAACTTCCTAAGTCATACTGCTTCTCTGGCAGCCATAGAAGCTGCAATGTATTCAGCCTCGGTGGAGCTTTGAGCTACTGAAGACTGCTTCCTGCTGATCCAAGATATCATAGCTGAACCTAGACTGAAGCAACACCCTGAAGTGCTTTTTCTATCAATCACACTTCCAGCCCAATCTGAATCTGTAAGTCCATGTAGGTCTATATCAACTTTCTCATATTTGAGACCAAGGTTCAAGGTACCTTGTAGGTATCTCATAATGTGTTTTACTGCAACCAGGTGTATCTCCTTAGGTTCACACATAAATTGACTTAGAGCATTAACTGCATAACAGATATCTGGCCTTGTATTTACCAGGTACATCAGGGACCCAATCATCTATCTGTATTGAGTAGGGTCAGTGGGTTGTGACTCTGCTGCTGCTTCTTTAAGTTTATGTAAATTGGTTTCCATAGGCCTACAGTTTAGCATTCCGAATCTCTTCAAAATGTCCAAGGTATACTTTCCTTGGTTTAGTATAATGTTGTCAGAATTCTGCCATACTTCCAATCCTAGGAAGTAATGAAGGAGCCCCAAGTCCTTCATATCAAATTCTTTGGATAGATCTTTCTTGCATTGATCTATAAGGTGATCATTTCCTGTGATTAATAAGTCATCAACATATAAAATCAATATTAGCATATCGCCTTTATTTCTTTTGAAGTAGAGATTAGGATTTGCATCATTCTTAGTGAAGCCTAGTCTTGAGAGATAGGTGTCAATTCTTTCATACCAAGCCTTGGGAGCCTGTTTAAGTCCATAGAGAGCTTTCTTGAGTCTACACACATGAGACTCTGCATCATGAATTTCAAACCCTTCAGGTTGCTCTAGGTAGACTTCTTTTGAGATCTCACCATTTAGAAATGTTGTCTTAACATCCATCTGGTGTACCTTCCACCTCTTTTCTGCTGCAATGGCTAGTACAGCTCTTACTGATGTATACCTGGCAACAAGTGCATATGTTTCTTCATAATCTATTCCTTCCCTTTGTGAAAACCCTCTAGCTACAAATCTGGCCTTGTGTTTCTCAATACTGCCATCTGCAGCATGTTTGATCTTGAAAAGCCATTTAGATGAAACAACAAATTTCTTAGTTGGCCTAGGAACAATCTCCCAAACATCATTCTTCATAATGGATTGATACTCTTCAGACATGGCATCCTTCCATACTTGATGTTCAAGTGCATCTAATACATTGTTTGGTTCGGCTTTAGAGAGATCATTCATAAGGGAAACATAGCTAGTGAATTTATTAGGCCTTTTGCTTTCCCTGAAGGTTCCTGAAGGAGCAACAAACTTCTGAGCTTCTGCTACAGTCTTGGTGGCCCATAGTGGTCTTTTCTTGAGGTTTTCTCTAGGTGGACTTTGAGTTTCACCTATAGTTTCCTCAAGATTCTCCCTCGGAATTTCAGGAGTAGGATCTTCATCTATGCTAGGGGTAGGGATATAAACTTCAGACTCTAGTGAGCTTTGGGCTCTTTTGAAGGCTAAGTCTTCTTCAAAGATCACATCCCTACTTAGTTCAATATTCTTTTGACCAGGTATATAGATCCTGTAGGCCTTGGAGGTTTCACTATATCCTACAAGGATTCCCCTTTTTTCAGAAGGCTCTAATTTTAATCTTTTCTCCCTAGGTACATGAATATAGACAGGGCATCCGAATATCCTAAGGTGGTTGATATCTGGTTTTGATTTAGTAAAGACTTCCTCAGGGGTCTTA
Organism: Cryptomeria japonica; assembly: GCF_030272615.1. NCBI lineage: Eukaryota > Viridiplantae > Streptophyta > Pinopsida > Cupressales > Cupressaceae > Cryptomeria > Cryptomeria japonica. The sequence continues at coordinate 39,964,685 of NC_081410.1, read as the reverse complement.
TCTTCAAGATGGGAGTGAGGACATCTGTTTTGAATATATACAACAGTTCTAGTTGCTTCTGCCCAAAGATTGACATTTAGATTCTGATCAAGAATCATAGCTTTGGCAGCTTCAACGATTGTCCTATTTTTCCTCTTAGCTACCCCATTTTGTTGAGGATTATAAGGTATTGTTAACTCCCTCTTAATCCCTGAATTTTTACAAAAATCTTTAAATAATTTTGATGTGTATTCCCCCCCATTATCAGTTCTTAGGGTTTTAATTTTATTTCCTGAGTAGTTCTCTGTTAGTGATTTGAATTCTTTAAACCTATTGAGGATCTTTTCTGATTCTTTACATTTCAAAAAGTAGATCCAAGTTTTCCTAGAGTAGTCATCAACAAATATTACATAGTACAAAAATCCCCCTAAAGAAGGTACGGACATTGGTCCACATACATCAGAATGAACTAATTCTAAAATTTTACTTGTTTTCGTAGTACTATTTTGAAAAGCACCCTTAGTATTTTTACCTAGGGCACATCCTTTGCATGCCCCTGAATGATATTGCTTTAACTTAGGTAGGCCTGTGACAAGGTCTCCCATTGATGATAAAGCTCTAAAATTCAGGTGGCCTAGTCTTCTATGCCATACTTCATTAGCATATGTAGTTTCATGGATTAGGGCTAAATTGGGCTCTATGCATAGCTCATACAAGTAGCCTTGTCTTTGACCAATAGTTTTAGCTTTTTTGATGGATGAATTCTTTGGCCAAGCCAATACTTTGTTGTCCATGAAGGTCACTCTGTATCCATTTTCCTCCAATGCTTATATTGAGACTAGGTTTCTCTTGATCCCTGGGACATATAGTACTCCTTTAAGTTGTAATGATACACCTGATTTTAGTTTGATGGTTCAGGTTCCAACTCCTCTGACTGGATGTGTGGAGTCATCTCCGATAGTTACTTCCTCATCATTCTCCTCTTTCATGGAGTCTAGCACTTCTCTGAATCCTGTAATGTGTCTGGATGAGCCACTGTCGATCACCCAAGAGTTAACTTTGTTTGATGCTTGGTTTGTGAGTGCTGAATAGAGTACATACTTCTCGGGGTCTTCTTCCCTTTTAGATTTTCCTGCTTTGGCAAATGTGGCTTGTTTGTTGGCTCTTTCTGGACATTTGGCAACATGGTGCCCAAATTTGTCACATCTGTAACATTTAATCTGTGAAAGGTCCTTCTTGAAGGTGTTCTTGCCGTGATGACCTTTTCTCTTTTTAAATTGTTTCTGCTTGCTTTTCTTGTTTGAGTTTGTATTTAGAACTTGGAGATCTTCATCTATATTCTTTTGCTTGATCCCTTTCTTGTTTTGCCTTGATTCCTCTTGGACATAGTCAGCCTTTAGCCTATCGAATTTTGGAAATTCATCCCTTGCACTGATGCCTTGGACGAATGTTTCGCATATGCTAGGCAACCCATCTAGAGCAATGAGTGTTAACTCTTTGCTTTGGATCTCATATCCAAGAGTTGCCAGCTCATCCCTTAGGGCTGATATTCGCATGAAGTAGGCATTGACTGATTCTCCTTCAATCATGGCTATGCGATTTATTTCTCTTTTTAAAGCCAAGGTTCTACTAGCATTAGATATCTCAATTGCATCTTCAAGTGCTTTGAACATGTTGTAGGCTGTTTCATGTTTCCTTATGATGGGCATAATATTATTTCTCACCCCATCAACTATGATTTTGATGGCCTTTTCATTTCCCTCCAAGTTGTTTTGTCAGGTTCAGTCTCAGGTTCTGCAGTTTCAGTTTTTACAAATGATTCGACTTTATTTTCTTTTAGAATCATCTGAATTCTGAACTTCCATGCTGAGAAGTCATCACCTCCTCCGAGTCTATCTTCAAATCTGATAGCACTAGCCATTAGAAGAATTGTGATGTTGAATATATACTTGTTTTGAATTTTCCACAAAATTGAACAGCCTCAGGTTCGATTTAACTTTAGCTTTGATACCATGTTGAGACATGGACCAGCTAGGACTCGAACCTAGGACCTTCCATACGCTGCTGGAGTGCTCTACCACTGAGCTACTGGCCCCTCTTGGACCAGTCCATCGTCGGTCCGGATGTGACTTATTTCGAACACCAATAGTTTGGACGGTTAAATATTCCTTGTTTTCAGTCATTTCAGTACAGGGTATATTTCATATTTAGGTTTTCCGTTGCTTTGCATATTATAGTTCTTTTCAGTTTTATCTACTTTTCGTAATCATGTTATATTTCTTTTTCTTGTAAAAAAATGTTTTAAACACAAATATGACATAATGATCAATGCTTTTATTTTGAGAAACTAATTTACATATATTAACAAGTTTATTAACTCTTGAGAATATTAGTTGAGAACTGATGCTTTATATGTTTTTGTGACACTGAAATATATTTTATTACTTCTTGTAGGTTCCAATTCTAATGGAAGTGAATATTAGAGTAGAAAACATTTGGCATGCCTTTGTTAGGTCCCGAATCATAATTCTTTTGTTTGCTTTGACAGGTTGCAATCATTACATTTTTCCTCAGTGCTGTTTTGGATAATTTGACTACTACAATTGTGATGATATCTCTCTTACGGAAGCTTGTGCCTGATTGCAATTTCAGGAAGTATGTTATCACATTCAATCTCCATTGGGATTTTTGAATTGACATGGTTTACAAATAACCAAAGTTGTTTTCAATACTAGTGATTCTTTAAACAAATCGTTTTACCCTTCTAGATAAGGGTGAATAGTAAATAAATCAACCCAATTTGGAGTGCCCTACACCCACTTCCTATTTGGTTCAAGAATACATTCGTTAAGTTATCATCTATCAAACAGTAGTCCATTGTGACATCCAAAAATTGGAGAACTTTCAAAGAATGAAATATCCTCATCTAATCTACTTTTAAGTATCCTTCAGACTGAAGCCTGTGTCTGATTGTCATCTTAGGAAATATGTTATCAGATACAGTCTTCATTAGGATTTTAGAATTTACATGGCTTTAAAATGACCATTAGTTTTTTTCAATACTAATAAATCCTTAAACAAAAGGTTTAACCCTCCTAGATCAAGGGGGAATAGGAAGGAAACCAGTCAAAGCGGGTGTTCCCTACATCCACTTCTTATTTGGTTCAGGAATACATTCATTAAGTGCTTACCTATCTTATAGCATTCCATTCTACCATCAAAAAGTTGGAAAAAAATCACAGAATGAACATCTGCATCTAATCTAGCTTGTAGTAATTCAGGTAACAGTCATATTCATTGGAAATATTCATAAAGGTATGCAATTGAAAGTAAATATCGAATTATATTCATGCAATATTTCAGCCCCAAGAGAACTCAACATGATGGAGTATATATAAAGTTTATAGTTCAAAGGTTTGCACTTCTAGAGATGGGTTCTCTTCAAATGAACAATCTTCCTGTTAGGATGTGAAAATAATTGTTAGGTTGGGAGTTTCCCATCATAAATAATGTGCATTTAAATATGAACATTATCAAACTATTATGAGTTGTCAAATATTGGTTTTACCTTAATTATAACAGATAAGAACAACAAGATATGTTGTACCTTCCCATGCATACTGAGAACGTCCCTAAATTTATTTAGCATTATCCTAACCTAAGGATGTATTCTTAGTGGCATGTTATTAGCTAGTTGTAACTTTCCATATAATATCTTCTCCAATGATTAGATATAGACAACATGATGCTGAAAAGCAATGCTGCTTCATAGTTAACTCCACCCTTCACCATACAACACCATTTATGAGGTCCTTTAATAACTCAAAGTCCTTATTTTTGGGCAGATCGTTCTTGACAATTGAGGTATATAAAGGTAGAACAATGTGATTGATCAGTGAGTTAGTTCTTAACATGTAATTTGATTCCAAAGTGTGACCTTGCCACAAATTGTCCAATTATCTGCACAAAATAATAAGGTACAAAAATGCATGATAGTACATACATCCACATAAATGTGCAACAGACCTATCATTTTTTTTGAAATTATTTAGTAAGACACAAAAAATCAATCTTTTTAAGTATTCTGCTCACTCGATGACTATGGAGCACTATGACTCAAATGATATCTAATAAATAATATTAATATAATAATTCTTCTTATGATAATGAAATATATAAATAGGTGAAATAAAATTGAATATTCTTTTTGTAACTTTTAGATTACATTATCTAGTCATGCATGGTGCATAGCACACCCCTTTCGCTATGGGACTGGAAAACTAAAAAGATTCTCTTTGGCCTTCTTGTGGTTCCAGTGGTCTTATATGGTTGTGAGGTATGGGGCAGCAACACTTCCGAAAGTAAATGGAGGCAGATAGAGAGATTACAAAAACGCTTAATCACAAATAGCCTCAAGATTAAATCATCCGTTCCATATGAGATTGTTCTAGCAGAAGCGGGGGCTTTCCCTATTGAGGCAGCAGCTATGACCCAGTTACTAAGTTATTTAAAAAGAGTAGAAAACATGGAGACACATCGCTGGCCAAAAATAGCAGCGGAAGAGAAGCTAGAAAGAAGAAAGAAAACATGGATGAAGCAAAACATTAAGTGGTTGGATAAATGGTGTATTAGCATAAGTGATTGCCCAAATAACAAAAAGGAATTAAAAAAGTACGTGCAAGGAAAGTTTAGAGAAAACATGTGGACAGGACAACTTGGGAGAAAAAAGGAATATTATATCAGACATTTCAATCCTACACGTGACCATACACAAAAGAATTACATTGGAATGGATATAAAATGGAAAGCAAAAATGTCAATTGCTCAAGTCAGACTAGTTCACATCAACTTAGGTATGAAGTCGGGAGATGGATGATACCTAAAGAGGAGTGGGCAGATAGAAAATGTAGATATTGCACCCAAGGGGTTGTGGAGATAGAATGGCACTATATCATGGAATGTCCAGCTTACAATGGTATTCGAATTCACTACATTGACATGCTAAATGTAAACACCTTGAGTAGCTTATTTGAAGAAGATAAGATAACAAGAGTCACAGATTTATTGATCAAGTTACACATTTTAAGATATGTTGACGTGGCTAAAATCGTATTGCTACAACTCTATCTCTATCTGGCCAACGCAGAATAGAATGTTCTCGATGAGTATCCTATCCTCTCTTGTTTTAAGGAATCCCTAATGCTGTTTTAGTTGATCAAAGGGGACAAGCTCAAGGTTCGAAATGTCAAGTTATGACTTCGGGATAGCTCAACGGTTGATGTGTTTTGCTGGGAGCACAAGGGGCCTTACGTTTACAACAAGTTGGTTTGCATCTGATTCTCAAACTAGGAAATAAAAAACAAAGGAGAAGGGTTTAGGAGACCTAAAATTAACAAGATTGGTGTGCAAGTAGACGGATTCGACATAACCACTCTTTGCTTGGCCAGAATAACTCACAACCTCACAAGAACGGTGCAATCTTCAAGGGGACTTAGAAGATTTTCAGACTGCAGGTGCATACCTAAGCACCCAATTCTAACGCAACTCAAAAGGACACCTGCAATTGAACTAAGAACGATTTTAAAGGCTCATACTAACCATACACAGGGATACACAATCAGCATATCCCCAATGGTATGAACTCGAATCCATCAAATATCTGCATACCGGAAGGGATCTATCTAAACCTGCTGAAGGAAACCATGCAAACAAAAGTAAACCAAGATAACAAATACCATACTTCAATGTTCATAATTTCAGCTGCTATTACAACAATTTCTGCAACAGTTCTACACTATTCCGAACTACTAAAATCTAATCTTCTACAAAAACTCTAATCATCTAACTAGAATCTAACAATCTAACTCTAAAAATCTAACTAGAGTCTAACTCTCTAACCCCTTACAAAGAGAGGCATCCTGCCTTTTATAGATTTTACAATTTGAATCAAGGGTTAGGATTGACTGCATCCAATAGTCCTGGTGTGCCTTCTAGAAGCCTGGCAGCTTTAACCCATGCCCATTTAATCCTCAGTTATCCTCCCAAGCATATTTACAACTAGCTACAACTATTTGGCTTCAATTCAGGTCAATTCAGTAGTTGGAAATAACTGGTCTGTGTCCCTTTGTTTTGAATACATTAGGTAGGGCCCACAGGTAGTTGTTTTACAATAAAACAGTTCAGTTTTTAAGTTGATTTTCTGGAATTTCTTCTAGCTGTGCATTTTTCTTAGAATGCACATTTTGTAGCAATCTATGTTCTTTGTCTTCAATCTCGTTGGTGGACTTCATCTCGTCGTCCGGTGGTGACACGTTTACCCATGCTTCGTAATTTTGGTCGTGCGCATTGCATCTTCGCTTCCCAACTTTGATTGCGATTAGGTCTCCTCGACATTGTTGATCTACAAACAATCAATTTTGACCCGCATTAATCATTTCGAAAAATTAAATAAATTAATTTAACAAAATATTAAATTTAACTTTTAAATGCCCTTTGTGAAATTAGGGTTTTAAGCTCTGAATGACAATTTTAATTTTCCTTTGGCAAGATGCGATTTTCGGTTGAACATTGTATCAATTAGAAATTCGGGTTCTTTTGATGTTTTGAGAGATTTAAATGTAAAGCACCCCTTGTGAATTTCGGCCTATTAAGTCATTTTAGCCTACTTGTGCGACTTTGAAGCTTTAGCGGTTAAATGGGGCTCTTGTTCAGGATTTTTAACCTCTTTAAGTTTTTGGCTCTTTAATTCATTTTGCGTGATTTTGGCCTTTTCGGCTAAATGGGGTCATTTTTTGCGAATTAGGCTTCGTCTTCGTCTTCGGCCTACTAGGCGACTTTACAAACTTGGTCTCATTTTCAGCCTAATTGGCCATTTTGCAAGTTGTTGAACTTTTTCTCTATATTTCGGTCGAAAAGACCATTTTGTGCGGATTTAGACTCTAATGTTTTTCGGCTTACAAGTCGATTTTTAGAGTTGGCTTCTAATTTTGGCCAATTCAACGGAATTGCACGATTTTCTTTCATTTTCAGCCTAAAAGGTTATAATGCGCGACTTTTGCAAACTTAGTTTTTGCTGACAAAATTCGAGGTTATTTGTCAAAATGTTGCGATTTTGGTTATGGTTCAGGCATTTGGATTATTTTGCGCGATTTATTTTTTATGATTAAATGCCCCTCCCTTATCATTTTCGGCCTTTTTGATGAGAATGGGTGACTACGTCAAAACGCGGGTTTTGCAGACGATATGAAAGGTGAACTTCGGGCTCCGTGAAGAAAATGCGCGATTTTCTGTGTCCTTTTCAACGAATGAAACTTGGGATTTTTTTTGTCGAGCATTTCAGGGTAAATGCACAACTTTCGATTTGTCTTGTTTGTAAACTTCGGGCATTCCAGATAAAACATGCGAAGTTTGATTCACACTTTCGCCCCTTAACAACTTAGTAATCTGTCCCTTTTCATGCGATTTCGGGCCTGTGAGAACGATTGCGCGATTTTCGATTTTGGTTTGAACTCCCAACTCAGTCACGTTCCATTTCTCTCTATCGGGTAGACCATCAAAAGAAACCAATGGGGGTCCCTTGTGAAGCAGGGTGTGTGTGCAGAACGCACAACAAGATCCAAGATGCAGAAAAAAATGGAAAAGGAGGTTTAGCAGATTGTTCTTTGGTCTTTGCATACTCTTCTTTCGCTGGCTACTCGTGGGTCCCATAGGTTGTTTGGCCTCGTGGATGTTATTAAAAGTATTCCTTCATTCATTCAATCCTTTATCCAAATCTCATAAAATTGCGGATGTTCCTGAACAAATTCTTTAGACCACGATTTAGTGTTTTCTTTAGGCAGATCTGTTTCTATATTTTGGATTCATTGTACAATCTTCTTCTGATTGTTTGTGTTCCCTTATGTCACATGGTTCAACATATTTAAACCAAAAATATATGATGAACTTAAAGAAAAATGGAAAAAATGTTTTAGTTTGCCTAAAATTCATATATTAAAAAATTTAAGGTTTTTAAGATAAAATATATCATAAAAACATGTTTTCAATTGTTAAGACCCTGACAAGTAATTTTCCTTGTTAAGACCTCACATCCTTCAAATATTTCACTGTTTCTTAACACTTAGAAATTTGCAAAATCTGACCCTAGCAAGTAATTTCCCTTGTTAAGACCTCACATCCTTCAAATATTTCATTGTTTCTCAACACTTGGAAATTGCAAAATCTCAAATCCACTTGACAACTTTGCAACATTCTTTGCAATTTGACAACTGCGACAACATTTAACAATTTTAACATTCCTCACCATTCCACCATCAATCCTTAGTCTTGACACTTGATCATGGATTCCGGACTTGAAACATGACTTCTTGACATGACCACACCTAACAACAAGGCATTGCAGTCAACCCTCACGCTTTCCCAAACTAACAAGAGATATCCTTCTCATAAGCAAAAGGCTGAAAGCTACAACTGTTGCCAAGATAAAGACGACTAAACAGAAACAATTATACTAGGAAGCGAAAAGGTGGGGGTCCCCATTTGCAACGGGGCATGTATGTTTGCAACATTATAGTATTGTATTGGTACCATTTCATTATCATCACGGAGCAATATAAATTGTTTTTCGAAGGCATTCTTCAATCTCTCCCGTGTGCCTCAAGAGGCTTGGTCAATTTATGTATACCAATCAATCGCTACATCTTACAAGGTTGTTGGAAAGGATCGTAGCCAAATTGCTTTATCATCTTGCTCATTTGTTGTCCAAATTGTCTCACAAGTCTTATAGTGCCTAATGAGATCATTGGATCCATTGCTCCTAAACTTTGCAACTTTTGCTTTGTTCTAGTAGGGCTTACCATGATTTTATTTTGATGTAAACCTAGTGCCAAGAACTTGCTTGCTAAGGAGTTTTGATTTAAACGTTCTAGTGCTTCTCTCACATTCTTAGACATGTGAGAATCCTCAACTTGTCTTGCCTCAGTGTTTCACGCACTTGTTTTGCCTTCAAATTTTCTTTAATGCACCCTTAGCTTGGTTTACTCTTTTTCAATTGACAACCTTTCGATGTGTCGAAGCTTACTCTCATACACTTCTATGAAGGACTCTGACTTTGTCTTCAAGCTCCTCTCATTTGCAGAAGGTTGTCTTGACTTTTCAACTTGATTTGCAAGATCAGTTCATGCTTCATTTGGTAAGGGTAAATGTCTTGTTATCGCTTGTCACTCCTTGTACAGTTTCTTGTGGTGAGGTTGTTTTTATTTTTTCGGATTGAGGTTTCGACTTCAGCTTATGCTTCGACTTGTGAATTGTACTATTGTGTTTTCCTTAAATGTTTCTTGTAATCTCTTCTTGAATCACTTGGCTTGATGATCCATAAAGATTGTCTGATTTCTTGCTTTTGTCCACCTTGTGGTCTCTTTCTACCTTTATTGGTGGTCTAAGTGTACAAATCTCTCCAATCTGACCCGATTTATTTTAAGGTGATGATGCTAATGTTTACTCTTTTATTAAATTATTTGATAAAATGAATATTTGAAATAATGATCAAAATTAATAATACATATCAAATAGAGGAGTAAAAGTATATCTTTATTTGCATGTGAATTTATTACAAAAGTAGATCAGAGATGATTGGCCAAGGATTAGAGTCGATTTGACTAAATCATATTGCTTTCCTTAATGATACAAAATCTATTTAAAGAGCCCGATGGTTGCCAACAAGAACATAATTGTCAACCAACCAATGCTTATAACTATCCAAAGTTGACAATCAATTAATACATGGTCATATAATCAATCTTATTAAAACATAATAATAGACATTTTACATAGACTACTCACCTTATAAGCGAGACACTTTTATTGGATAGGTATGATATTTTATATAAATTTAAAAAGTATTTATCACACTGGTTAATGGATGTAAATGTTATCTTTTATATAACATTTATAAATTCTCATGTGTTCATGTAAGGGTCCATCTTGACAATTCTATGGTCAATTGTTGATTTAGACGTGGAATAATGATTGGCAATATATATTATAAATATGTTGCAAGACTAAATCCTATAACCACAAGTACTATACCAACAATGGGACCCTGCAGCTTGTAATAAAAAACTATGAAATGTTAAAACGTCTACAGCTTCCATTTACCAATTAAACAATCCACTTCTAGAATGTGCTTCATTTTCAAAAATATACTCAAAATGGATGTGCCTGTGTCTTTGGAGTTGATGAGTCCGTTTTTTATTTGCTCTTGTCTATAGTCTAATGTAGGTCAGTTGGTCACCTATCACTTGCATCTTCATATTAACATTTATTCTCCTTCTCTTTTGTTCTGTAGATCCACCCTGGATCTTAAATGCAAAGTTCTGAATTTTGTTTTTGGAAATTTTCTGATTTCTGATTGTTTTGTGGTTGTGCAATTTTATGAGTTTTTTTTGGGGCATTTTTTGCTTGGGTTTCTGGAAAGCAATTGAAATTAACAAATATAGAATGCTGAGAAAACCCTTTGGTACTGTATTAGGATCAATTTGACAATTATATACCTCACAAACAAGTACAGGTCTGATTAGTGTTATCACTGGCTGGAAATGACCCAGTAGGCTTGAGTTTTCACAAATGAATGCTTCCTTGGGGTCTGATCTGGATTTTCAGACCTATATCAGGTTTGATCTGCCTTCGGTTTCGCAATAAAAATTTGGAATATTAAAGTAATAACTTTAATATTTTAATTGATTTTATTAATAAAGTGCTTATTTGATAAAGTTACTTTATATTATTTTAATAAAGTAACTTAATAAAGGGGCCACCATGAAGGTATGGCACCTAGGGGACATAAAAAGTTGTTTTTAAAAACAACTTAATGAATTAAACGGGGCTTCATAAGGGGGTTCGACCAGCCTAAGGAGGAGAAAGGGAATGGAATCATAAATCAAGTATATTCCAAAATGAAGTTTAAGATGCCACCCTAAAAAGTTCGATTAGGGTTTGGAGGAAATAAGGCAACATTGGAGGCTTCATTTTGACATCTTTTGGCATCATTTTTTATAGAAGACTTGGTTTTCGAAGCTCTGACATTCAGGGCAGTAATTGCAGTTTGTAGGGATGTAAACCCTTCAATTCAGAACGCCTATAGGAGTGAAAGATCTCCCAAGGGTCTGAATCAGCATTCTAATTTAGGAAAATTTCAAAAAAGAATTCATTTTCAAGGGTGCAGTTGGAAGAAGAATCAGATAATTGTTTGAGTTCCTTGTCCAAGGGAAGATCTGACCATTTTGGCATCATATATCAGCACCCCAGTCACTTGAGGCAAACCGAACATTGCTTAGAGCCATATTACAGCCTTTCCTACTCCAACGTGGGGTTTTCGAGACATCCTTTTAGCAGATTAGATTAGGATCAGCATTGAAAGATGCATATCAATGCCATTGAATATGATTTGTTCTTGAGCAAAATGGCATTTGCTTGGATTCAAAATTAAACCATGTTGGATACACAAGGCAAGGAATTGTTGTAAATGGTCTAGATGAGTTTTAGGACATTGACTGAATATAAGAATATCATCAATGTCGAGAATAAAAAAATTAAAGTATGGCCGAAATACCATCCTTTCCACTAGAAATTTATGCTGCTATTGGTCCCAAGGTGATGTTTGAAAGAAGCGGGTCACTGTCAGTCTCCTCCCTAAAAAATAGGAAATTGTCTTTCATCATTTGATAAGACTCATAAAGCCTCTTGCAAGGCTCCACAAGCTCTGAGAGGTCAACAAGCGAATTGCTAGTCCCCTCCTAAAAAATAGGAAACTGGCTCAAAGCTTTTGAAACTCCTCACAAATCTCCCCAAAGGTCACTTGACCCCTTGAATGGGCTCCCTATCCACTGTATTAGCCTAATGGAACGTTGATGATAGGCTGACCCTGCTAGGAACCATTTTCTCTTAGGAAGGGGACATTATAGTCCACCCTCCCCAAGATTGCTTGTTCTCAAACAACCTTAACTTTGGGTGCTGCAGAATCTACTCGCTCTCCCATGTCGCATCCTCCACTAGCAGATCCTTACACTTGTCCAAATACTCCCTAATAACCATCCTCCTTAATCTCCTCTCTCTTGTATCAATAATGGCCTCAGGGACAAGAATTTGTTTCCCCTCCTCATCAAGGGGTGGTAGCACTGTAGAAGGAATTACATTATGCCCAAGTGCCTTCTTGAGGTGAGACACGTGGAGGACATTGTGTATCTGGTTCTCTGTTGGCAACTCTAACTCATGAGCCACCTCACCAATGCACCTGATAATCTTGAATGGTCCATAATATCGTGGCTTGAGTTTCTCTTTCTCTGCTCCACTCTTTCTGAGAGTGGACTGACGTGTAATGATCTATTCTAATTCTATCTTTGAAATTTCAGTTTGTTGGGCTTGAAATTTTGTCAAACACTTGCATTACTGGTCTGGTTGTCAAGTTTCTTGTTTGTGGTTTGAGTTTGAAGATTTATATTTGATGTCAAACCTCATAATAATGCATGGGAATGATAATAATCACTTGCACATAATTTAAACAATAGGCAATTACGGAAATTGCATCACGAGAAGCACAAATCAGAGCTAACTGTTCAGTATACTATGATTGACACACTTAAATTCAGATTGTAACTTCCTACAAGAGTTCCTTACATACATCAACATATAAGCATAACCATTTCTTTACATACCGAAGCGCTTCATAAACATAATATGGAAGGAATGGATCCAAACATGGAAGAGGATACACAAGATGCGGTGGTCTTGAATCTTCTATATTGGATTTTGGAGATATGTCTCAATGAAGCTCAGTTGGATGATACGAAAGCCATAGTATGGTTGTGGTGAGCTTAAACATTCCCCACACCACCCTTTACACATAATCCTTAAACAATATGGACCATCCACAAGATTATTTCACCGCTAACCAAAGCCTTGGCCCAATAACTAAACCCTTGACTTATTTCTGCACAAAACTGAAATCTCTTCACACCAATATGCAGCTACCTGGACACGGGAATGAAGGGATTGATTCAACGATTTTGGTGATGAAGATGGTTGACGACGTACTCTGGTTTTGCATCCAGGCCAGCGGTGGCAGCTAGGGTTTCCCTCCTAGCACAGTAGCATAGAGAAGAACCCCGAAAGGAAGATAACATATTGTGAAAAATAATAATGATGTCCAAGACCCAATAGCTCTCTATAAATAATATCTTTCATTATATTTCATCACTCCTTTTCTCTACTTCATAATGCTTCATGGAATAATATTATTTTCCCTTGAATGTAGTCACACCATATTAAATATAAACTGGTCTTCATTAATCTTTTTTAGTAATGGCATGAATTAATCGCATAGCCTTCCTCAATAAGTCGCCCAACACAAAATCGCCCAAGACATAACAAAATGGCTCTTAGAAATTTTTAAATACGATCACACATTTAACTTGCCTTAGCACCCCCATTGAAAAATAAAGTGGGCCCCACAATTAATTAAATATGAAAAATTAATAAATCATTTCCTTGTTCCTTCATATTTAATTAATAATTTAATTATTTTTCTTTTATTCCCTTATTAAATTTGCTCTAGCCTTCGGGAATAAAATAAGGCTAACAAATTAATATTAAAATGTGCGCTAGGCAACAGAGGACATTACATGACAGTAAGGCTACAACATAAGGTATACCATATCACCAACTTTGAATGAACGCTCAACCCTCTGCTGATTTGCGTACTGTTTTTGCTGGTTTTTTGCCTTCTAGATGCTCTCGAAGGACCTCATAATATCCTAGCTGGCTTGCAATAGGTCCCTGGCACTAGGTACTCTGCTGTCGCCAAATAGCAAGTCCAAAAAGTTGGGCACGTCATACCCATATAGTGCCATGAATGGTGACATTTGGATGGACATGTGGTAGGTCTTATTGTAGCAATACTCACACAAATAGAGCTAACTAACCCATGCCTTCCGCTGCCTTGATATGTAATTCCGAAGGTATCCCTCCACCTACTTATTGACAATCTTTGTTTCCTCGTCAGTCTAGGGGTGGTAACTAGTGCCCGAGGTGAGCTCGGTGCCGCTGAGTCTAAACAACTCCTGCCAAAAGTGACTCATGAATCTACTGTCCCTGTCACTGACTATGCTCCTTGGCAACCCTTGAAGCCTGGATACCTCCTTGAAGAACAAATTTGCCACCTATACTGCTATATATGGATGGGATTTGCTACCCTCGAAGTGATGAACCTCGAGGTACAAACCTACCTTCGCTCTACCTCACTTAAACTGACGCTAAAGGTGAGCCATGGGATGCAAAGTACAAAACTAAACTAACACGCTATAGACAAGAGTTCCAAACGACTTTGCTAAACCTTTGTCTTTGGGACGAATGTGCAGAATTGGGACACCAACGTGGTGCGCTACCATCCTATACAAACAGGGTACATAGACCGTATGAAAGACACATACATGACCGTACGACTAAGCAAATGATAAAGTAACAAGAAAAGTAAACAACATAGAATGCGAAAAACTAGAACTAGATAGGAAAAGGTGGTTGGAAACTCACAAGCGGTCCACGATTGAAGCCTCCTGCTAAATGAGCTTCCTTCCTCAACTAGAAACCTGCACACAAGCAACAAAGAAAAATGTTGGGGGTTGTGTTTAGAGGTTTGCCTCAGTTAGACCTCTGTTTCGGTATTTCCACCTCCACGGACAACCCAGATAATAGCAACAAAGGAAAGATAAATGATAAAGAAAGAGAATAAGATAATGAATATGACAATAAGAAGATAATGGATGCAATGAAAGATGAGTGAAAGTAGGAGAGAACTCCCCTTCAACACTCGAGAAGTTGATGCTTGAAGGATTGAAGCTAAACACCCATGAAGCTCTTGAAAATTTAACAATGGTGGACAATGATCGCTGGAAAAGCTTGTGAGAGATGTAGAGAAAATATACCAATAGCTTCAAAATTTGCTAGAATGATCAAGAAGTCCCAAGAAAGTCCCAAAATGCATGAGATATAGCCGCTAGAAGGAATCCTGATGTTGGTGGCCGTGGACAGAGGCGTTATGAACTCTAATGCTCAAATGCCCACTTGTGGACTTAATATTCGCGGGATGCTAGCGCGGTGCGCAAACATCTTTGCGGCGCGCTAGAGTCCATCAGTCAATTGGTCAACATGCTCTATAAAAGCCAAGTTCCAAGCTAACAAGGCAATCCATGTGGACAAAAGGACAAATAAACGACGAATGTTTCCAATCAGCCTAAAGCGAAGGCGCTTATGTGACGTGGAATTGCACAAGGTGCAATTTAAGATGTTACATTTTGTCCCCACTTTAGCAAGCATATCTTTGTCAAGAGATGTGAAGCTAAAGTAGAGAGATGTTACCAAGATTTGCGAAGGAGAAGCAAAATTTGCTGATCGAATGAAGTTGCCCCCAGTGAGATGATCTTGAGATAGAGTTAGATTTTGCTAAGCTGTTTCCTGACAAACACGTCAGCTATAGTCCAACGTGGTAGATGAAAAAGCGATCATACACAGAATAGATAGGATGTTGTAATAAAAACAAACCCCACTTAATGTAGGAAAACCCCTATTACGAAAGATACAAGATAGTAGTTGTTGAGATAAAAAGGATAACGCATGTATGGGTAGCAAAGTGTGTTATGCTAGATAGCCATACGATAGGGCAACGATTTCACCGGTATGGATAGCAAGTTGTGTTATGCTAGATAGCCATACGATAGGACGAGATTTCTCTGCCATGGATAGCAAAATGCTAGATACCCATGTAATTGGGCGATTGTAGATTGATTTGATAAGTAGTGGATTGGCCCCCACAAAAGGCGACAAGATAAATAGATTAAGTGGTTTGGCCCCCACCAAGGTGAACAAGATAAAGAGATAAAGTGGTTTGGCCCCCACCAAGGCAACCAAGAATGCTAAGATAAACAGATACAAATGCCAAATGCAGATTATGCAGATATGATAGCCCCCTCTTAGAATGGTATGCATGAAAGGCATGTCATTCTAAGGAGAAGAAACGATGTGGCACGTCAACATAGCAAGATGTTTTCGTGGGATGTCATCTTTTACGGATGACACATAAGACCCACAACATCAACAAAAATGCAAGAGCACAGGGGGATCCGATTGTTTGGCGTCAGAACCCATAGAATTAAGATAAAATAAGTAGTATAGTTGCAGATGGGTGTTTCATCATAATGCCAAAGTTCTCGGATCTGAAGAAGAGCACATGAAGACAAAGATAAAATAAAGATTCGGGTCAACATGGAAGAAGATCTAAATGCCCCCAATGCTTTGCATCATCCTCGAATGTCGAAAAGCAAGATACAACAGATAGAAGAAAGTGTATGATAGAAAATATCCTATATCCGAGCACCTATGAAGTAACTGAGGTTCTCAGGAGAGCACAACAGATAAAGACAGTCAACCTCTCGTTTCCAAGCACCTACGAAGTAACTTGGGTCCTCCAGGAGGAACAAACACGTAAAGCAAGCATGGGGGAACACAAGCATGCACACACGCTAAGCTACAAGATAAAGGAAGGTATTGTCCTATAACCCCTCAATGACCAGGTCATATTCCTCCCAATCTTGATCATATGGGGAAGGAGGGCGAGACCGAAGTGGAAAAATCGCAAAGGTAGCACCATGCGGCTCACCAGCTGCGAGGGCAAGGGATGAGGCAGCGTCAACATCTGCGTCCACAAGCTTGGAAGAAGCAAGAGTCAATGACTGCGTAAAGATCGTAGACAACACGGAGATATCCTCCAGAGAGTCAAACAAGCATGCCTTTGTAGAGGAAGTAGGTGAGTCGGTTCGAGGAGGCGATATAGGAGTTGGATTGTTGGCCTCCGCAAGAGGGGCAATGACAAACTCAAGAGAAGGCGGGGCCTTCTCAACAACGAAACAAAAACAAGCACAAAAGCAGGCACTGAAGCAAACAAAGAGATAGGTGATAAGCATACTTGAGCTGATTTGTGCTGACGAAACTCCGGAATGGGGCCTTGCGCAAACTTGCGTTTAGGTTGCGCAGGAGACACAAGCCACCTGCCAATCCTGGCAGGTTGGAGGACCTCAAGAAAGCTTTGATGAAGAAGTGGCTACAAGACAGGAGGATCAGACAAAGGGGCACTAGACACCACTTGCATGTGTAGCATATCCAAAGGTCGGGACAACGAAGGTACATCCGGTAGTGAGGTGATAAGGGGTGGCTCTAAGGAAGGAGCAATGAAGACTTGCACCCTTTTAGGGGGAGGTTCATTGATAGGCCTCAAAACAACTGGCAACAATACTATGTCTTTTCTTTGAATGTGATCTTTTAGAGCTAGACGGAAGTTGCAAAAGATATAGTTGTTTTTGTTTGAAGTTTTTGAAAGAAAGGAAACAAATACCTTCTTCTAAGAACAAGTAATAGTTTAAAACTGATTTGTCCAAGGGGTTGAGCTTAACTGGCTAAAACACTGGGTTCTCACTGTGGAGACCCAAGTTCAACTCCCAATAGGGACATCTGAAGTGGAAATCTAAGCTGTGACTCTTGGCCTTCCATAGGATGGAGAAGGTCTTGGGGTCAATCTAATGGAACTCTAAGCTGTGACTCTTGGCCTTCCATAGGATGGGAAGGTCTTGAGGTCAATCTAATAAAGCATAATAATAATAATAATTCAAAGATATGTAATGGGGATGGGGCCCCCTACTGTGTCCCCACTGGTTCATAGCTCCAGTCAAAAGCTATTCAGGCTTTGGCCAATTAAAAAAAAAAAAAAAAATAGTTTAAAACTGATTTGAAATCACATTTAAGTTCAATACTTATATCCATATTCTATTGAAAATGAATATATCAATCTCCTGATAATAGTTCTATTACAAATAAGTGAAGTCCTTTAATCCGCTACTAACATACCCGGTGGTTTGAGGAGGAGAAATTGAACTCTTTGATGAAACACATAGCTAAGCAGCTCACTCAGAAAAGAGGTGCTTACTCAGAAAATTAGCTCACAGAGATTAGAAATCTGATCGTTTCCACTCCGGATTGCTGTCACAAGGTAGACCACTAGGGGCAATGGTGTTGCAGTGCATAGACGGTAGTTATCCCTTGAGTTGGGATTGTTTATGAACTCCAAAATATTTAGTCAATACGGCCTGATATAAGTCTGATTTGATGGTTTTCAGACCCTTTTGAACTGCTGCAATCTTCTCCAAACTTGTTTGTTGTGTAGGAAAATATTGTACCATAACGTGTAGCTGATTAGAACGTAGTTTGAGGTGGAAATGATCTTCAAAGAGCTGGATAAGAGGGTCAACCTGCCAAGCAGCCACCTCCCTACAACCGCTAATGTAAACTCTTCAACTGGTCCAAAAGATTCTCCAAAATGGCTGCTAAGTCTTCACACAAAATGCTCTCATGTGCTAATTCAACCCTTGTGCAAAGATGAACCAAAAAAAAAATATTACCAAGTCCTCCAAGCCAAGAAGTATGGCCACACACACAAGCAAGGAGGTGGCTTCAGATTTGCAAACCAAAACTTATAATCTTTGGTGCGTAATGGATACCCCTGATATGAAGTTCCTCCTCAGACCCTTGGCTGGTCTCTCAAAGCTGCAGATGTGCAAGAACAATGGAGGTTTCCGTCTGCAAGGTCTTCAAAACCCTAAGGTTGATAAGCTCCACAAGGAGGCAGAAATAATTATCAGCAAAAACATGAATCAGAAATGAGTCCCCAATGACCTTTAAAAACCTTTCCTCAAGTTGCGCTAATTAGGGTTGAAACCCTAACACCTCAATCAAATTTAATGAATTAAATAATAGTTACTTTATCCTCATAACAATTCTCCCACTTCACCCGTACACTTTATGTTATATGTTTTCTCCACTTATACCGATCTTTTATCTCTCTTCCTCAGTCACTCTCTCACTAGGAATAGGTACATAGGAAAGGTGAAACTTAATATTATAAATATGTTTTAAGTGACCAAAGGAGAGATTATGAAATTCTATGCATTAACTTAAATATCCCTTTTTAATTTGTTCTTTTCTCTCTCTCTCTCTCTCTCTCTCTCTCTCTCTCTCTCTCTCTCTCTCTCTCCTCATGAGTACCTAGCAAGAAGGCACCTCATTCTCTTTCTAGGATTTATCACTTTCTGATGATGTTTAATGTATTTTCAAGCTGGCATTTTGAAGGTGACACAATGAAGAACTGGCTCAATCCCAAAATACTCTGAACTGGTACCTGAATCCTGAGGAAAACACCATCCTAAATGTCTTCTAGCCATCTCATTAGTCTACGAGGACTCGTTGATAAACTAACTTTAGATCACTGATCCTAACTGGAAAGAGGAGATATTACAAAGTCCCCTTTATGATTACCAGCAAATCACATTAGTCTTGAGTTATCCTGAGCTTAGTCATGACTTGACATTAGGAACCTTGAGGTTGCATTGTTTGGACAGTTGGAAGGCATACAAAATTCCCTTACTCGAGAGAATAGGATAGTCTCGGTGCATTCTATTTTGTGTTGATGAAAGTGCTGAATTTCCCCATCAACACGTCTTTCATATGTAAATTCAAAGAGAATTATAATTTATTGTTTTTTTGCAAACTTCTGATAAAGTATTCAATCTTCATTTCTTTTGCACTTATATGAAACCTGTTTGGTTCCACCTGCAAATCAGCTAGGGTAGATGTATCACCATTAAAACCAAATCCCTTTGGGTTTTTCGTCCTAGAGTTTTTTGTCACTGAAAGCTTCAAGTATGCACAAAGAAAATTAGATCAAGCATATGCAAAGAAACTTGCAAATCACCTTTTATATTTCCCCGTAAAACTTTTTGAATGCTACTGTTTAATCCTCACCTTAAATAAATCAATAAAGCATATAAAACACTTTTATAAAATGGCTTTATAATATTTATCCTTTTAAATCACCTAAGTCATCTTTTCAAATTAATTAAAATACTGTCATCTGGAAAAACATTTAAAAGTCACTTTTAAATAATGATTCATAATTCTTTTCCTTCCACAAAAGTGACTACATATTATTTTATTTTTGGTCCCCAGCTAAAGTTACTTTAATAAACTATTCATCTTAATAATTAGTTCAATGCAAGTTACGTAAAAATATCAATTTAAGACAACTTTATTTAATTAATTAAATTTATCTCCTTTCCATTCATTAAGGCCCAAAAAAAGGGGACATTACATTAATGTAAGATCTTTCCTCTTGAATTCCATATGGTTAAAGGTGAAATTGATCAATTATCTAGAGTCTAAAGTTGGACAACCGTAGTGTTGGCTTACTCAATTTTCAGCAAATATCATTTTGTAGAACATCCACCCAGGAGCTCGTATCTAGCACTATGCATGAATGCTCAGCCTAGAATGTTCATATGGACTACAATTGGTCAATTATCCTAAGTCTATAAGGTTGACCATCTGGTTTTCATCATCATGATATTGATCTAGCATTCAGCATAGCATTGCATGCATTTTTGAAATCTGACAAGAATTTGATAGGAGGTGGTATAATAGTCCATGTTTCCAAATTTCAGTTGCACAGTGGGTATGCTGAACTCAAAAGCTAATATGTAATTCAATAATTTTTTAGAAAAGATTATTTGAGAGGAGCTGTGCAGTTTGCTGAGTGCGGGTCTATTCTATAATCAATATTTCAGTTCTATATGTCCTTGTACACATCCTTTCTTATGCACATAGTTGAGTGGATGGTTCTATGGTGCATGGAGAATCATACACCATTGCTAGGTAGCAAGTATTTCTCCACAAAGATCAATGCTGATTAATCATAATTGGATTGATCAGTCCAATCATAGATTATAACTGAATGTGATTTGTTTCATATTATAAATTTCCTCCAGCATCTCATTATCATCCCTCAATGAATATTCTTTTTCAAATGCTTTCCCTTATTCTTTTGAATCTTGAAATGGCCTTTTCAAATTAAATATTAGCAGTCTATGGCAATGCGTCTCAGAACCACTGGAAATACCTTCATTCCGTATTCCTTCTCATACTAGCCATTGGCAGTCCTTATAGCTCCACAAGTGTTAATGATGGGCTTTATCTTGTTCATCATTTTGCTTGTGAACGTCATAATTTATTTTCGATCACTGGGTGGCATCAAAATTACCATGACATTGGTTGATTGTCTTTCATGAATCCTTTTCTGTAGGTGGTTCAGTTTGGCTTCTCTCCACTGGGAAGCCTGAAATAACATTCTAGTTTGGTAGAACAGCTATGGTGTATCCAATGTGGGATTCACTCTTTGGCATTGCTGGTCCTGATATGTTGAACTTGGTTTACTGTGATCTGCACAATCCTCGCAACTTGCTAATCCAAGTTGCTACTTTGATCCATACTTCATCTTATTCTAGATTAATTCTTGGTTTCTTTTCATTGTCAGATTCTGGTGAAGCCCACACCAGGACTGTTGCATGGAAAGGGAGTAAATCGTTCTCTGATTCTTCCTACCTTTCAGCTTCTTTAATCACTAAGCCTTCTTCACTTATAACAATTTCTTCGACTCCTGTTATAAACCTTTGAGTCCCATTGACCTACTCTGGCTAGCTGTCAACGTTCAAAATGATTTCTTTCAAAGTATCCCTCAGACAGACTGATTAAGAAGATCTCAAAACTAATTATACCTATGCATATCTTTATAGACATTGGGTGGGTTGGGTATGGGTATATTTAGCCACATTTCTTTCTTGATTTAAATATGGTAATTCGGCTTCTCAGACTTATGGGGGGAGTTGTTGTCCTTGCGGCGAATTCTGGTGGAGCATGGACACCACTTGGAGATGTTACAACTACTATGTTGTGGATAGATGGACATATCTCGAGCTCAAGAACAATACAAGTACTGCATTTTTTCCTTTTTCTATTTTAACGTTGCAGTATTTAAAGTGCATGATTTTCAATTACAAGGAATAGAAAAAAACGTACTTTATTATATTGAATTCTGTGATCATTTTCAGCTTTGGGTGTTGTCGATGAGCAACATTGTTTTTTATTCTTATGGTTTTCCAATTGTATGCATTTTCAAACTTTCATTTGGGAAAATGATAATTTGTATTTATATAGGTTGGCAAAGTGTTTTCTAATAATCTTAATGTCAGTGATACTTTGAAGCACAAACCAATTGTGCTCTCATCAGAATAGAATGAGCTGTGTGGAAAATGATAATTTGTATTTATATAGTTTGCCAAAGTGTATTCTAATAAGCTTAATGTCAATGATACTTTGAAACACAAACCAATTGTGCTCTCATCACAATAGAATGAGCTCTGTGTGTGTGTGCACACGTGCGTGCTTTTGGATTGCTAGGGGACAACTTCTCCTGGGTGAACTCCTAGGAGAAACATGCTTTACAGTTGTACTAAACGTCAGAAGGCAAGATGTGCAACTATCTTAGATGATGATTCAAAAGAAAATGTTGTTCCTTTTAGTGTACCATCTACAATGTTCTAATAAATGCTCATTGAATGCAAATGATATTTGATAATGCTTGTGGATGCCCTTGATGTCCTAAAAAAATGCAATTGAGTGCCTTAAAATAGAATTACATAGCAATAATCATGTGAAATGTGTACCAAAAGGGCTTGTGTAGGGTGAGAATAAAATAGGCAGGAGTTAACCAAAATTTAAACTTGAACTTTTGAATTTTAGTAATTATATCTGTTGGTGTGGGATCAACCCCATGCTTGCAAGATTGACCCATGACATGGGAGTAGTAATATCTAGGCACCGAATGAATGTTTAGACATGGAGAATGCAGTAAATGTTAGGTGTATGGTAATGTGTGTAGGAACATATAACGTATGGTTGGGATATGTTGAATTTGAGTAGATAGGGATAGGCGAAGGATTGAGGAGTGAGCCCAACTTTGCACAAGATTGTGCCATTTGTTGATATGCAATTGCATTAAAATATTCTTGCAAAATGGGCTCGAAACTAATGGGAATTGGCATGGTAATTCAATAATTCAAATTTCACTGTTGTTAGCATTGTAATTTATCTCTTACAAGGCAACATAAAATAAAATGGCACATTGGTAGAATTGCCCCTAAATTATAAGGGTAAGCTCCTTAGGACCTAACTAAACCTAAAGATAACCCTAGATTAAAACTATGGATAGATTTTACAAGTATCCCCATTGTACAAGATTTCAATGGGGGGTTTTGCATGAAAGGAAATTACTAACTACCAATGTTTTTTCCCTAGATGCATGTGCTAGAATGTTAGCAGTCAATCATTATAGACAAGATTTTTAGATATTAAGGAAACCAAATATTGAAGCACAAACAAACGCAACTTTTTACTAGCTAAAACAAAGACCAGTATTTTATTGCAAATTAATATTTGCAGGGAAAAGAGATAAATGCTTATCAACTAGTTTTGAAACAAAGGCCAGTAGATATTTATCAATAAGAGAGTATTAAATAGATGAATATGACAGATTTCAAGAAGTAAATAGTTAAAAACTGTATTCAAAGTTATGATTTAAAGAGACATACTTCACCAATACAAAATTTGGCTAAATGTAATCTTCTTTCCATTTACTTGGTGAAATTACAAACATAAATTTCATGATAACTTCAGCTGAACAACAGTTTCTGCAGTATAAGCTTAGTTTCAACTATCATTAAGAGTTTATGTGCACAAAGTACTTATTTATTGGCTAAAATAAAGAGCTTTAGAGATTTATGAAATAATAATAAAATATCCCAGAGAGTACTCCTTTAAAGTGAACCTCTCCTAGGAAAAATGGAAAGAAAACAAGTTTAAAGAAAATTATACCTAAAACAATTTATAAAATACAAATATCTTAAAATAGGCTCATATATATTGCTCGAAAATAGTCACTGCTAAAGTTGACAACTAGACCATGTGACTGCTGTTAAAAATTAAAAAAATTGTCAGTATGTGACCTCCTTGATTTGAAGCAATCTTTTGCACTGACACTTGGTCAATCTTGTGGACCTTTCGAAGAATGCTAAAATCCTAACCGGCATGAATATTGTTAGAAATTAGAATCTTAGGTTACTTGTCATTACAAATAAATATAAAATAAATAAAATGAGTATTGCAATATACACAAATTAAACACAGTACACAATATATACATGGAGAAAACCCTTCTAGGTAAAAAAAAACGCATAAAGCTTCATTCCATTATAGAACACTTACAAAATGCTCTATTACTTGATATATTGAAGTTGGGGAATCACTTCTTACTTCCACATGACTAATAATACCTCTTATGCTTAGTGATAGGATTCACTATTTGTCTCCAAATTCAATACTTCTCAATGAGAGAGAACCATCTTAAATTTAGGAAAATGGATAGCAAAATACTTGAAGGGGTATTAGTCACATCTATTCAAAACTACCATTTATAAGTAATCATTAATCTAATAATTGTTGGACGAATTTGATGTCAAAGGTGAGAAGATTAATTGTCACTGATGTCAAAGCAAATGGACAATATTGTCATTGATGTCAAAGAACAAAACCACTATCACCACATTGTTGATATCAAAGAAGGATATTGCATAAAGGCCAAAGGCCACTAAATGCTTCAAGGGCAACACTATATCATTTCAGATTAGAGTTTTCAACTTGGACCTTGTGAGTTTCAGATTTGCTGTGCTGGAGATACTCTAGTTTGGATGCATGTGATCAGACTTTAGATTACCAAGTGTGTTGATGCTTGCGAATTACAACAAAATCTGCATTTCCAGGTCTGCAATTTTGTAATCAGTCAACCTTTAGATGTGGTGCAATCTGATTTGAATGTTTAATAGTGATCTTGGTGATTCTATGTTCATGTTCTTTCAATATGTTAAGTTGAATATATTCTAAACATCATTGCAATGAGTTCTTGAACAAAATCTGAAAACATATAATCTGAAAAAACACATTTATTCAATGCAAGCAAACTGTTTGACGAAATTAGACATATTGGACAGGGCAGAAATGCTACCACTGTAGCATGCTTCAAAAAATTCATATATCCTCAAGTCTTAACAAATTTCATGCCCAAACATCCTGTTAAACCTATTACTGAAAAAATCCTCCAGATCTGAATTAAAATAAGCATAATTGAAACCTCTGTGTGAAGTTTCCTGCTGAACAGCCCTTGGGTGATCTTCCACACCTGTAGGCCACTAAATCAGAGAAAAAATCGTCCTCTTCTGATAGCTGGTTCAAAGAAACCCTCCTCTTCACCTCCAAGCTGAAAAGCCAATCTCCAAAAAATGATTTCCAAAACATAATCCAAATAAAGGCCAAGTGAAAACCACACTGTTTAGGGTTGCTCATGATTTAAGAAACTTAAATAACTTAAATTTATTCTTCCCTTAGGCTGTCGTACCTCCTCATGGGCCCTTCAAATTACTTTTAAATAAAAATTGCAATGGTTATTTTATTTTTTTCCGCTTTATTTCTCCATAAAGAGTGTCCACTTTATTGCAATATTTAATGACTTAAATAAGTCACTTTATTAATAAAATAATAAAGCTACTTTATGAATTATTCAGAAGTAACTTATTAAATTAAAACATTAAAGTCAACTATAGAATAAATTTAATATTTTAATTTTAATTTTGAAACCATCACTTGACCTCTCCAACTGAGAACTGATGCTGCACCTGGTCCTCGGGTGATGTCCAAATATAACAGACCAATTGCCAGTCTCCTCAAAAATATTAATCCTTCCTAAAAAATAGGAAACTGTCGCAGACTATCTAAAATAGCGTATGATGCATAATAGGCCATCTTCCAATCTCCTCCTAAAAAATAGGGATCCTCCTAAAATGTAGGAGACTATCTTTGAACATTGAAAAGGCTCATAAAGCCCCCTGCAAAGCTCCACGAACCCTAGATGGGTTTTCCCAAAAATTAGGAGAACTCCTAAATTATAGGAAACTCGGTCTGAGCTCAAAAAATGCCATAGAAACCTCTTGTAAGGCTACAAGACCTGGGATGGGTTCCTTGTCCACTGCATTAGCCTAGGAATCTCCTCTAATAGGTTAACCTTTGCAAAAGATACTGACCTAGGAAATGGGGACATTACAGTCTGCCCTCCTTGAAATTGCTTGTCCCCAAGCAATCAACTCTATAGCAACTCCAACAATCAATCCAAGCTATACCTAGATCTCAAACCAATCTCGGATGCTTGATGCAGGAGATGAAAAAGTGTTCTATCATCATAAAGTTACCATCATCAAACACCCTATAGGGGCTGGGGTATAAAGGTTTTGCCTCTACCTGCAAGATATCGAGATAGCCAGATTCCACATGTAGCCTCCTAATGAAGACAGGAGAAAGCATCAACCAAATTCCTACACAATTACTGCAATCAAGCACACTAGATACTCCGCTCTCCATCACACCATCTATCAGCTCCTCACCTCTAGAAGGGTCACTGACCAAGAGTATCAAATCTATCACATGTAGAATGCTAGGTCCCTCAGAGAGTCTCATCTAGCAACTTGTGATGAATAGTAATAACCACAAAGCTGGACCACCTGCATCAAAACCTCTGCTGCGTCACGTTAACACAATCATACCCATGCCTGAAATGGTGAAGCAACTCTCTGTGGCCCAAATGGAGTAGTGCGTCCATATCAATACCAAAGTCCCAAATGAACCTTGATGGTTGGCAACACCATCTATCTAGATCACTACTCTGCGATATATTAAAACTAGCATCTGCATCAAAGGCAATGATCAAAATTCAAAGTGATAAGCTACCAAGATCCCCATTGATCTAGTGGAATGCACCAATATTAATCCTTTGCATTCTCCTGAAGTAATAGCATCCTCCATCCTTGTCGAACCCTGTCACTCTATATTGTAACCGACACCACGATGGCATCTACATCTTGGACCTGTCATAGAACAGTGAAAAGAGATGGATATCTTCCTTCTCAACTGCAACTGTTAGTGTCTCATCAAGGCCGTAATTGCTAAGGTTGGAAGAATAATGCCCACGACACCAACCTACATAATCAGTTGCACTCATCCATGCAACTGCCTTCCCTGCTGGGTACATACCCTCAAGAACTACTCCAAGAGGTGCAACCTGCTGAAACTGATTTGCATTTCCTATTAAAGTCTTAGCCTCAAGGCTGCAAGTTGTATCATCACGTGGTTTCTTCTCCTCCATCTTTTGAAGTGCCAATTCTTGGAGTCTTTCCTCATCCACATTACCAATAGGGTATGGCACCTTGTCTTCCAACGCTGATTTCAGAACAACAAAATGCTCATTAGCTAATTCTGATGGGGAAATTATCACATGGACACTATCACCAACTTCACATGAGCATGTCTCGTTAACCGTTGGAATTTCGTCATTAGGTGCACCAGCTTCTTCACTCCCTTGTCCCATATTCTCATTCTCCTTGTGAGTTTGCTGTCCATCTGAAAAGGCTGCTACAAGAGGCAGATTTTCTGATTTGGTTAATGTGGAATGTGCCAAACTCAGTTCTATGCTTAACTCTTCAATCTGATTTTCTGCCATTTGGAGTGCTACTTGAGTGGCCTCCAATTCTTCCCTAGTCTGCAAGAGCTCGGAGGAGAGATTATCCAATTCATCCTCCTTCCTTCTCAAAGCATTAGCATAAATTTCTCCTAGACCAAGGAGATGATCCCTATTGGAAAGAAGGTTCAAATTATCAGATTTCATTACCTCCATTCCTGTTTTAAAGGCATGTACTCAGAATTCGAAGATGCCTCCTTAATGCCTTTTTGTCTCCTCTCTAACTGGACCTTCCATAGGTATTGTTCAATCAGCTTATGGGAGCTATCAAAGTGATACAACACTGAAACAATCTTGTCTTCACCAACCTTCAGTTGGTTCTCCAACTCAAACTTATGGACAAAGATAGTTTTGTTAGATGAAGAAGTGGGTTGCCATTTGAGAGCTTGACTCTCCTCAAAATATTCTTCTAAATTGCTGGTTTGGAACTAAGGCAGCATTAGTTCCCATCATAGACTCCTCATTATCACTCCTAAAAATGGTCTCATTGGATGATGATATGCTATCCTCGTGAAAGAAGGTTGGATCACTCTTAGGACTATCAAAGGAGTCCTCTACACTTCGATCCCCAATTATGATCTCCATATTGCCCACTAGGAGACTAATGCAACCTTGTCCTGTGTACTCAACCAATTCTTCCCCTCTAACCTTCGTAGTGTCAACCTAGTGAAGCTTAACTGGAATAGACCCAATTTCTATACTGCTGGTCTATGCTTCCCCTATTGACATTTCTTCTTGATTTTCCTATGGACACCCAAACTCTACTCCTGAATGGTAGGAGCACACGAGGTACCAACCTCAACCTCACATGTGACTTCCCTTGGTACATGATCACACTGTTGTAGATGACTTGTCTGTTGCAAATAATCTGTAGTGGATGTGTTTACTTCTTGTTGGACCTCCTGAAAGGATGGAAAGAGGTCTCTAGGAGTGGAATGAAAGAAGTCCAAATCCACTTTTTTGTCCACGTCACCTGGGCATGAATGGTTAGGCTCCCAAACCATGTTGCAAGAGTCACATAATTTTTTCTTCCTACATTCTTCCTTGCTGCCCTCATAATTTTGATCATAGGAAGAACTCTGTATAACTCTTTTAGGCTCAGAAGATTCTTTTCCAAGCTTCCCCTTACACTTGGATTTAAACATTGACTTGCCATACCCTTTGGTGTCAGGATCATTCATCATTTTGGCAAGCTCAATCAATTGTGAAACTGATTTTGTAGGAGTATTATTTTTGTTAAATAATTAAGTTTCCTAAATCACAACTGAAAGCATAGGCTGGCAGGATACTCTATGCTCTGATATCACTGTAGTATGCTTCCAAAAATTCATAAATCCTCAAATCTTCACAAATTTCATGCCCAAACCTCCTGTTAAACTTGTTACTGAAAAAATCCTCCAGTTCTGAATCCAAATAAGTATAGTTGAAACCTCTGTGTGAAGTTTCCTTCAGAGCAACCCTTGGGTGATCTTCCACACCTGTAGGCCACTAAATCAGAGAGAAAATCGTTCTCTTCTAAGAGCTGGTTCAAAGAAACCCTACTCTTCACCTCCAAGCTGAAAAGCCAATCTCCAAAAATAGATTTCCAAAAGATAATCCAAATAAAGGCCAAATGTCTTTTTATTACTCCTCAAACCCTAACACCCTATTTGGGGTTTTCTCATGATTTAATAAACTTAAAATAACTTAAATTTATTCTTCCCCTAGGCTGTCGTACCTCCTTATGGGCCCTAAATTTCCCTTCCAACTCAATTAGGTAGAGCTGGGACATTAGTTGCGCTAAAAGGCTAAAGTGCACATCTAATTATGTTCAAGTTCTCATACAAGAGAGATGCTACCAAATGGATACCATGCAAGTGTTTACAACAAGCAAGAGTTTACAACAGTACGTGAAATTTGCTTTCTTTATTCATAAATTCAGTTACAAGTGTATAGTTTCCCACACAAGTCGTGGGATTAACTTTTTCTATGCTATATGAAAATAGACTATACATTTGATGAACAAGAAAGAAAAATGCATAAGAAGTGGATAGGGATCCGTCATTGCCTGGAATGATGAACTCCGAAGGTCGCTTGTTGAATCTGGTCAGATTCTCCTATGTGTTGCTCCGGTGTCCCTGGATACTTGCAAGTGAATAGAAGAGAGATGTTAGAGCTCGGGATCACTATGCACATCTTATACATCAGCAAATGCATAATCCATCCTGATAGAGCATTGAACAAGTTATACAGAAAGCAGAGAACAGAAAGGCGGTGTAGTGTTATAAGAGTGTCGTAAGATCCTCAATGGAAGCCTCTAAGCTTCATCATTTTTAATTAACATTGTTTATTTCCTTGTGCAGATGCAAGTGAAATTATGTCATTTGTCTTCATTCAATGTTATTATTACAGCATGTGGGGTCAATGGGCTTCCACGAGGGTTGAGCTCAGCATGATGTAATATTAAGGACAAATTGTTATGACAAAGATGCAACAATCTTTACCCGTCTTCTACGGTAGTCACAATAAAAGAGTACATGTCACTCATGGCAATAAGCTGATAGGAACATGCGGGTACTAGATGTCAGTACCAACATACTGTCATAAATGAGGGGCGCTCATTCACGAAGATCATCATAAAAGAGAGATAAAGAACACTTGCATGATCGTCATAATAATTGTAGTTAGGAAGGGAAGCCCATCATTTAATGTGCCAATATCAATGAGATGCCATTACAGTGTTCCAAAAAGCTACATTTCAACAGTCATAAAGCCTCAAAGACAACGAATAGTGAAGACCTTTAGCTACCACCAAGACAACTATCACTGAGTTTGCAGCCATGGAGTCTCAGTCACAACATGGTCAGCTATTACTTGCTATTAATACAGTCAAAACATGAGGATTCAGAGTGTTGTCCTAAAGCAAGAAGCAGCTTTCACAGATGTTCTTTCACAGAGTATGACAAAAATGCCATATGGGACAATGCCATAGCAGCATCCGTCACCATGACAGAGAGTAAAGAAGAGCTATGAAAAGAAACAGCTAAAAGGTTGCAGTCAAAACAGCAATAGAATCTTTATTAGCACCATAGCAATCACTGTCGAAACAAATATAACCATGAAACCAGCACCTCTGAGCAATATAGCAGCCCATTATCAATTGATGTATGACAAAAATTCCATATCATAGAGCTATGAACATTAGTTAAAGTCTGATAGATATGTGGTCATAGAGCAGCTACAACCAAGGAGATATAGAGGACAGCGTCTTGGATCAAGTATATTCCAGCAAGAAACAACAATGCACAGTGCAGGGAACATAAAGAAAATTCAAGCAGCAAATGAAATGGTTAGAGCAGGCCTAGATCATCACAGTCAAATGACAGAATTTGGCATGCTTAGGCATGACTGATCTGTAAGCATATCAATCACATAAAAGTAACAATATGCAATCATAGGACAACACCAAAGGGAAAGACAACAATGTGACACAGAAGATGCCATCACACAAGTGTTAAAGTGTAGATTTTAAGAACAGTAAGACTAAGC
Organism: Cryptomeria japonica; assembly: GCF_030272615.1. Taxonomy (NCBI): domain Eukaryota; kingdom Viridiplantae; phylum Streptophyta; class Pinopsida; order Cupressales; family Cupressaceae; genus Cryptomeria; species Cryptomeria japonica. The sequence goes on along the minus strand of NC_081410.1, from coordinate 39,933,580 downwards.
ATTTGTAGAGCAGTATACACTATCTTAGCAACACATACATCCTCGTGACTGTCACAATTGAAAGTTCAAATCATGTGACTGATTTCTTTTGGTTAGTCAAGAGGAAAGTCTTTTAAAAGGGCATGATTGCAGTTAAGGAAACAATTTGGAAGATTGTAGCAGAGGGATACAACACAGTATAAGTAGTGCAAAGATGTTTTAATATGGAAATTTTGGATGCATGGGAAGTAATTGTTTCACTTCCAAAGTACAGGCAAGCAATAGTGTCATTGTTTTATACAAGAGTGGATAATTTCATATGGATATTTCTGCAACAAAAGAGGTAAAATAAATGTTCTTGCTGAAGATGAAAAATAAATAGAGTCATAAGTGAAAGCATGAGGGGTAAAAATATTTCAAGGGAGCAAAGATGTAATTGTAGAGTTCTCATTTTCACTCAGTTGAAAGCATCTTTGGATAAAGGTATTGTATAGATGCAAGATAAATGCTTATGCTGAATGGTGAAAATGCGGAAATAAGTGTTTTTGTCAAGTGAATATTCTCATATGATGTGCAGTAGTAATGTGTGTGTGTTTTATTTAAAGAGGAGTTATTTTATCCGTAAGGGTAAAATGCAGCAGAGACAAGAAAATAATAAGGAAGTGATATCACAGAGAAATCACAGTCAAAGCCTCATAGTACGGAGAAACGAAAATCATAGGCAGCCATGTCAATATTTTCTGACATTTCAATACAACAATATTTTACAGTAATTTTCCAAGGTAAATATGCTCAGAATCGAATCATTTCTATGAAGAAAATGTGCACTTGAAATGGCTAAAGTAAAGAAGCCTCCAAACCCTATAGCCCATGGCGGCCTGAGTTTGTTTTCTTTTTTTTGAAAATCTGCAAAATTTTCTAGAAAGCTCAATGAAAACCCTTAGGATTCGAAATCCAGCATGGCGGCTTGAGTTTTGGCTATGATTTTTCCAGAAAATCAACAAAAGCATGCTCTTCATTTCTTCTAGAAAGTTTGCGAAGCTTCAGCATGTTGGCGCCTCAGAACAAAAAATGAAGACACAGAAAGATGCATAAAAAAGCTAGTTAAAGCCGTGGCCTTGGAGGCCCTAAATTGGCTTCAAATCAAAAAAATGGAGGTCGAAGCCTCAGTTTCAAGAGTAAAAACAGTTTACCACGCATTTCACATAGAGAATCTGTATGGTGAACACTCAGAAATCGCCAAAATGGTGCAGCTCAAACCCTGGGGCAAAAACTGGAAAATGTTTAAAAGGTGCTTTAGGTCCGAATTTCACTTAAAATGCCCAATTTCGGACCCTGGGGCAAAAATTAGAAAATGTTTAAAAGTTGCAAAAAGCCTCCAGAGGTCCGAAATTCACTTTAGACCTCCAAATTCGGACCCTGGGACCGAAATTTCAAAATATGACAAATTTGCAAAAGGTGTTAAGAGCTCCGAAATTTGCAAAAGGATGGTTTAGGTCTGAAAATCACCTTAAAATTTCAAATTTTGGAGCTAGGGTCCGAAATTGAAATTTTGACAAAATTGCAAAAAGGTTCAAAAGCTCCGAAATTTGTAAAAAACGCTTGAAAACTCCGAAATTTGCGAAAAAGGGCTAAAGGTCCAAAATTCGTCGAATTTGCAAGAATAGCCATATGGTCCGAAGTTTTTTTTCGATTTTCAAAAACGCCTTGAAACTCCGAATTTGCAGAAGTGTTCAATGGTCCGAAAATTACCCTTCAGCTGGAATAAACTCCCCAGGCTCCGAAAATATCTCCAATTCAAAAACCCCAAGCTCTCTAAAATTCGCCAGAGGGTTAAAAATTGCGAAGTTCCAAACATGCCCAGTGGTCCGAAGTTTGTTATAAATTTGCAAAAGGGCGTGAATGCTCCGAAGTTCTTTCAAAATCGCAAAAATATGCCAAGGCATCCGAAGTTTGTCCCTAGGGTTTTAGAAAACGCAATTTAAAGTTTGCAAAACAGCGCCATAGCTCTGAAATCCAGAAAAGGCATGAGTGTTAGGATTTTTTAAAATTTTGCAGGAGCTCTTCAAACCTCCAGAGTCGCGCTATAAGAAGTTTTCAAAACGCCATAAACCCATTCAAAACGCCCAAGAGTCCAAAGGTAAAATCACGCAGAAGTAAATCGCCCAAACACTATCAAGACCAAGGATCAGATTTCACATTTGAAGAGAAAGGAGAAGCATTTTCAAGATACATCTCACAAAGAGCTTCTCAAGCCAGACGTCGCAATTAGATTTAATATTTGTTAAATTAATTAATTAATTTTTCAAATTGATTTAATGAAATGAAATTGGTTGATTGACCGTAGGACGTCATCGAAGAACTAGGAGAAAGATTTGAAACGCAAATCGAAGAAGCAAAGTTCCTAGACTCGGACTCGGCTCTGACTCGGCAAGGCTAACTCGACTCGTGACTCGGCTCGGACTTGGCAATGACTCGGCAAAATAAGAAAACCCTTGAAATTTAGAGATTTTTAACGATTTAAAACTTGTTTCATACACCCATTATTGAATTAAGCTTAAAGACACTATAACATCATCAAATAGAAGCTAATTTGATCACATACATAAACATACATCCATCACATGCGTAGAAATGTAAATTGTAGTTGAAGGAATTAGAAAACATAGATATATAGAGTTATAAATGTTGTCCAATGTATAATATAAAATCCATGACTTCAAATGTTCCCAAACATATATCTAACTGTAAAGTGTAAAAAAAAACAAGTCTATGGCTCAGGCTCAGCCTCAGCCTCGTCTATCTGCCTCCTACAAAGGCGTCTAAGGTAGGTCCTGGATGACTGAGTAGCCATAGTCTCTGCCTGTGATGTGCCAGTCTGAGTAGCCATAGGTGCTGTGCCTGATCGTGCTCTATCCTCCTCCTCTGCCATAGCCACAGCCTCAGCCTCTCTGTCTACCTGGTCAACCCACTCAAGGTCCTCATCAGTGAAGACTGGATCGGTGGACTCAGTGAGCCAATCGGACTCGGGGTCGACTTCCTCTAGAGTGATCGGAGAGGAGTCATCGTCCAAAATCTGTCTGGTCCTGAGACGGAGGTTGTAATGAACAAAGACTAGATCATTCAACCTCTCCACAGACAATCTATTTCGCCTCTTCGAGTGGATGTGCTCGAACATGCTCCAGTTGCGCTCACATCCAGAAGCGCTGCACGGCTGGCTCAATATGCGGATGGCAATTTTTTGAAGGTTTGGGGTTGAAGGCCCAAACATTTGCCACCATCTATCTGAGATAAGGAAAAGAAAAAAACATTAGTCTCATTTCCAACTTTAAAGGTAGATTATAAAATGAAAAATTAAAATGCATGTCATAAACTTTAGAATTTTCTACCTGGCTGCAATTTTGTCCGACCCTCTTTGCACAATTGGCTGGCAAAGATTGCCCCTGATGCATTATTAAATGCATCCATCTCAAGAAGTGTAGCTGTGGTATCAGTGACCATCCGTTGTACTACTGAATATAGCCCGCTAAGAACCTCCTCATCCGCTTTGAAATCAGCACGGAAACGAAATGATGGATTGAGGTAATAAGTTGCTGCATGGATGGGCCTATGAAGTTGGTTATGCCATCTTCTATCAATTATGTCCCAAATGGGCCTATACTTATCCTCAACTCCAGCATATATGGATCTAATGGCCTCCTTGGCCCTATCCATGCCCTCATATATGTAGCCCACAGCGGGCTTCTCCCCATCAACAACTCGTAGGAGAACTACTAGGGGCTCAGTGACCTGCAAATAATGTTAAACAAAAATAGTTAACTCACAAGTGTGCATGAAAATAAGAAAAATTGCAAAGTTGCACAATGCAAACAAAACAAAAAAATGCATATAATATTATAAATTTATAAGATTACCTGCACGATCTCTGCACAAGGGATCCAAAAACCTGGCTCATCAAAAATGCAATCTACTACATCCATCCCTGCAGTGGTCGTAGCATAGGATGAGGAAGTCCACTCCTCACCAACAAACATGCGCCTCAAAGATGCCTTTGATTTTAACAAGGATTTCAATGTGAGGAAATTTGAGGCAAATCTCGTTATACCAGGACGAGCCAACTCCCTTTCCCCTGTGTATTGCCTCATAATGCTAAGGACCAATGCATGATTGTAAATAAATTTGCATATATTCTTGGCCCTTTCAACGCATTCTTTCACCCATCCAAGCTTACCTATATCCTCCAGCATGAGGTCAAGGCAATGGGCCGCACATGGAGACCAAAAGATTTTTGGGTGCCTCTCCATCAAAAGTTTTCCTGCAACAATTTTAAATTAGTTAAAGAATTAGATGTGAAATTTTACCATTAATATTTAAACGTTAAAAACTTAAAAGTTTAAAAGTCAAAACTTAAAACTTAAAAGAAAACTTTTAAAGTTTACCTGCAGCAACATAACTTGCTGCATTATCCGTCACCACTTGCACCACATTTTCTTCCCCGACCTCATCTATAACTTCCTCAATAGCCTCACATAAGTATGCCGCATTTTTGACATGTGAGGAAGCATCGATGGACTTCAAAAACATGGTGGATCCTAAAAATAAAACAAATTAATTATCAATAAATTAGAATGTAAATTATTCAATTTCAATCACAATGCATATAGAGAAGTAAAATGATCAATCACCTCCGCTGGAAACAAGAAAATTTAGGAGTGTTCTATTCCTCCTATCAGTTCAACCATCTGTCATGATGGTGCAACCCTTCTGGCTCCAAGATTGGCGGTGGTCCTCTAGGTCAACTTTCATATCTTCCACCATTTCCAACAAGAGAGGGCCACTCAACTCAGTATCACTAGGGGCTTTAAACCCCGGCCCACAAATGGTTACTGCATCAATCATGCCTTGCCAATAAGGAGACCTATCACAAATTGAAATAGATTAAATAAGAAAAGTTCAATTTCAATTTCAACTTTCAAATTCAAACCATAAAATTTTAAATTTTAATTTAAAACAATCAAATAAAAAAGTACCTGGCTGCAATAAATGGAATGTTGCAGAAGTACCAAAACTTGCAAATTGCTTTTCTTCCTGCATCATGGACCTCCTTGTTCCAAGACATGCTCTCAAGCGAGGGTTGTGCGCCAGGAGTAGTGCGTGGTACAAAAAAATTGTCTATCTTGGATTTTCGCACTCTAGGACCAAAAGTGTGACTAGGAGTAGGAATAGAAGTACTGGCACTAGCAGAAGCACTAGGACGAAAGGGAGGCATAGAAGAACCCTCTCCAACACAACCTATGGATGCAGCTTTGGATGTGGAGCCGGATGCGGATGTGGATGGAGGGGAACCAATATGACATAACTCCTCTCTTTGTCTTTTTTTGGTTTGCTTATGTATTTCAAAGTTTTCTAATAGGACGTAACAAAAATGGATTGCTTCGGGAGTTGCCTTGTCACAAGGCTCAGTATCATGACCACGTATGCCAGCAATATGATATTTTAATCTATTTATCCCCCCATGGTTAATTTCCTTACAAAACATACACTTGGTTTGATTTCTCTGTCTACCAGGGAATTCTTCAGTGTATTTCCATGCCTCATCTTTTTGACCATGTTTCCTAGGTGGAGGATTAGGATGAGCCATTAGGAAAAAAAATTGTTTTCAAAACGTGAGGGCTGCTGCAATAAGACAATTTTACAAATCACCATTTGAGCATTGTGTTTGACAAAGTTTTAAATTTAAAATTTTAAACTAATTAAAAAAAATCAGCAAAGACTAATTGTGCATTGTGTTTTTTCTTGAAAATTTTCAAATTTCAAAGAAAGAAATTAACAATTCAGAAAAATCAGCAAACCCTAGATTTTTTTTAGAAAAAATTATAAATACATATATACAATTTTTTCAAAAAAAAAGTCTAGGGTTTGCTATGCTATTGTTCTATTTATGTCATTGTGATTGAATCATTGAAGTATGCAAGCAGCAATATAGATTTGGAAAGCTGAAGTTAAAAAAAAAAAAAAAAAAAATGAAAAAATCCATAATATAGAAAAAAACCAACATAATCAATAAAAATTAAAACTTACCTCTTTCAAATTTGTTGACAAGTGTTTGAAATGAGCTCCTTGATGCTCTCAATCCAACTGTAGTGCTGCCCCAATGTGATTTGTGCAAGTTTTTCACCTCTTCCTCTCAGCTGGTTGCAAAACTATGGCTCTCTTTTTTCCTCTCTTCCTCTCTTTTTTCCTCTCTTCCACTCATAAAACTGAATGGCAATCCCTTTTAGGGTTATAACAAAGGCAAATGGCACAAAACATAATTAAAAAGTGTTATGTTTTTTTTGTTTTAGCGTCCACTTTTTGCAAGCTGCGCCGGCCGGGTCACGACCCTCGGACTCGGCGAGTCAGGGGGTGACTCGCTGACTCGGCGAGTTAGGCGAGTCACACCCTGTGACTCGTCCGAGCCCGGGTCAGGGTCGTCGTGACCCGGCGGAGGTCACCCGGCCAGCTGACTCGCGTGACTCGCCGCGAGTCACGGAACTCTGCGAAGAAGGATCGCAATCAAGGCCAGGCGTTGAAGACTAGAAAAGAAAAAGATGTGCGAACACGCTGCAAGAGCACGAGAGCAACCAAACATTGGGAACCATGCCGCTGAACAAAGATGAAGTCCACCACCGAGACCAAAGACCAAAGAACACTCTGAATGCTGCAAGTTTATGCATTCTCAAGAAAGTGCACAACTGGATTTAAGTCCAGAAATTCGGTTTTAAAACTGAAACTGCTTAATTGTAAACTGCCTATGGGTCCCGCACAAGATATTTTTGTGGATAACTATTCCCAACCACCAAGAAGATTGGATAGACCTAAATTAAAGCCAAATAGTGGCAGGTAGTTGAGATAGTTGCTGGTTGGATAACTGAGAATTTAATGGGCATGGGTTAAAGCTGCCAGCTTCTGGAATGCAGATCAGGACCCTTGGATGCAGTCCATCCTAGCCTTTGATTCAAAATTGTAATATCTATAAAAGGCAGAGGCCTTTCTTTTGTAAAGGGTTAGATAGTTAAACTCTGGTGAGAGAGTTAGATTTAAGAGTTAGAATAGGTTAGATTTTAAGCAGTAGCATAAAGATGTTGCAGAAATTGTTGTAATAGGCAGCTGAAATCAATATATAGACATTGAATTGGTGTTAATTGTCTGGTTTTCATCCTGTTTGCATGGTTTCTCTCAGCATTTTAGATAGATCTTTCTATTTTGGGTGTGCAGGTATTTGATAGATTCAGGCTCATACCATTGAGGATATACTGATTGTGTATCCTTTTGTATGGTTAACCTAAGCCTTTAATTGTGCTTAGTTCAATTGCAAGTGTCCGTCTGAGCTGCGCCAGAATTGGGTGCTTAGCCGTGCGTCTCTGTCTGAAAATCTTCCCAGTCCCTTTGAAGATTGCACCGTTCCTGCAAGGTTGTGAGCTATTCTGGCCAAGCAGGAATTGGTTATGTTGAATCCGTCTACCCACATACCCGTGTTGTTAGTTTTAGATCTCCTAACCCTTTCCTTTTGCTCTTTATTGCGTAATTCGAGAATCACAACAAACCAGCTTGTTGCAAATCGTAAGTCCCCTTGTGTTTCCAGCAAAAATACATCAAACCACTGAGTAGTCCCATAGTCCCCTTTGATCAAACCAAAAACAGCATTAGGGACTTCCGTATCTCAAGAGAGGATAGGATACTCAGCTGGTTATTCTATTCTGCGTTGGCCGTATGGAGTTTGCAGCAATGCGATTTCAGACACGTCAACAGTATCCTTGGCACCATTCTAACCGATACCATCGTCGATGGTGGATCAGGAGTGAATGTTCTTCCAAAAGAAACCTGGCGGAAGCTGGGGAAGCCAACGCTATGGCCATCTACATTCAATCTGCTAGGAGCAGATCAACATGGAATCAAACCCATCGGGACTCTGATGGGCCAGCAAGTTACCATCGGGATGCAACCCTTCATACTGGACTTGTGGTAATCCCACTAAAGAAAAAAGGGGTATGATGCGATCTTAGGGAGAGGGTGGCTGGTGGCAGCCAAGGCCACCCACAACTAGAAGAAGAACACTCTGTCTATGGAGAATGGAGGAAGGAAGTTTATCATAGACCTCGGGACACAGTTGGTTAGTGAGGAATTGGCATCATCTTCGGAATCAAAGGGTGAAGGAGAAGGCAACCTGAGGAACGAAGGACGGGGCTGCAGGGAGCCCAACGACGAAGGCATCCTCAAACTAGGTGAGTGCTCCGAGGATGAGACGGGGTCATTGAACGGGCTCTTCCACTCGCAGATGGAGGATTACGAAACGTTCCAAAGCTACAGGCTTGAAGTAGAGGAACCAGAGCAAGTAACAGAGGAGGTGTACCTGCCGGAATACAAAGATTATTGGAAGGGAGACGCCCCAAACCTCGGTGACGTAGATAATCCCAAGATCATTCGTGTCGGCAACGATTGGAACCCTGTGTGGAAGGCCACAGCCTTCAAAATCTTTATTCTTCTTCTTCTTCTTATGTACGGGAAGGAGACCGTGGTTCCTGTAGAATTTATGGTTCCAAGTCTTTGGATGGCCATTGGAAATAGACTTGCCATCAACGGGTCCAAATTGAAACCCTACCACGAGAAGTGTGCAGGGACCTGAGAGGCCAGAAGGACACCCAAGAGTCCGGAGGGGGACCCGAGAGGATGGAAGGGGACTCGAGAGGCACGGGACCAAAGCGGGAGACTCTCGGGCGAGGCAAACCAAGAAAGGGCGATCCCAGAGGCACGAAAACCAAGCCGAATTTGGACACTTCGCAAAAAAAACAAAAAACCATAGGATCTGTATGGCATTAAAAAAAAAAAAAGGAATGACGGTGGAACCACCATGCGGCGGCAACACCGATAGTGGATACCACTGCCGCCGCAAGGCATAAAGCACAGCCGTAAACATAAACGCAGCCCCGCACAAACGCACTCCGCCCAACAACGCAGCGCCCACGCAAGGCATACGTAGCCATACACAGCCATCCAAGAGGTAGTTAAGCGTTCGGCGTGCAGAAGGAGGCCTGTACGGTGTGTATGGTAGACGGTTGGTTGTGTATTCTGTATGGGGTGATCCATACGGTGGAGGGGTGTTGACCGCACGGGAAGGTGGTCGTACGATTGGAGGTGTCAGTGTTGTTGTTGACCGTACGGGGAGGTTGTAAGGCCGGGGTGCCATCGGGGATATTACAGTGGAAAAAGAAAAAAAAACGACGACGACCAGATTGAAAAATCATTCGATGACATCTGGAGCCAGGACGCTGAAAATATTAGAGTGGAGAAGAAGGGTTTTGACATCTTAAAATATCACAGAAATGATGCGCGCCATGGACTTTCGTGTGGTTCTGAGGTTTGTAAATTGGTGTTGGCGGCGGGGGCGCTGCCCCTCGACCCCGCCCTGTACTGCGACAAGGAGCGCACCTGGGGCGCTACCCCAGACCCCCAGTTTATTTTTGAGCTACAATACACTTTTTGAGTTGGGCGAAGGGCATCAGAGAAGGCACGGTAAGTGTTGGGTTGTCCCGTACTGTGAGAAAGAAGCCTGAAGCTAAGCATTGGCGGGGAAGCCATAAGTCGTAGAGGGAGACGGATTTGGAGGTACAAACAAAGTCTGAGGGAAAGCATTGCGAAGTCATACAGCACCAGAGAGTTATTCAATTCAGTTATCAGCCTTTGGGGAGTGTGATGGAGGATTTGAGGTGTCTCCTAGCCTTTGTGCCAGAAGGTTGTGGCCACTTCCAGGCATGCATGGTACGCTTTGAGGCACTCGGAGTATGTCTCGGTTGGACATGAGGTTGCCTTGGTTGATACACAGAGGGCTCAGGAGGAGCTGACCACCAGGTTGGAGGCAGTAGTAGCGTGAGACTTAGCTCAGCGTGCCCAGGAGTTGGATGCTGAGAGGGCAACGCGGGTGGCTATCAAGGACAAATTGGCTAGGGAGACGGTATCATTTGAGTAGCAGTTGCTAGAGGCTGAGACTGAAAAGCGTGTTTTGCAGACAAGTTTGGTTTAGGCACAGGAGGACTGTGATGTCAAAGGAAGCACTAATGGTGAAATCCGCACTTGAGCATCAGATGGTAGCAGAAAAGGGTTTTCAAGTGAGGACGCAGTAGGTGTATGAGTTCCACGCTCGACTAGCATTAGCAGTTCCTGCAGTTCTCTACCTTGGTTTTGTTTAATGTCATCTCTATTTTGTATTAAGTCATTCGGAGACGACTTCTTTTCTTGGGGGGGATGATGTTGCCAAGAATAATCATTATGTTATGTTGTCATATTATGTTTTCGTCGGTAATAATGAGTTATGGCAGTCAGTTAGTTAGTCGTCCCGAAGGGCAGTTGGACGCGACGGTTGGTCGCACCCCTTCAGGTATTATATATTGCATACCGTTCCTTCTTAGTATCATCAAAATAGTGGTATCAAATGTGATGTTATGGCACTTGATGTACATGGACTGTTGAATTAATACAGAGACTGGTTATTTAATATATTTCCATTATGTTCCGTGCATTTACTTTCTGCATTTAATCGTTTACCCGTATGTGGCAAACAGATGATGATTGAATTTGCTATCTTGCTGATGAAGTTCGCTAATCTGCTCCTGAAATCCGATGATTAGAGAGAAGAGTTTGATTTGATTTGATGTTTGAAATGGATTTCTGAATACCTTCTTATAGGTGATTAAGGAAAGTTTGTGTCTCTACCTAGATAGGCCGATTTGGTTTAATAAAATTAACTTTGCGTTACCCCTGCTGGCCGACTTGATACAATTGCAACAAATTTATATTTCCCTTTTTTGGCGCTAAATTCATGTTTGATTAGTCTTTGATAAGCATAGGGGTTTTTCTCTCTTAACTAGGTCTTTATGAGATTCGCTCCTATTGGTGTTCACATGAAGTTCGCTCCTAACGAAGGCTTTAAAAGGAAAATTCGCTCTTGAAGGCCAACACATGAAGTTCTCTCATCTCCTCCAATTTGTGAAGTGCGCTCATCTCTTTCAGTTCATGAAGTTCGCTCATGTGCTTGAGTTTATCAAGTTCTTTGAACTTCTACCTTTCATCTTCTTAACTCAAAATGACTCTTTCTAAACATTCAATCTGCTCAAGGTAGTGGTCTTGCAATCAATCTTACAAACTCACCTTCAATTAGGAACACACGGAGTAGAGTTCATTCCATAACTTTTACACTTGAAATTCGCTCTTGAAGCTCAGTTCATGAAGTTCGCTCACCCTGCTCAGTTTGTGAAGTTCGCTCATATCCCTCCAAACATGAAGTTCGCTCATAGGTGCTTGAAGATGAAGTTCGCTTTTGGGTGTTTGAACATGAAGTTTGTTTTCAACTCAAAATCGAATCAGCTCAAGGTAAAGGCTCTCACATCTTCTTCACTCACCTACTTCCAGACATGAAGTTGAAATCCAAACTTGAAATTTAATACATTCTTTCCTCACTCCTTTTCATTTCATCCATTCAAATGCCTCAAATGCTTCTCAAGAAGTCCACATCACTCCCAACTATGAGCAATGGAAGCAGAATCCGCTCCAACCAGGGAGCACTTGAAATTATCATGTACTTAATCAAAACCTGCCCTTTCAACCTGCCTCTCAATGTAAGTGTAATCAGATCTCTTGAATGGTAGAGGAAGTCATTTCTGAATAGCTATCTTCCTGCTTGATGTTGTCTTGAAATGTGAATTGAATCTCAACGTGACTTGTCCTCCATGCTTCCTTGGGTGCTCATCTTTCTCTTTTCTTTTATCTTCATACCAAACCTGAAACGCAAAAATATTTTGCATCAAAACATTAGGAATGAAAACAATTTTCTGCAAAAATCAAGCTTCCTATAACCCATTCAAATCTGAACATGGACTTCTAAGGCTGGACATGATGATACTGATTGAATCATAGACAGGATGTATCTAAAAATTTGCCAAATCAGGTCTGGTCTTAAAATCAGAATTAGGTCTGCTAAAATTGCTGATACTTTACATCAAATCAGAACCTTGGAAAATTATCTGGAATTCCTTCAAAATCTGCCCCTTTGGCTTCAAAAGACTGGATAACAATGTCCTTAAATCAAACAGCTCCTTGAAGAAGCATTTGATCAATGATCAAAGTCTTGTTGCCAAAATCCCTGATCCTTATCACTAAAACTGCTTCCTAAATGTCTGATCAGAATTTATTATTGAATGCTGTGAAAATGATGCGAAATACTCCCTTTATATAGGCGTTGGATGTTAAGGGTCTTTTAACTCCATCCTCATTAAAGTGACACATCTTTATTCAAAGGCCAGCTCCCTATCTTTTGTGTTGCCACATCTTGCAAGGAAATGGAGAGGTGGATGCTTTCCTTCTTAAAAAAATATGCCTTAAAACTTTTCCTTCACCTTAGAGTTTGGTGGGGCCCAATCAAGGCTACGTGGTAAAGGAAGTAAAAGGAAATACCATGTCATAAAACAAGCTTTCTAAATCTCCATTTCAGATTTTGTGGGGCCCAGCAGGAGAGTCCTTAAAAGCTTATTTAATTCTCCATTTTAGAGTGTGTGGGGCCAAGATGTGATGAGGCAAGGATGAATGAAGAAATGTAAGGTGTTGAAGAAAGGCCACGGGTGAAAGGGAAGAATAGGATGTTGGGGGAAAGGGAGACATAAGGGGTATGAGGTGGGAGATAGAGGCTACGTGGGGGAAGGTAAATTTAGGATGTGGGAGGTATAAGGGGTAATGGAAGGAGTTAAGATAGGTTGGGGAATAAAGTTTAGTGGGAGGTAAAGAGGGTAATGGAAGGGTAAAAGGGGGTGTAGGTTATAATGGGATGGGGGTTACTGAAAGGAGGTTAGGGTGTGGGATGGAAGGGTAGGTTTAGAGAATGTGGATGAAGGTAGAGGTAGGTGGAAATGTAGATGAAGGGTAGTGGATGAGTATACTAGGATGGGGAGAGGGTTAGGTAGGTAAAGGTATAGGTTAGAAGGTGGGATGTAAGGTAAGGGAGATTGAAGTGGTAGGTTATGTAGAGTTATGAAGGAGGTTAAGTTATGGGGGTATGAAAGGTGGATGGAGGATAGGAACGTAGGTGAGTTAGAAGGTATGGTAACTGGAAGTGAAGAGTGGTAGGGGAGGTGGAAATGGAATGGTAAAATGGTGATGGCAATGATGAGAAATGGGAATGGGTGTGATCGGGTTTGGGCACCCATTGATAGTGCTGGGAGAAGTGGAAGTGATTATGCCTTGGTTGGGCAAAGGGAGTGTTGAACCTCACTTCATTCTTAAGAGGGAGGCTTGATCAGCTCCCGAGCAACTACAAACAAAAGGTTAATAGCAAAGACTCGACAACAACTAACAACTAAGCTAAGACGACTAACCTAGAAAGCGAAAAAGTGGGGGTCCCCATTTGCGAGGGGCGATGTGTGAATACCTCACAACACCATGCAACCTGAATACCTCCCTAAAGAACAAATTTGCCACCTATACTATTTTAAACATTGTTGAAACAGCAAAAAATTGAGCAATTTGGTTAACCTGTTCATAACTACATATATGCAATCCTTCCCTTGCATGTTGGGAATCCCTATAATGAAACCATAGAGTTACTTTCCCATTTTTATTGGGAATGGGCAGGGGCTGCAACAAATCAATAGGATAAGTATACCTTTGTTTGATCTTTTGTATTGAGTAGAAAAGTCTAAATTGAAGATTAAATGCAAATCACTCATCCAATTGGTCAAGATGGTTTGAAGTGCAATATCATTTCTACATTTACTCATTTTTTCATTAAATAGTGAGGCATCTATAGCTGTCTCTCACCCACAGATAAATGTAACTCATACAAAGATAGTCACATTACTATAAAACATGCAAAACCAAAACAACTTGTGGCCAAAAAATCCCCACAAGCTACACCAAAAACAACAAATCAAAAACATGCACCCCGCCCAGCTACAACCCTAGAAGGATCTATGCTCTAGCCTACCAAATCCTCCACAATCACTGCATCCTTATCACCAATTGCAATTGCTTGTTTAAAACTAAAGCAAGTGGCAATGAGACCAAGAGACTTTACCTGATTAAAGATTTATGCTTGTTGATTGGTCTACACCAACCCAGCAACATCAAAAGAAGGCATGGTATACATGCTAGATGCCTTCTAGCACCCTTGATTAAGGTTGACCCTCAAATTTTCCATTACATGACCGAGGTCCAAACAATGACCTTTAACCATATTGAAGTCCCTAAAATTGGTGACAATTTCTTTGTGAGGTCAAGGACCTTTATGGAATCTGTCAATCTCTTTCCTTCTGTTGGTGCCAAATCCATCACTAACACACCAACATCCACCTCTTTATTAGTAAATGGAGATGGTAACAGTAATTGAAGAAGCCACAACTAGAATCATTGATGCTAGGTTTTGAAATAATATCATCATGAATGGAAGTCTTAGGCCATGGAGAACCATCTCTCCAACACTTGCAACACCCAAAATTGTCTTGATGAAGCCAAGAGTCACATGATCACTACAGTTGAAGATAGCACACAACCTACCTATGAAAACAAACTTTCAAAACAAGAAACTAATCTACCCGACTCCACCGTTCAGCATCTACACCACCAATTCACAATTGCAAAACACAATCATAGCAAAACACCTAGACACTTTCACAATAGCATAAATAGACCAAGAAACTACACTATTGGCTTCAACTTTGAGCATGCCATTTCCAACTTTATTCACATGGAAGCCAATTCACCACCCTCCACTCATAAATAATCTCCACACAAGCCACCAATGGTAAAGTACAACTACATTGAAAATAAACAACCAAAAAAAAAGCCTCCTTGCACCTTGTTGAAAGAAAGGGAAGCTTCAAGGTGGCTTAAACGCCACTTGATCCTTAAGGACTGCTCAAGCTTTGGGTTGTGAGCTATATAAAGCAGTCTAAGGTGCTTGCTTCACACTCGAATTAGCTAGTAGGTCTGCTGCTGAATTCACTTACCTACAATGCAAGAAGACTACTTCCTCAAAGAAAGAAAACAGTGCATTCACCTCTTCCAGAGATTCCAAAGTTTACAATTAGGACAATTGTCTTTGTGAAAATTGTTATCACAAAAGCTTGCACCCTTGCTAAGCTATCAACTCAGCAACCTTGTGAAACATTGAAACAACCCCGAAGTGTGGGACCTTGCGCAACGGGGTTGAATCTCCAGAGAAGGTCGGCTTCCTTCTCAATCTAGGTGCAGGTGTTGAACCAACTCAACACTTAAAAACTAACTCCTAAGCCTATCCTAACAACTTGCAGAGGGGAAGGGAAGAGAGAAATGCTTTAAAATAAAGGGAGGTGATGCACCAAGAAGAGATTGTTTCTCTCCCTACTGAAATGGCACAAGGAACCAACTAAAAAACCCAAGAGATGCACAACTTCAATTGCATAAGTGACCCAAACGCATGTATGGAGGTTAGAATTTGCTAAGTGTCAAGAGGGGAGAAGGATTCCCACAAGTCACACTCAGAAAACAAGTTAACACGGCATAGATGGAGAAAAAAGCCACAAAACATACTCCTATAATGAAGGTAAGAAAGCATACACAGCATACATAGGTTAGAAGGAGGCAAGAATAGTGATTTTCAATTAATCATAAGGCCAAAAGCCAATCTTACAGTTGCAGAAATGCAAAAGATTACAAGTCTTCAAGAGAAGAGAAGAGCATAAGAAAGCTCAAGGCAGCAGGGAGAGAACCCCTTACAATGAGGCTTAACAACCTTATATAGAAAAATGGGTTACAATGGTGATCATGACCTCTGCATGTCAGTCTGGAAGTGCAGGGAAGTGCATGCACTTGATTTGTACATGCAAGCAACCTAACCATACCTCCAAAGGCAATTCTGAGGAAGATAGATTGACTAACCTTCCAAAGTCAGACATGACATAAGTCACCCAGCATGGCCCCGTACCTCCCTTGATGGAAATCCTACCAAAAACATTAAATGCACCCCTGTGGCTCCACAAAAAAAAGTGCATAAGTCACCAAAACTGTCGGAGCATTTAAAGCCTTAAGTGTCGATCACACCATCCGGAAGTGTCGCCTGTCGGAAGGAAGCCCGAAGACTTCGGAAGTTCGGACTCCCGAAGTGAGGAGTACAAGAGAAGAACTTCAAAACCTCGGGGTTCTGGGATAGACAGAAGAAGAGAATGAAAGGCTTTCGGAACCTCAGGGTTCCAAAGTTCCGGAGGGACTAGAGAGAGAAGCAAAAGGGGAAAGAACTTCGGGTTCCGAAGTTCCGAGAAGAAGGAAGAAGGGTTAGGAGGGAACTTCGGAACCTCGGGGTTCTAGGCAAGGCAAAGGAAGGGAACTTCGGAACCTCGGGGTTTCGGGGAACTGCACAAAGGGAACTTCGGAACCTCGGGGTTCCGAGGAACTACACAAAGGGGACTTCAGAACCTCGGGGTTCCGGAGTTCCGAAGAGGGAAGGAGAAAAGGGACAAGAAACCTCGGAACCTCGGGTTTCTGGAGTTTTGGGCAAAAGGAGAGAAAGGCGAGGGAAGGAAGGGAACCTCGGGGTTTCGGAGTTCCGGAGAAGGAAAGAAAGCGGCTAAGGCAAAGAACTTCAGGACCTCGGGATTCCGAAGCAGGAAGAAGGAAGAAGGCAAGGGCAAAGAACTTCAGAACCTCGGGGTTCCGGAGTTCCGAGAAAAGGAGAAAGAGAGGGCCAAGGGAGGAACTTCCTCCGGACAAGGCAACACTTCACACCTTATGATTTTTCTCTCCTTGATCAACTGGGGCAGCGCTGGTCCATGGAACATATCTCTTATCGGTTCTCACTGATGGACCAAGGGTGTCATAAAATGACAACAGGAACTTCGGAACCTCGGGGTTCCGGAGTTCTAGGAAAGAGAGAGGAAGAGAAGGCTTGGGAAAGGAACTTCCGACAAGACAACACTTCATACTTTATGATTCCATTGTTCTCTTTGATCAATTGAGGCAACGCTGGTCCATAGAACATATCTCTGATCGGTTCTCACTAATGAACCAAGGGCGTCATAAAATGACAACAAAAACCATTAATAACATTCAAAGAGTATAAGAAGCCAAGGAGATCCCAGCAATTGCTGCTTCTCATTCCAATTCATTACTTGTTCATCTCCAAGTAAAAGGGAACCCCCACGAACAAAGCTACCATGATCATCCTAAAGCACCACACTTGCACTAGCTAAACTGTGATTGCCCCTAGAAGCTGTATCAAAGTTAAATTTTAAAAACTCGTCTACATACACCAACAGCTTGCTGTCATTTTGACAAACAGTTGGCATGAGACCTCAGACAAAAAATGAAATATGAATGTAGCCTTATTTCTTATCTTTCATTCAAATAGATGTTCCAATAAGTCTTTACAAAGACAATACAATGACCCAAACTCAACGTATTCAGGACTCGGAATTTTCTGAGTACAAAGACAGCCATGACTTCATACATAAATATCATCAAAAGTTCATTGAAATCAACACCAAAATGAACCTGGTTGAGACGCCTTGATGTAAGGATGAAGAAGCAGTCAATATCCAATTTGTTGAACCAACTCCATCATCAAAAGGAAGAGATTCCAAAATCACCCCTGCTGTTCATGGAGGTCTGATCATGAATGAAGGATCAGCTACTAATCCTCAATCTCCTCTCCAAAATGTTCGCCTTTCCTTCACAAGTGTAGCGCTATCTTTATTGATGAGATTTGATGCCAAATAGGTGAGTTATGAGCAAAATCGAGGGTGGAGGCTGATTGCTACGATTTTGTCTCAGACTGATATAGCACTGATTCTTCCACATTGCACCCTCAAAATGTCTCAAAAGGTATTGCCTAATTCCTCCAAAATTATCGATGGCCTTATTAGGGAGAATTGATGCCTTATTGATGAAATCTGATCCAAATCGTGGGTTAGGAGGGAAGAACACGAACTTGTTTCAAACCTGTAATTTACAACAGCAAACTCACAAGTTCACTTCAAAATGTCCTTCAATAGGATCGTCTCACTGCTCCAATCAAAATCGATACACTATGGGCCTTCAATCTGAAAATCTGATAATACCATGAATCCCATCCATCATGGAAATACAACAAGCTCAATAAGCACACTTTGGAAGACTGATTTGTCTCCCACTCTCAACTGCAACCCCTCGGAAGATCTCTCACCTCCTCAGTTATGCTAATCGTAGGGAGTTTTCATTCCCAAATGATTGTCTACAGAAACCCTTGGCTCCACAAGTCTACACAAGAAGAGATATTCACAACAACTGATGATGAATAATGAACCAACCCCCTCTATTTATTCTTTTCACATCCAATCATGTAGCTCCTTCTAGAAGACTTTCTTCTTATCCTGTTGTTACACATTAATTTAATTGCACTTTAAAAATATTATTATAATATAATTAAAGTGCACACGTCTTACAATACTTGTAATCTCCTTATTTCGCCATAAAATCAAGTAGACACAAAATGTGAAGCTGTAAATCACTGCAATTTGACCCTCTAATCAATCCTCTTGGCCTACGAGGGTCAAATGATAGACCAATCCCGTGAATATCTGCAGACTAATGAGATGGGGACATTACAGTTGCTACATATTATTAATATTTTTACTTTGTGTACATGAAATATGCCTTTGTTTGATCTTTTTTTGTTGAGTTCAAAGGGTCAGCTTGAAAGTTAATTACAAATCGCTCAACCTATTAATTAGGATAATTTGAAATGCTATTTTGTTTCTATATATGATCAATATCTTTAGTGTACATTAAATATACATATATTTGATCTTTTTGTATTGAGTTCAAAATGCTAGGTTGAATGTTAAATACAAATCACTCAATCAATTTTGAAGTACAATTTTATTTCTATATATCATGCATATCTCTGATATACACGAAACATACCTTTGTTGATATCTTTATGTTGAGTTCAAAGGGCTAGGATGAAGGTCAAATATGAATATTTCAATCTATTGGTGATATTTTGAAGTGCAATTATGTTTGTATGTATCATGTTGCCTATAGTATGGTTGGACTAACAGATTTCTTCAGTAGTTCTTAGTCGTCAACTATAACAATTTTTATCTTTTGTAAAATGACTGTACGTATAATTTTGATATATTTAAGCCTTATCTTTCATGTTTTGCAGGACCTTTTTCTTCCTTCTGCCATATCCTTGGTAGTGCCCTTGGCTCTCATTTCATTGTCTGGGTAATTGTTTTTATTCAGCTATTTCATGGTCTCTTCTTTATGTACAGATGAAATTTATTTCTATTCTGATCTCCATTAGAAAGACTAAGGTGCCTTCTCATTTTTTCAGTGCAATTGAAGAGAGGGAGGAGGAAGTTTCATATTCAATTTCATCAGAGCAAATGGCCCCAAGAGGACAACTCGTGTTTGGCGTTGGTATTGCATCACTCTTATTTGTGCCTATCTTTAAGGCAGTAACAGGACTGCCTCCTTATATGGGCATGCTTTTTGGTCTTGGAGTCTTGTGGATCTTGACAGATGCAATTCATTATGGAGATTCTAGATGTCAAAGGTTGAAAGTACCACAAGCTTTGTCAAGAATTGATAGTCAAGGCATCCTCTTTTTTCTTGGAATTCTGCTTTCTGTTGGAAGGTAATCATTGATAGCATTGGTTTTTTTCATAGATAATATGCTGTTGAGAAATCTGGAATACCATTGTGCATATTTACTTGCTCATTCTAATTGGGTCAAAATATATTGTAATTCTAATCATTTCTAGTGATATTTTTGCACCTGCCAATGAGACGCTACACACATCCATGGTTGATAGATCACCCCGGACTTAATCCATATACCTTTTTATATAATTGGAATCATGCAACTCATATTATCTCTGTAGAGAACACAAAACTTAAATAGAGAATATGATGACTGTAGTTGCCCTCATACGTAATGCTCAGAGAGCTAGCACTTCTATCTCGCACTTGTTCCAAATGTAATTATATTAAAGTCTAGTAAGGCACTGATTTTTTATTGAATCCTTAACCACATTTATTTAAACGATTAGAATTCTATCTTTCTTGAGGAATTTTGAATACAGATCAAAATATTTTCAAAAGTATACCATCTGAAATGTATTGTCAGCAATTGACGAGACCAACAGCTTTCATGCTCAAGAATATGTACTTGGTATCATAATGAATTCTAATTAGGGATTTCTATCATGTGTTAGTTTTCCTATAGTTGTTGCTAACTTGCTTCTGTTTATTTATTTATTTTATTTGGTAAAATCACGCTATTTTCTTTTCTTATATTTAGATTGGTCAGTAAATTTGTTCTTATCTCAGAACAAGGCATTTTTTTCGTTTTAGTTGCTTTTCTGCTCATTTTATTTTTCTAGCCTAGGAGCTCCACAGATATGAAGATTTTCATTTGTAAACCCTACAGTTCTTCTGTTTTATAAAAGGGGCCTATGGTACACTTCTAAAATAAATAGATAGAGAGTGCATAATTGAGTGTTGAATTAGTGTACTGTAAAAAGATCTGAGTTGCTGGTTTGGGTACAAATTATATATATATATATATACAGATAGAGAGAGAGAGAGAGAGAGAGAGAGAGAGAGAGAGAATTTGAAACTTCTTAGTCTTGGTCAAACAAAGCATTTAAAGGAACTAAAGAAAGGACTTTCCTTCATTTATCTCCATGATTCAACAATCATTTAAACCCTTCTTTAATAGATGTTTTTGAACTCGTAATTTATGGTTGCTACCCCCTCAATGGCTGCCCATCATAGCTCCCATGAAAATTACAAGCTCAGAAACATCCCTTAAAGAAGGGTTTACGTGGCTGCCGAATCATGGAGATATATGAAGGAAATTCCTTTCTTCAATTCCTCAAAATGCTCTATTTGTTCGGGATTGAGAGGCCTTAGATTCTTTGACACAAGCTTTTAGACTTTCTCATACTTTCTATAGATCAGTCCTATGGGAAAGAGTTGAGAGACCTTGTCAGACTAGTATTGTTCCATATGTCATGCTCGCTAAAACACTCCTGATGTCTTTGGCCGAGTGCTTGTGGTCTGTTGGTTAATAGATTTATCACCTAACTCTATATTCTTATGCCCACAAAGGTGACAAATGTAACCGCAGTTGAACCAGTCCCAATCATAAGTTTCTAACTGATTCTCTGCTTATTTTAAAAGGTGGCAGCTACCTTCATCAAATATTCAATGAATGATGTTCTACACAATATTGCTTTTAACCAGAAAGCAAACTAAGGAAATACCTTTAACCAGAAAGCTTCGAAAGGCACGCAAATGCAAAATCAAATTTAAATTACTCAATTTTCAAAGAATAATAGCTCATCACCATGAAAGCATTATTCACAGATAAATACTTCACAGCGATATATACTAATTAAGCATTCACCGTTCCAATGCCAGATAATCCATTGATCAAATTTTCAACAAAAGCAAAATGAAACCATATACCATAATTCAAAGATCATGCGTATTCAGGATTCACCAGTGTCTTTTCTATATTGAAACTAACTGAAAAACAAAAAATATTTGAAATATAACAGAAGTCTTTTTGCTCTAATGAAAAACTCAAAGTTTGCCCAAAAGATCCTAAATTTAGTTCATGTCCTACTATTTAAAGAACATAAAAGTAACGGTTTCTTGCAAACAACCGTTTTAAAACCAAGTCTTTTAAAATGCCATAACGACCAATATCAAGAAAGCAATTAAAACCATGAAACTTAAACGATCACCCTATCTCCAACATCCTTGACCTCGACCACTTCCACCTCTTGTTCGTCTTGTGCCGCCTCCCATGCCCTGATTCTTCGTCGGTATTCTTGGTATCTGGTGACAGTTGTGGTGATGTTTTTGCTCCCTGGTGTGGTGGTAATCTGTAGCCTTGTTTTCCATTTTGGAAGGGTATTATCTGCTTCAGCAAGAGTTTTGTGTATGCTATCAATCTCCGCTTCAAATGACACCACATACACTTGCAAATTGCTTAGCTTCCTAAATGCATCTGAGGTGGCTGTTTGAGGATCTCCGATTTCTTTATGATATATTTCCTTGTATTGCTTTGTCATTTCTTCGAGATCTCGCACATTCTCCTCGAACCTATCCATAAGGTCTACCTCGAAGGCATTGAAATTCCCCTTTATTTTCACCAGGATCTCAAAGTATTGTTCCAATATCTTATTGATGTCTTTTATGTAATCATCATAAATTGTCACCTTCCAGTCTAAAGCTTCAAGCCAGGTGGGGTCAATTTCCTTAGGATTTTCTAGTAGTTCTTCTGTCATTAACACAGCATGACTCAATGAAAGGAGTTCCATGATTTCTTTTGAAAGTACATATGTGTTGCCATGTTCCTTTCTGACTTGTTGAAGCTCAACCGCCAATTCTTTTCTCTTATTAGTTACATTAACGTGCAGTCGCCTGAATTTGGCGAGATAGAGAAGACCACCCTGATACAACTCATCGATCCATTCACCTGTAGCTTTGGCATATCCGAGATCCTTTTTAACCTTCTGGACAGTATCAGGGTCAATTCCCTAAACATTTGAGCTTGAAGCTTCTCTGGTAACAAGGTTTATAACTGATGAAATAAAATTTCTGAAAGACTGAACTTGAGATCTCAACTCCAGATTTTCCTTTTTCTGTTCCTTGGCTCTCTTAATCAATGCATTAACCAAGAAATCAGCATGATACACATCCCCTTCTAAGGTAGATGGTTCCATGTCAACATGGCTGATTTTATAATCGGTATCTGTTATTTCATTTTCATTCATATCCCTCACAGGATCTGCAATCTCTAACAATTGATGTCCGGAAACAGAATCAGAGATAATCCGAGACATTCTTTTCGCCTTCTTTGGTTTCCGAGATCCTTGCAACAGCAAAGCAATGGTGTCAATCTCATCTGTCATGGGAGAAGCACTTTTTCTCTTCTTTTCTACTTCCTTTTTCAACCAGGCTGGAGAAGAGGTCACATTTTTTGTGCTTTTATTGGTGGCATCCATACTCCTCACAACTTTCGTTGACTAAGCATTCACAGGGGTATTCTGAATAGGAGAAGTGGGAATTTCCAAGAGTGGAGGGAAATAATTATCGTCAATTATCTGTTGGTAGATGGCATCAGAGTCAACAAGTATCGTTTTCCCTTTAGTCCGTACAGATTCATCATCTTGCTCACAAATTGCTTTGAGCTTAGTTCCAGTTTCTTCAGGCTTATCGCCGTCACCTCCCGACTGTGAACTTTGATTGGACGATTTTGTTGCGGACTTATCCACAAACACCTTCACAATAGTGGTCGATGTGACCTCTTGCTCTCTCCTTGATGAGGATTTTTGTTCTCGAGTAGGACTGGCATTTTGTCTTCACTTTCCATTTAACCAGTTTGAAGTTCTTCTGAAAACAGGGGCAGTACGAACCATCAAATCTGAAATTTCATCTTCTGACCAATTGATTTTGGATGGGGGCTTGGCAACAAGAGCATGATACTCAGGGTCAATAATGACCTCATCTTCCTCTACATCATTGGGGACTTTAAAAGAAATACCAAAGGCTCGTATTTGTTCTAGAGTCAGCCTCATGAAACTCCTTCTATATACCTCACTATCTTCTAAGCAATCTTCTTAGAAATCTTCGATATCTAGACAATGCACATAGTTATTGGCTCCATATAAGTATTGTTTCACATATCCTTTGCTGTCAAAATTAACCCTTACCGGCAAATATTGAAAATGAAATTCATCTAGAGTCTTCTCAATTGCCTTGGCAGCACTATTGGTTTTGCAGGAAAAGAAAGATGTAGATAATGGAAATGCATACCACTTCTTTCCCATATTCAAATATTTAACATTAACCACAGCCTTTTGCTGACACGCTTCAAGGAAAACAAGGAAATCACTAGGAAACTGGGGTAGCTTCAATGGAGATTTTTCAAAACCCCCAATTCAGAGGTAGGTGAACCTATCAAATTGAGTATTAAAACTCCCAAATTTCATTATCAGATCAAATCAGCAGTTTCATGTGAAATCTGCAATCTAGGGTTTCCTTCAAGTCTTTTAACAAAGGGGGAGATTGTTGGAAATGTTGTCATTGATGTCAAGAAGGTAAGAAGACAATGTCATTGATGTCAACAATAAATATGTGGAAATTGTCATTTGCATCAAAGGAAGATGGATGAGATTGTTGATGGACATATTGTCATTGATTTCAAAAGGATTTGCTAAATCATGAAGACTGCCAAACCTATTGCTATGTTAAGTA
Source organism: Cryptomeria japonica (assembly GCF_030272615.1). Lineage (NCBI taxonomy): Eukaryota > Viridiplantae > Streptophyta > Pinopsida > Cupressales > Cupressaceae > Cryptomeria > Cryptomeria japonica. Next base: position 39,909,289 of record NC_081410.1, on the reverse strand, counting down.
TTACTATGCTCAGTTCTGATAGATTGTTAAATCATTCAGATATACATACAGTTTGATAGAATATATATATTCAAACCCTTATGCAAAAATGATAGTGATGGATCTTTATACAGTGATGGATCTTATAGAATGATAAAGCATTCAGATATACATATAGTAATACATATATATAAAAGCAATCAGTATATTTTCACAGAAGGAACAATAAATATAAAAGCCATGAATATATATATTCTACAGCCATATAGAATATAATATATACTCAGAATATGGATATGCATGCTTTGCAGTGCATATGTCATACAGAGAGCTCAGTAACAACTTTCAGAAAAATCAGATTATAAGAATATATATGTAAAAAATGACAGCTCTTAACGCATCTGCAGAGTGCTGCCATTGCTCTTTGTGGGCATCCTCATATACTCAGTATCGAGTATAATCATGGGGCAGAGTTTCTGAGATCGTATTTCTTCCTGAAGATTGTGTTCCCTGCAGATTGAAGAATAGGACAATTTATGGGGCCCACCTCATCCTAAAGCCTCACTAAAAGACAATCTTTGTGGGGCCCACCTCCTTATTCCCCATTAAAAGACAAATTTATGGGGCCCACCTCTTGATGTTAGAGCCCTCACTAAAAAACAATATAATCCTACGTAAGAGACTGACATCTTTGGAGTCAATACTATTAAAGAAAATAAATAAATGAGATTATCGATGGCTAACAAATCAAACAAAAACATAAGTCGATAATATTATCGGGAGATACCAGTTAAACTAAATAAAAGTTAGTGAAGCGGCGATCATTGAAAGGCAAGAAAAATAAATTTAATAGTATTTCAAAAGCTGGAAGAGGTGCGACTTCTTTAAATGATAACACCAGATACTTAATCAATAATGAAGCGGTTTATTAGAACAAATAAAATGGTGTAATTTAAAATGATTGACTTATCCTTGAAAGTCGGCGATAAGATTGAGATCCTTTACACAACGACAAAGGCTGCCGTTTGTTTGGAAATTGGTTTATTAAAGAAAAGCGAAGGGATGCGATTTAGTTTATTAATAAAAAGGAGGCGTGAATGGTTGTAATATGAAAAGATATGACCGGTAGGAGATGTATATAAGAATTGCAATAAAAATCGTTGATAAGTGTTGCAAGTGAATATGAGTGTGTATAGTGCTGGGCGTAAATATTGAAAAGGTAACATCAGGGACGTGGAAAAGTGTTGTAGTGTGTGAAGAATATAATTCTGAAATTATTTTTTCAGATTGTAAGAAATGTTAAAAAGAAGATAATGCTGATAATATAATTCTGAAAAGAGAGTAGTGTTGTATCTGTAGTGTGCAAGTTATATCTAATTCAGATTTACTACTGTTGTGAAGAAATAAAAATGAAAATATTTTTGTGAAGGGTTACCTCTCTTGGTGAAGAGGTATGTTAGAGTAATATATGAGGAGGTGAATGAGAAGTGGGTTTGTCTCTTAATGAAATAACTTATGCAGATTTGAATAGAGGAGTTTGAGCAGATTAATGAAGCAGATTTAAAGATAATTTGTAAGAATTTCTTGGCCAGTAATAGAGACGAATAAATGCAGTTTCAGCAGCTATCCAGAGGAAATTATTAGCAGATTTATAAGGAAGAAAATAAAAGAGATTATAGTAAATTTGAAGATAACTTTATAGCAGATTTATGGAAGACTTCATAACAAATTCGAAGAAGACTTTATAGCAGATTTGAGAAAGATATTATAGCAGATTTGTGGTGAAAATTTATAGTAATATTGCAGGTCCATCATCTGTTGAGTTAGCAACATTGTCAAGGTGGAAAATCAGATTTAAGTGAAGTGGGTTGGTGTTCACGAATTCAAATTTGGGAGTTGGTGCTTCCAATGGGTTGGTGCTCACAAACAGGCTTAGGGGTTGGTGCCTCTAGTAGGTTGGTGCCTACGAAACATTGTAAAAGAAGAAATATATAAAAGCATTAATTTACCGTGGTTTTCTCTCGTAAGGGTTTCGACGTATATATCTTGTGTTCAACTTGTGTTCATATTAGATAGATTACATATGTGTAATGTCCCCATTTTTCCTAGCCTTTCATGAAGATTTAGCCTTTTGGCTAAGTGGAGAGATAAGGAGAAATTAATTAAATTAATTTCTTATAAAGTCATTAAATAAATTAAAAAGTGACTTTATATTTAATTAATTTAATTAAATAGTGACTAAAATAAAATATTAAATTATAAAGTCACTTAATAAATAATAAAGTGTACCTACCCTCTTCTAGAAGGAATCTCATGATGGGTTATGAAAAGGATAAATAGAAGAGGGTGATTGATGATCAAGCAGATTGGAAGATTGATTGGATATGATAACATGACTGATGCGTTGCATTGGTTGAATCTTGAGGACGCAAACCTTCAACAGATTGAGGAAGGGCTGGACGAAACCCTAGCTTCTTCTTGGGAGTGGGAGATACTTAGTTTTCCACATTGTGCATAACGGGTTTATGGTGGTTGGGAAGGACAAATCAGTCCTTTCACTTGAGCTTAAGGAGATTTTATATCAGATTGGAGAGTTTGCTTTAGACTGACATATTGCCTTGATTTTGCCCTTTGGTCATGATAGATGCAAGCTCACTTGAGTTTGAGGGAAGCGATATTGCCTTAAGAGGAAAGCAATGTTATTTTGGTGTATTTGAAGGTGAATTGATGGAGAAATTAGTTGCTGATCAGATCTGAGACATTTTTGTAGCAGACCTACCTGGCCCTTCGATTTTGTCATTCTTTATCACCTAAACACCGAAAATACCTTTTGGGAGGTTAGCGATTTCATTGGCATGATAAGGCGCTTCTTTTGAGGATGTTAGAAGACGATCAGCAAACTTAACCAAGGATATTCAGTCTAAAGAAAGGTCCGAACTGCATCCTCTTATCCACGATTTTGTTCACCACATATCATTGAAGCATTAAAATTCCAGTTGGAGGTTAGTGATTTTGAAAAGAGACTTAGGCGCCTTATTCCATGGCAATTTGGAGACGACTTGGAGAGAGATCGGCTTCCAACTGTTGCAAATCAGAAATCGGACCTGATTGCTACCATCCTACATTTTGGCTCCTAGGATGAGTATTAGACTTTCAAAATTTCACACTAAGTTGGGCAATCCATCCTAGTCAACAAGGCGATCATTTTGAAAGAGATTTGGAGTGCTTTGGACTGACTAATAATGATATCTCAGATCATTGTTGCAGCAGCAGGGGCGGCTTAGGAGAGGCCCGATTTGGCATGGTGAAGGGGACAAGACATCAATCCATGAATGATCCTAGAAAGCGTCTTGAATCAGGTTCCTATTACCTTGCTTTAAATAGGTGTTATCAGTCTATGCGCTTGAGTATATCTGCAATCTCTTATGTACTCAGAAATCTGAATTATGACAGTCAATGTACTTATTGATTAGCAGTTTAAATCATAGCTGTCTATTGAAATGTAATGTGATTCATCATGTGAATAAGAGAGCTAGGAGTATGCTTGAGTCAACTTTCCATTGTATGTACTTTTTTGAGGACACATGCCAAATGTTTGACATAATGTCAGCAAGCCTATGAATCTAATTTTTTAGTCTAATTTGGTGTTAGGACGTCATAATATGATTGTATATGCATTCTTGGCTATCATACTTTCACTTGCAGTCATTTGTAGTTGTACATTTATGAGAAATATGTGATGGTTCACCTCTATCCTAATCTTCAAACTTCTGAGACAACAGTCTGCATAACACGCAACATTAGCAAACAGCATAACACACAGTTCTTGAGAGCAAATATTCCCTGTTTTCAGTCTTCTATTAGACGGGGGATATTACAATATGACTATTAGTATGCAATGAATATTTTTATGAGATAAGTTATATACTTATGATTGAAGTTGAAAAAGGTTTAATTGGTAAAAGATTGTTGTTATACTGATTCACACCCCCCCCCCCTCTTAGTATAACCGTGTGCTCTTCACACTCACCTCCGAGCAAGCCATAGGTGATGCAAATGATTCATTGAAGACAGCTAATGATATGCTTAGAATGGAAGTAGAGAAAAATAAAAGATTAGAGAAAGAGATAAGTGCATGGAGAAACTACTTCCAACAATTCCAGGAACCATTGAGACAGCAGAATCCAGCAGCTACACCACCACCCTTGCTCCCTGCGGAATTGGTTGATCAGATGGAGAATATGAGGAATTCAACACGATTGATGGACACGTGGATAGAAGACTCTTATACCAAAGTTAGCAAGTTTATGAAAGGTATAATGAAGACACTTGATACAGTCATAAAAACCCTGGGAAGGACTTGTTGATATTAATTAGGGAATGGCAGATTCCAATTGCCTTAGGCAACATTGGAATCCGCCCAAAAGGGCTGGGCCCTTTCCTCAAACGTGTAGGGCAGAGCCCTATCCTCACGGCAACCTTAAACTTCGCCTCACAAACCTAAAACACTCAACGTGTTGCTAATAGGGCCAACCCTATTCACAAGGCATTTAAGAAAACAATTATAATTAATTAAAGTTAATTATAAAGGAAGCCGACCTATCCAAAAGGGTTTCTCTCCTCATATAAGTAAAGGCAAGAACTCATTATTATTCACTCAATTCGATCTGCTTCTTCATTCATGCGAAACCTACATGCCTGCCTAATGCGAACTTCAAGGAGACACATGATATCTGCACTTACAGCAATCTGCCATTAGAAGGTGCGAAATACATGACATCTGCACTTACAGCAATCTGCCATTAGGAGGTGCGAAATACATGACATCTGCAGCAATATACATCTGCCATTAGAAGGAGGTGCGAAATCCATCATAAGGAGTCAGCGAATTCCTTGAAGGTCTGCAATCTAGGTTAAGGGAACAGCAGCATCCATCTCTCACATGACAGCAAGTGAATGTTGAAGGCAGCCACCTCGATCTGCCATACCTCCTGTGACAGCAACATCTGAACCTACAAACACATGAGATAAGTGTTGTAATGTTTGCATAACTATAATCCATAATCAGATCTGAGGATCTTTTCTGGTTGGGTTTTTCCTCCTAGGAGGTTTTCCCAGGGTAACTGTGTCTTGTCTCTATTTCATTATCTTTCTTTGCTATGTTTAAATCTGAAACTATAAATCTCTAATCTAATTAATCTAATCAGTAAACAAATTCTGATTTTCTGAGTTTTAGGTAATCTGAAAGTGTTAAAATTAACTGGACTCATGTCCTCATAGAAGCCTTTGAAGCATTTGCTCATACTAGAGATGTTATCATTCCGGTCTTACAAGTAATAAGGAAAACACCCATGGAAGTCTTAACAAGAGAGAAAAGAAGAAGAGAAGGATCTACACCCAGCTTTCTACATTGGAGTAGTCTACTTCTCACAAAGAAGATTGTTTTTGAAGATATTGGAAACGGATGCAGTCAAGTTCAAGATGATATGCATCTTATTCATGATAAGTTAGTAGAAGTAGCACAAATCGTCTTGGAGAGAAAGATCGATCTTGGGATGATTATAGAAGCCAAAGAATTGGAAGAAAGAATAAAAGTTATCTTTCATGGGACTAACGGAATGATCACCAAAAGGCAATTGGATGATATGCTCACACTCGTAGTATTAGCCAGCAAAACGCAAGAGCTTGAGCCTGAATGGGAGAATGCTATCGTCAAAGCCTTCGAGGAAGTCATGCACATGGAAGAACAGTTGAAGACTCTACCAGAAGTTCCGATGACTGAGATAGAGGGCATAATGACCAGATTCATTGAATATGCAAAAAGGGAAAGGGAGGAAGGAAACAAGATTCTAGAAAGTTTGTTATGATCCTACTTGGCAACTCATTTTCTCATTGGAGGATGCTTCCTCGATTTCTGTGCCAGCACATGTTATTTTCTCATTGGTTGATTTCATGGTAATGTTTATCTAGATAGAGTTTCGTATCCTCTCCTTGTGGTCTTCTTGTATGTCTAATATATTTGAAGAAACATTATCGATTTAAATCATTAAGAATGTTCATCTGCAAAATTTAATAGATTGTATCCAGTTTGTTATCTGTGAATGCATTTGCTGTTCTCCTAGTATTGCATGTAAGCCATCCAGTTTTAAGTAAGTAGTTGCATTAAAATTACTTGAGAAAGAGATATTTGGATTTCTCCTTATGCCCTCCTCCCCTTATGTTCAACTGCAAAATTTAATAGATTGTATCCAGTTTGTTATCTATGAATGCATTTGCAGTTCTCCTAGTATTGCATCTAAGCCATCCAGTTTTAGGTAAGTAGTTGCATTAAAATTACTTGAGAAAGAGATATTTGGATTTCTCCTTATGCCCTCCTCCCCTTTCTTTATTGGCATCCACAGATAGAATATTCTGCTTTCAATAGATGGTACTGCAGTGCATTCTTCTGACAGGCTTTAGCTCATGAATTCTCAAAACCTTCCTCACTTCTCTAAAGCTATCATCTAGCTAGTTAGCCTTATGTTGTTTTGTATTTTCCAGTTTAGAAGCTGCTGGAATCCTCAAAGACTTGGCAAACTATCTTGATTCGCACATATCAAGTGTTGAGCTAGTTGCAAGTGTCATTGGTATTGTTTCAGCTGTGATAGACAATGTACCACTGGTTGCAGCTACAATGGGAATGTATGATATATCATCTTTCCCAAAGGATGCAGAGCTTTGGCAACTCATCGCACTATGTGCTGGGACAGGAGGTTCAATACTTATAATTGGATCTGCTGCTGGGGTTGCATTCATGGGAATGGAAAAGGTGGATTTTTTGTGGTACTTAAAAAAGGTTTGTATCTTTTTCAAATCAACTTTTCGAAAAATCTCTATCCAAGTATTATGAAATTTGGCAACTTAGATGTCTTTTTATCCTTATATGTTGCAAGTAACGTGAGTACTCTGCCTTGCAGGTTAGTGGATTCGCATTTGCTGGTTATGCTGCAGGCATTGCTGCTTATTTGGCAGCCCACCACTTCCATGATTCGTTATCGACTATCACTGCTCAACTTCCCTTATTTTCAAGTTCATGAAATATTTCCAAACACAAAATTGAAATCTTTGTAAAAGTAGCTTGAGCATATCTGCTTTCACAAACTGTGACATGATATTATGGCTTTGTGTATTTCATGGAAATTTTTAACATAGAAAGAAAAGATAAAGTTGGAGGTTGAAAGCTACTTTTCACTTAATGAAATTCATCACCTATAGGATAAGGCCATATAATTAATTTACTGATCTTCATACAGATCTTGCAAAGTATTGCAAGGTAATACATTGTTTATTTTTATCGAGAACCATTTTCAATGGATCATAGAGAAATTCCATCAATGAGCATTGAAAAAGGAAGCTTCTTGACTTAAAATGACCGCAAAACATTTGTTGCAGTTATATGCTTCAGCAATTCAGACTGAAAAGCAATTACCCAGTGTTGCTGAGGATCAATTTGGGGATATTTGATGCCTTTGAACAATGTTATTCTTATAAAGCTTTTTGGCTGACTCCAATTTGCTACATATTTGAGGGTATTTAGTTGAGGTATTTGTTCACGTGTTCAAAGAAAAATATCTAAATTAGATTTTAATGTTGAGAAATGTATTTTCATTGGTTGTGAAAATGTAAAAGGGTGTAAGCTTCAGACTCCTATGTTATTCTGGAGATGTTTTCATGAATCTTAGTTTCATGAACAACCAATAAAATAAGAGAGCCAAATGATGCATTTTGTTAATAAAATAGTGTACAAAGATCCGATTATAAATGAACAATCTGGTGGATAGTGAGAATGGAGAGGAAAATTGTGAGAGGATAAAAAGGGAAAAATGTAAAGAAGAAACTTTTGATGTGGTAGAGTCTCCAACATTTGTGAGGTCAACAAGGTAGCAAAAATTACATGTGTAGTCTATTATATTTTGATTGTGTTTTTACTCTATTTTGCATCCATGGTGAGCCAAGCACTAAGAAGAAGCTCTCTTCTAAAGATCTTGTCTTGGAAGAAGACTATAAAAGATGAGATGTTATCCTTGGAGAATGCAAGCCAAGACTTGGTTGATCTGCTTGAGGGAAGGAAGTCCTTTCGTTTCAAATAGGTGGGTGTGGACGGAGTTTTCATGGATGGTCCCTACATGAGAGGCACAAGGCAAGACTATTGGCAAAGGTATATTACTAGCACTTGCATCAAAAGGAGGTGCAAGGGTTTCGCCGATAGAAAATTATATAAGTTAATATGCTAGAAAGCACAATTTTATATGTTCATAGAAGATACACTAATTTGATTTACAATATCTTACATGTTTTTTCTATGTGCATTTTTCAAATACAATCTTGATCTTGGGCTAATGATATGGTCTATTTGTTTTGGTTAACAACTTGGAAATTTTACACCAAAATTATAATGGAGTTGCAATGATTACATCTATTGTAATTTTTATAGAATGTCTTATAAATAATAAAGTAGCATTTGGTCAATAGATTACCCATGAATTTTATAAAAGAACATACTAATATGAGATAATTACTCAAAATTAAAGAACTCTACTTGAAAAAGTAAATTGGATAGAGGTGGAGCATAATTATCATCTATAATCCAAATTAAGTCATTAATAAGTAATTGCTCATTTTTTTTTATGGCTACATGTTTGAGTTTTTCTTGGGTTCAGCCATAGGGGTGGTTGTTTTCCTAATGAAGTGGTAGGGGTTTTTCAAGTGCCAAAAAGCATTTAATTGAATCTAGGGACATAGCACTTCTACACATTCATCTCGGTCTTTTTTTAGTGGTGAATCCCTTAAATTTGTTTGCACAAATGAGTAGCAAACTCAATGGAGTTTATTTTCACCTTTTCAAAAATTGAATCTACATCATGCCATTAGCTATCAAGCATAGAAAAAATATATCAAGTAAGGAATGAAAATATTATGGAAACACTAGACTAACAAGGATGAAGACATTCATTGCATTTGATAGATCAACATCTATTTCTACTTCTATATAGTACAAAACCATACACATGCAACAACAAAATAGGTATCCATAAACTAAGAACCAACAAAAGAAATGTAAATAGCCAACCTCACTCACAGTAAAAACTCTATTCAACACCTCTATGATGGTGATCGAATCACAATATCAACATTGAATTCCAATGAAAGAGAATAAGAAAAACTTTTAATTGTTCTTAACAACACATTAGTATTACATGGAAAATGTTTATTCAACCATTTGGAACTATATTAGTTGTGGCTAGAAGAATTAATCAAAATTTACAATTTAGGTAAATGTTATTGTTCCATGGCAAAAAATAATAAAATATGGATCAATATGTTTGATTGTTTTTGTTCATGTACATTTGAGATGTGATGTTTGTCTTTGGTATTGAATAAGAAAACATTAAAATAGTGTAAAATTTCTTATATGCAAAAATGTCATAAAAAATGTAAAAGTGTATGAATAAGAGCTAAGTAGGCACCAAATTAAAAATTTAAAGACTCAATCCATTTTTATGAAGGGTTTTTTGTATTTTAAGAAATTCTGTCAAGGGACCTTCAAGTTATATGAATAAGCTTGTTATTGGTGTTCTCAAATATGTGTGGTTATAAAGAAATGTGAATTTTCTATTTTTGTTGTAAAATTTGAGAAATTTATCTAAAAGTTGAAAAATAGTTTATATATGTTTCAAAGCATGATGAAAGAGATGGCTTAACAAATAGACATTTGGTTGTATGAAACTCTAGCTCTTTAATATGTGACAAGGAAGCATAGAGAACACATGCACTCGACAACATTTTTATATAGCTAATCAACAAGGTTAAATACATTAGATAAAGTTAGTATAGGACATTAGCTTAATTATGAGGAACATATTGAGTATTTATTTTAGTTGTTTGACAATGATATCTTCGTATCTCTTCTTAGATAAAGGTGAAAGATATGGTGAAAAAACTATATATTGGATAAATTCTCATATGAGAAGATGTGATTTTTTTATATAGTTTTATTCTTTATATTCCAATAATATACATGAATGTGGCCTATTTTTTTTAGTATGAAGGTCAATTTTATTTATGAAATTTGATGACAAGAAGTTGGATTTGAACATATACATCTTTGTACTAATCATAATTATTGTGGCTTCAAAAGATTAACATTAATCTATGTTAAC